>NC_064243.1:104019500-104340250 GCF_003254725.2 Canis lupus dingo
TGTTCAGGTACATTTGTCTGCCCTTTCAGGAAAGACTTAGCTCTCTTTCACTGATATCTAGGAAGTTTTCTTCATTTCAACCATATCAAATAATAATCTCAATTTCTATCTATTGCTATTATATAGATACATCAGTATTTTAATAGATTGTACCACATTTTCTTTATTATTTTTGACTTTTTAAGATTTTAATTCCAGTTAATACACAGTGTTTTATTAGTTTCAGGTATATAATATAGTGAATCAACAGTTCCATATATCACTCAGTGGTCATCACTCAAGTGCAGTCATTAATTCCCATCATGTGTTTAATGCTTCACCCCACCCACCTTCTCTCTGGCAGACATCAGTTCTCTGTCTTTAAAGAGTCTGTTCAACTTTTCTCTCTCTCTTTCCATTGTCACTGAATGTTTGATTAAATTCCTGGTGGAGGGGTGGACCATGGTCACCCTAAAGGATCTTCCCATTGCTCTTCTGATTTTTCATTATAATAATAATTCTAATGTGTTCTTTTTTTTGTGTTCTCTCATATTGTTGAAATATATGCAAGCAGGTCCTGATCCTTTGCACAGCCAACAGATGATGGTTACTATTCGAAACAAATTCACCCCTGTGGCCCCTCTAGACTCTACAACAGTGGCCTTCTGTAATAGTTCCACAAATGGACAGATAGGGACCGATTTCAATGCATTGGTAGGACATCTCTACAGCCCCTGTCACCTTGAAGAAGTACACAAAATATGAACTCTTACCATCCAACAACTTTAAAGATCTAAGGACAGAAAATTGATCAGGGGTGAAATGATGAGAGATAGAAACAGAAAATGTTCACCTTTAGCCCAGAGAGCTGACCTATAGCCTGCATAGTTTTGATAAGGATCAAATGTAGCTGGTTATTGCATTCTTAAAGGGTCTAATAACTGCCTGTACATCTCACCCATAGTTAATATTGAACTGATGATTAGCATCAGAGGCATTTTACAAAAGTAGTTTCACAAATAGAAATTTGAAAAAAAAAAACATTTATGATCTAATACTCCCTGCATGTCCCCTTCCCCACTGAGCACTAAGCATATAACAGTAAGCTTCAAACGCCAAAGTGCAGGCTCTTTCTGCCTGGGGGTCCTGTCTCCCTGCTACTTGAATAAACTTTACTAAGTTGCACCATAAGGTATCTCAAGAATTCTTTCCTCATGGGCATACTCAGTGATCACACAACAATTTGGTACCAAAAAAACTAAGTTTGGCTGTGGGTCACTCAAAAACAATACTCAAGATACAAGTTTTGATTGGCAAGAAATACAAGCTTTATTCAGGAGGCCAGCCATTTGAGAAGAAAGTGTCTTGTGCAAAAACCAACTCCACAGTTTCTGCCTGGCCCAAAGATTTTGTTTTTTGGAAAGATTTTATTTATTCATGAGATACACACACACACACACACAGAGGCGGGGACATAGGCACAGGCTCCCTGTGGGTGGCAGGATCCCAGGACCCCCAGATCATGACCTAAGCCAAAGGCAGACGCTCAAGCACTGAGCCACCCAGGTATCCCTTAAAGGAACTTTGGGGTAGTTTAATCAGTAGAAGGGGAGCATGGAAGTCTCTAACACTTCTTGATTGCCTGCAGACTCAATAGTGCCATCCATAGATGTTACTGGTTGTGTATGGGTGCCCTAGGGGGAGATTGTGCAAGAGAGTTCAGTTCTCAGTCTTTCTAGGAAACAATGCATGATCTAAATATATACAAGGAGGTTTGGTTTATCAATCATGTAGGCTAAAGATGCTTGCTAAAATTTATTAAGTTGGTCAGAGGGGTGCTGGCAGGGCCTCTTTGTAACTTAAAAAAAGATCCTCTAGGGTTATTCTGTTGCTGCAAATGAAAGGATTTCCTTCTTTTGTGAGGTTGATTATATACCAAGAATAAATTAGATGGGAGAACTCAGGAAGATAGCCAGAAATGAACTCTTTATATGATAAAGAGTTGTCTGCCTGGTGTGGCAAACTATTGCTTGACAAACATTTGCTCTGTCCTTTTTCCTCTGAATATGCTTCCCCCCCCCTTCTGAAATTCTAAATCCCTACTTCCTCCTTCTTAAGTGACAGTGGCAAATAAGCATCAGTTGCCTGTCTTTGAGCCTTGTATGTTTGAAGTTCTCATAATTAAGAAATTATATTTTTTCTCTTGTGAATCTGTCTCACATCAGTTTAATAATTATGCTGGCCAAATAATTAAGAACAGATGAAGAAAAATGTTTTCCTTTCCTAACATTCATTCTGGTCTCAAAAACTGACATTCATGCTTCAGACCTAAAATAATAACGTGAAGGCAGATTCAGGGATAAAGAGGAACAGTAGCTTTATTGCTTTGCTAGCACAGGAGGCTGCAGCAGGTCAGGGCCTTAAAAACTGCAAGCCCACCCAGAGGAAGAGGCTGAGGTTTCATCGTAGGGAAATACTGGATCTAGCCGGTTTTGACAGGAATTGTGTTTGTGCTGCCAGCCTATTCACCAGGTTTTGAGAGTGGTCCTGGATTCCTGGGGCGGGGGCGGGAGGGGGGGTGGTGGTGGAGAAAACTAAGGGGGAGGGGAAGTTTGCTGAAGAGAGGACAAAGGGTACTTAGTTTAATATCAAGCCTTGCTGATGTTTTAATGCAACCATTTTGATTTTTGTTCAACATTATGCTTATAAGCGGTTTCACTTTGAGTCACTAGGAAACTGTATTATGAGCATTTCATATTTTCCAGTGAGCAATCACTCAATATTTTCAAACTGAGTGATTGAACGGCTCTAATAAAGGAAAAAGAAAACACCATATTTCTCTGAAAATATTGAGAAATTAGAATTTGCATATATTGCTGATGGGAGTGTAAAAAGTACATTCACTTGGAAACTGGCAGTTACTTATGAAAATAAACATTTGCCTGTTTAAGAGTATTTTACCATTCCAAAATATATGTCTTTGCCATAAGGATTATTTTATGCTGGATTTTGTTGGGGTTTTTTGTTTTGCTTTTTTGTTTTTTGTTTTTTTGTTAGTATTGTTTTTGAGAGATAAAGAGAGCCTGCGTGAGCAGGGCAGCTAGGGGGAGGGGGAAAGAGCAGGGGGAGAGGGAGAGAATCTTAAGCAGGCTCCTTGCTCAGCGGAGTCCGACCTCATGACCCTGAGATCATGACCTAAGCTGAAATCAAGTCTGACTCTCATCCAGCTGAGCCACCCAGGCGCCACTAGGCTGTTATTTTAAAGAAACAGCAGACAAAGGAAAAACTCTGAAACCCAGTATGTTTACTTTTGTAAGAGATATTTGCATTTATAAGGGAAAGCTCCATTTGTAAGGGTGTCTCCCTCTGCACAGAAGAAAAAGGGAGATGCATAAATCTGCAGAAACTGGTCAGTGGAGAAGGCATGGATTTAAATCTGTTTAACAACCATAGCTTTGGTTACTGTCCTTTGCCTGGTCACCTCCCCCAAATGCTTCCCAATAGGATCACGTGTGGAGTTTCAAAACTGACCATTGCTGGTGCTGTCCTCTTCAGATTCTATCAATTGGTGTGGACAGCATTGTTTTAATTAAGGGCTCCAGGTGATTCTAAGTGAGGCCAGGGTTAAGCATGAGAGCTTCCCATTAATTTATGAGAGTTGAGTATAGGCTTTGGTGCAAAGAGAGGTAACAGGGTCTCTGCTGCAGGAGTCTGGGAGGGTCAGGCCCTGTGCTGTAGCTGAATTTGTGGTAGTCTGTGCGAGGGGAGGCCCCTTGAAAGCACAGAAGGAAAAGTCAAGGATTGGTCTCCAAGTAGGAGCTCACAGTTTCTGAAAGGCTCCTGACACAAAGGACTAGGAAGTTGTTGGGCCTATTCTGCATTTCAAAGTCCTGCTTTCAGGCAAGCAGTTTAGAGGTACGGAGGCTCTGTTGGTGGCTTTAAAGGCATTTTCTCCTGATGCAGCTGTGATTTCTCCATGAATCTCTTCTGAGAAAGAAATCTAGAGGACGAAGTGAAAGAAGAAGAAATGGCCAGTTCTCAGGTAAGCTTTGCGTCCCGAGTCCGATGGCGCATCATTTTTTTTCTCCTGAAATTCCACTAATTTAGAAATTGCAAATACTGATGCCTCTAGTTCTGATGTTTCTACTTTATATTATCACCTAATTTTAAAAACCTTTTCAAAATGACTGAAGATTAAGTCTTTAGAACACTCCCCCTACCCCTGTATTCCAGACAGAGCCTTCTCTGCCTTCTCCCCAACCTGGTTTTCAATTGGCTATCAACAATTTTGTCCCTTTAAATTAAAGACCTGCAAGTATTGAAGACTCTCTTGATGACAGACCCACAGAGGAAGCATTGAGTCCAAGTTTCCTATTGCTTATGAGCTCTGGTCCTTGGATATCAGTCAAGGAAAACATTTCTTATTAGGTTCCATCTGGAGGCTTTGTGAGCTCTGTAGACCAGGAGTAAGAAAATACATAAATAAACACAATGATTATGAGACCCAAAATAACTCAGAAAGTTTTTGGAACAAAAAGGGAGGATTGCTCTTTAGATTGTGAAAAAGATATTCTATTTAAATATACTAGATATTACAGGACATGGAAACTATGTGTGATTGAACTTTATATAGATCCACTGTACTCTCATAATTCAGTTTATAGTCTGATTTACTTTGGGGGGATGCAAGAACACACCATTAATAATAGGTCCTTCTGTGCGCCTAAGGCACTGATATCAATTTGTTTCCTTCGAGCTCATGTTACCTTCCTTGACTTGGTTGGGTCCCCTCTGACTGATCTCTCCCCTATAGAGTTTATATTTTTCCTCACAAGGATCTTAGATGGATTTGCTAAGTGATACGCAGAAACCATTCTATGTAAAATACAGACCACTTTCCTCTGAGATTCTCTTTGCTTATAGTTTCTGATAAGGAGTACAAAGATCAAAGAAATGTAGAGAAACTGAAATTCAACTTGCAGCCCATTGATAAATACCCAAGACAGGCAGAGTACGACAAACTATTAGGAATTCACAACTTCCTTAATGTAAATACTTTGCTAGAGGCAAAGAAGCAGGCAGCTTGACAATAGCAGACCTCCAGGATCCGGTAAGTCCTCTTTAACATATGAAAATCCCTGCAGAAACTTCCTTTATTTCTGCTCCCCAATTTAAAAGTATATAATCAATGACTACTCATGGGGACTGTATTGGTCTTTCTGCCCAGGGGTCCTGTCCCAGCACTTTCATAAAAACAGTTTTTGCACCAAAAATATCTCAAGAATTCTTGCTTGACCTTTAGCTCCTCCCATCAGTTTCCACTGGACAATGAATGCTCTCCCTCTCATGTAGTAGAGAGAATGATTTCTGGACTGGAGGTTCTAAGGCAGACCTTCATCTTATAGATTTTTATTTTCCTGCACACTTAGGTCACAGAGTTACCCTTCTATTTACTTTGTATTTTCAGGGAAAAAGACAAAGAACAAGAATCGCTTAATTAATACGTTTGAGTTTATTAAAATCCTGGAATAGAGTCCTAGATAGAAACTATACCAGGTGGGGTTGTGACACAAAGGAAACTTGATCTGCAGCCAATAAGGAGATCATAGGGGATAACTTCTCAAGCAGAGACTCAAAGCCAGGAGGAATGGTTTCCTTTGATTTAGGGTTAGGAGGGAAATTCAGCAAGAGGGGCTTACGTGGAGCTGGGCATAGGGTCGCACAGGTACCTGCAAACAACACTTATATAATCTTTGTATGTTATGTAAATGAGATTTGTGCTTCCCATTTGTTGGAGATTTTTCTAATATTATGACATAAGCCTTTGGTCATGCTATGCGTTACTCCTTGCTCCATCTGCACAGGTGTGAGGCAGGAGCTAGGCTCAAAATGGGCTGGCCCATGGGCTTCCTCAGGGCAGTCATAAATTTTGGTTGGATAGTTTCTGTTTCCATCACAGGAGTGTCTTCATCTGTTTCCATCACAGGACAGACCTCATGGGGTCTTTTGATTGACATAAAAGATAAGGTGTAAAGTGGAGGTTAAGTAAAATGTGGGACAAAGCCCATAAGCAGTGTAAGGGTCAGATCATGGGATCTAGCTGGTGACACTAACTCCCTCTTTCATCTTAGTTACACTGTGAACTCTGCCTGTGGCCACTTGGTAACTGTGGTATTTATTGCAGGGACTGCTGACATTCAGGGATGTGGCCATAGAATTCTCTCAGGAGGAGTGGGGATGCCTGAACCACACTCAGCGGGAACTGTACAGGGATGTGATGTTAGAGAACTACGGACACCTCCTCTTCTTGGGTGAGGATGACTCTTTACAGGTTTCCCAGACCACACTCTGAATTTTTTTCCTTCCTTTGAAGACTGACTCTTAGAAGATTCCTCTTTGCATGACTGGAATTAGGATCCATGCAGTAAGGGAAATATGTAGGGGTTTGTAGATGTAGAGAAAAAGCTTCATGTTTCCTTTTCAGCTCTAGCTTCCCCTTCCTTAAGGGAACATCATCATTTCTGTAGAATGTCATTACTAAACATTGAAAGGCATCAAGTGATACTGCCCACATCTTAAACTCCAGTTTTTATTTCTTATTGTATCTAGTGCTTGGATGTAGAAGCCATGATTTGAATATTTAAAACTCCTCCTGCATGTTCTAAAGGGACTGTTGGTCTACAGTGTTTGGGAAATCATTTTCTAGAATTCTACAATGTTCTGTCTTCTCTACTGAGCACAATAGTTGATTAAAAGTTATAATCTCCAGCAATAATCCTTTTTTTTTCTAAGATTTTATTTATTTATTCATGAGAAAGAGAGAGAGAGAGAGGCGGAGACACAGGCAGAGGGAGAAGCAGGCTTCTGCCAGGAGCCTGACTTGGGACTTGATTCTGGGACTCCAGGATCACGCCCTAGGCCAAAGACAGGCACTAAACCACTGAGCCACCCAGGGATCCCTCCAGCAATAATCCTATTCATTTTTTTTCCTATTCATTTTTTTATGATCAACAGGTCTTGTTGTATGGAAGCCAGATCTGGTCATCTTTTTGGAACAAGAGAAGGAGCTCTGGGATGTGAAGAGAAAGGAGACCATAGACTTCCACCCAGGTAGGTGGGAACGAATGAGGCAGATGATAGAGATGAGGTCCAAATGTGCAGGAACGTTGATTTTAAAATGTGTTTCAAGTACCTCCTTGATTGGAAATGAGTTTGATAAACGTAGTGTCATTTCTCCTCCTTTCACAGAGGGACATCTGCTATGCAACATTATCAAACTCTATCCATTCTCTAAGAATTCTCCTTCAGCTCCAGTGATGGTCCATCACATCCACAGGGAGGGCCAGGAGACTCCTCTAGGAGTGGGAGGGTATCTATAAGCTGAGAGCTTCTCTATTGCTGTGAGGGTCCTGGGGAAATCTCTCTTTGCATGAGAGAAACACTTTCTATGAATTGAAAGCAATATTTTAACCGTTTATAACTCTTACATGTTTCCATATTAAATTTTATCTTTAATGGTGGTGTTTTACCTATGACATTCTTTGATTCCATTCTCATTAACATGTATGTCTTCTCTACATATTTTCATAGTGATTGTCTTGGAGACTGCTTCAAATATGCTAAAGGCATAACAAAGAATAATGACAAACTGATATTGTCAATTGCATACAAAACTCTTCTACTTACCATTTCATCCCTGCGCCTACTTAATGTTACCAATACCACGAAGTCTTTTATGTTGTGTATTTTATTACCTAGATTTATGTGTTTTATGCTTTTTTAAACAATTCTGTATTAGAAATAAAACTGACTTGTGCTACCTCATTACAACACTACAAGTTTCTGTAATTGTGAAAATGCTTACATTTAACAGAGAGATTCATGTTGTTATGTGGTTTCAGTTACTGTTTAGAGTCATTTTATTTTACCTAGAAAGACTTACATTAATGTTTCTTGTAGAACAGGTCTGTGGGTAAACTTAGAGGAGTTTTTACTTAGGAAAGTCTTCATTTCTACATTCATGAAAAACAGTTTTCTCAGAGTATTCTTGGTGCATGTTCTTTGATCTTTCAGTACTTGAATGCACAGTCCCATATACTTCATATAAGATCTGCTGTGAACATCACTGCCAATTTTACTGGAGCTCTCTTGTACAAGATGAGTTTCTCTTTTCACCCTGTTCCAAATTTCTGTTTCTACCTGTGATTTTTCATAGGTTAATCATAATGTGTCCCTGTATTCATGTCTTAGTATGTATCCTACTTTAAATTTACTGAGCTTGTTGAATTTGTCCCCTTTTCCCACATATGTGGAAAGTACAAGTCTTTAGATCTTCATGTATACCCGCTGGCCCCTTTTCACTGCCCTCCCCTTTTGTGATTCCCTTAATGTACCAATTGGTCCTTTTTTTTTTTTTTTTTTTAAGATTTTATTTATTTATTTATGAGAGACAGGCAGAGACACAGGCAGAGGGAGAAGCAAGCTCCCTACAGGGAGCCCAATGAGGGACTAGATCCTGGAAAACTGGGATCACAGGGTCACGCTCTGATCCAAAGGCAGACACTCAACTGCTGAGCCACTCAGGCATCCCCCAATTGGTCCATTTGTTGATATTCCTTCCATTAGTCACTTATACTGTCCTTTTCACATTTTCTTTCGTCCTCTCAGTAGGTGATTTAAAACAAGGGGTCTTTAAGTTGTCTCATTCTTTTTCTGCTTGATCACATCTGTGACTGAGGCCTTAATGTGTTTTGTTTTGTTTTTTTAAAGATTTTATTTATTTATTCATGAGAGACAGAGAGAGAGAGAGGCACAGACACAGGCAGAGGGAGAAGCAGGCTCCATTGCAGGGAACCTGACATGGGACTGGATCCCAGGTCTCCAGGATCACATCCTGGGCTGAAGTCAGCTCTAAACCTCTGAGCCACCCGGGCTACCTTTGATGTGTTTTTAAAATTAGTGATTGTTGTGCTGGCTTCGGCAGCACAAATACTAAAATCCATGATTGTTCTCTTCAGTTCCTAATTTCTGATTGATTATTTTTATACTTTCTGTCTCTGGATTTTCATTTTTGTCATGCATTGTTTTCCTGATAACATTTAGTTACACTATCCAATTTTTCTTCCTCCTCCATTAGAATCTTTGTGATGGTTGACTTATGTGTCGGCAGTTAATAGTTCTTTATTAATTTAGGGTCAGTTTAGGAGCTTTATTTTTAGAGCTTATCCTCCAATTGGAACATGTATTTCTATTTCTTTGTATGCCTTTTGATTTTTTGTTGAAATTAGGTAATTAAAACAAACATCCTTCTACCAGTGTATTCTGAACTTGCTTTCTACAAAAGAACAGATATATTCGTAATTTGGGAGGACTGTTAGGCATTTGTATTATTTTGATTTTTGTAATTCCCCAGTTTAAAAAATTGCAGTTAATATTAGAGCCCATAATCTCTTCCTTTCTGTGTCTTTAGCTACGTAGTCTCTTCATTGTTTGAACATATGCTCATCTTTTGTCTGAGCAACCATTATACTGCATTCAGAGGGTGCTTTGATTACTTCTGCAAGTCTTCCATGTCATTCATGACAAAAACTGTTCCAGCAGGTAGCGGGAAAGAAGACAGCCCAATGAAATCTTGAATATACAGGTCACTCATTTCTCTCCTTAGGAGAGGTAATAGTTTTCTCAGTGTTGCCATGGAGTGTTAGGGAGAATGAGCAGCTTTTGTGGAAAGTCTCACACAATTTCCTTGTTCTCTCTTCCATGTGGCGCTTCTTCATTTGTACTTAGTTAGATGTACTGTGTTCTAAATGGCTTCTGGAACACTCTGAAAGGTAATTTGGTCCATTTTTGTCTTCACGGAAGAGCAACGGAATGGAATTTTGCACATTTCCATTTTAACGTATATGTATATAAGTACAGTGTGTGGGATAATTTACTTGGTATCTTTTAGTTGTATCTATCCACAACACCATAGGCCTATTAGGAAAGAGAGGCAAGGAAGATTTATTTTGTAGAGTGACCTGGTAAGATGCGGAAGCAGTGGCCCTGAGTATTTGTACTTAGTAAATGACTAGCAAGGTGATGGGGGGTAGTGAAGGGCAGTAAGGAAGTATGATGGATATAACCAAACTGGGACTGTTATCCATAAAGAAATTCTTACCGCCAGAATAGATCAAGGATGGAAAGCATTCGGGGGGAGGGTGGGGGCGGAAACCTAAAGTCAGTTATATTTGCAGAACAGTGTTTTTGAGCCCAAGGTCCATAATCCATTCATCAGACCTACATGTTCTCTGGAGGGCTATTTGGAAATTCTGGAAAGTCACCTAGTCTGTGCTGAAAGTAATCATTCAAACCATTTCAAATATAAGACTGGTTAATCATTCATTGAAAGAACTCTGAAAGTTAGACATTTAAAAACAAAAATAAAAATTCTAAATGTGATTGATTGGGGGCACCTGGGTCATTCAATGTATTAAGCATCTGCCTTTGGCTTAGGTCATGATCCCAAACTCTCTGCTCAGTAGGGAGTCTGTTTTACCCTCTCCCATTCCCTCTGCTTGTGTTCTCTCTCTGTGTCAAATAAATAAAATCTTTAAAAGTGATTGATTGATGTCAGAGGATTCATTTTCTCCCAACACATGATCCCTCCTTATTGCAAACTCTAATTTTGATAAGTACAGGAAGATCTTTATCCAAACATCACTGTGCACTACTTAACACATAATACTTAATTTGGATCAAGTTTTATTTTTTTTAAGATTTTATTTATTTATTCATGAGAGACAGAGCGAGAAAGGCAGAGACACAGGCAGAGAGAGAAGCAGGCTCCACGCAGGGAGCCTGATGCGGGTCTCGATCCCCAGTCTCCAGGATCACGCCCTGGACTGAAGGCAGTGCTAAATCGCTGAGCCACTCGGGCTGCCCTGGATCAAGTTTAATGTGTTGTAAACTTACAAATGCCTTTTGTGAGGACTCTTATATTCCATAGTTATCAAGGTGTATAGAAAAGGAGACTGAAACTTACCAATGCAATGAAACTTGGGAAAATGTCAATCAGGGTGCCTGGGTCCTCAGTCCGTTTAAGTATCTGCCTTCGGCTCTTGTCACTGGGATGGAGCCCAGCATCAGGCTCTCTGTTCAGCAGGGAGTCTGCTTCTCCCTCTGCTCTTACCATCCTACTCATGATCTCTCTTTCTCAGTCTCTCAAATAAATAGATAAAGTCTTTTATTTTTCTTTTTAAGATTTTATTTATTTATTCATGAGAGGCAGAGACATAGGCAGAGGGAGAAGCAGGCTCCACGCAGGAAGCCTGATGTGGACTAGATCCTGGGACTCCAGGTTCACGCCTTGAGCCAAAGGCAGAGAACCACCCAGGCGTCCCTATTTTATTTTTTTTTAAGGATTTTTATTTATTTATTCATGAGAGACAGAGAGAGAGAGAGAGAGGCAGAGACACAGGCAGAGGGAGAAGCAGGACTCCAGGATCACACCCTGAGCTGAAGGCAGACGCTTAACCCCTGAGCCACCCAGGTGTCCCAAAAACCTTTTTTTTTAAAATGTCAATCAAGGTTATATCCTAATAAACATCAGAGAACTCCGTTTCCAAGGAACCAGTATTATAGTAATCAATCTAGGAAATCTTTTACAAAAGCTCAAATCTTTTTGTTCATCATTGTATCCTTACTGAAGTGAAGACTTAAAAAGGTATTAAGTATGATAAACCTTTTAACTAGTCCTCTGAAGACTCACTCAACATCAGACTTTTCATAATGAAAAAGAAATCTCACAAATGTAAACAATTAACAAAGTATCTAGCATTCATATGTTATCAATATATGGTAATACGTAGTGGGGGAATGCAGACAAATGTAAAAAAAAAAGGCAAAGTCTACGCAGAATTATAAACTTTCTGAACTTTAGAGTGTGAATATTGTATAAAACCCTAGAAATCTAAAAAATGTGGCAATATTTAACTAATAATGAGAAGTATTCAACATGAAATTATACTTGCTGGGGATATACCTTAAAAATGTCAAGAAGGAAAAAAAAAAAAAATGTCAAGAAGGTGGTAAAGTTTTTACCTGGAACTGAAAGCTTATTCAACATCAGAGAAAGCCTACTGGATAGAAACCCTAAAAATGTAATGATTGATGAACCTCTGTTCTTAATATAGAGTTCAGATAAGAAGAACCTCTATGAAGGATAAAAATATTAAAGATACAAACAATTGGTGAAGTATGCAATAGAAAGGAAAATCTAAATAAAATTACAGAAGAGGTGCCTAGATGGCTAGCTTGGTTAAATGGCCAACTCTTGGTTTCATCTCAGCTCATGATCTCGGGGTCCTGAGATAGTCTGCTTGGTATTCTCTCTCCCCCTCTGCTCCTCCTCCTGTTCTCTCTTTCTCTCCAAAATAAATCAACAAATCTTTAATAAATAAATAAATAAAATCAGAGAATTCACAGCAGAAAACAGTATGTCAGTATTTTTCAGATTAAATCAGAGTATTATAGAAAAAAATCCAAATTTAAATGACCTAGATCAATTATATTTTATCCTTGAACAGTGCAGGCATGAGGAGTAGCAAGCCCCTTTAGAATTGAAAACCTCTGTGTAATTTTTTTTTTTTTTTTTTTTTTTTTTTTTTTTCTCTGTGTAATTTTTGAGTTCCCAATCTTAAAACCATTCCTACTTTACCATGGGAATATGGTATTGTTGACCTGAAACCTTACCCAGAACATCAACAGTTGATCATCCCATTCTTCATATATTGTCTGTATTCTATTCAGTATTTTTAAAATAAAGTAAGGTGGACAAAAGAAAATATTAAGGAAATCATAACGAAGAGAAAGCCTGTTTAACAGTACTACACTATATTTAAAAAAGAAATTCTGTGTATAAGTAGACCCACACTGTTTAAAACCATGTTATTCAGAGGTCAAATGTATTTGTTAATATTCCTTTTTTTTTTAAAGGAAGAGTTTCTTTTTTTTTTTTTTTTAAGATTTTTTATTTATTTATTCATGACAGACACAGAGAGAGAGAGAGAGAGGGGCAGAGGCACAGGCACAGACAGGCAGAGGGAGAAGCAGGCTCCATGCAGGGAGCCCGATGTGAGACTGGATCCCGGGTCTCTAGGATCACACCCTGAAGTGAAGAGTGAAGGGTGGCTGAAGGCGGCACTAAACCCCTGAGCCACCGGGGCTGCCCATTTGTTAATATTCCTGAAAGGATCAAGGGGGATGGATGTCTGGACAGGGATAATTAGTTTCACTGAGTCTCTTTTTTTTTCTTTTGACCATATTTGAAGAATTTTGCATTGCAAATATTATTAATTTTACTTTTAAATCATCCCATGCTATGCCTTTAGTGCTTGTGTTCATGCAAAATTATTTGATGATTGCTGTCTCACAGACATAAAGGGCTGTGATATGATGGTAATTCATTCATACCTACTTTTCCATAGACGAATAAGGAGGCTATAATATAAAATATATGAAGAAGGTCTACATGGAGATGTTGTTTGTGGTTGATACATAAGGGTAAAATAAATCATACTTACTGAAGTAAGTATGTAAGACATTATTTGCATATTCAAGTAAGACAAACATTCCAAAATTTATATATTTTTGCTAGGTGCTATTTATTTAGAGGTGGATGTATCTTCATCATAGCAATTGATACAAGCCAAGAACATTAGTTATTTGGTTGAAATAAAGAAATTTTCACAGATATCTGAGGAAAGTATAGCTAACTCTCTCATGAAAGAATGTAAAATTATTGTAAATCCACATTTACGCAATATTTAGCCTCAGCTTAAAAAGCATCAAAAGTACAGCTCTTAGATAATTTTATGAGACAAACAAGAATAGTTCTCAAATGCCTGTGATGGGTATTTTGACCAAGGATCATACAGTGGTTGGTTTTTAGTATGTTTGAAATCTGAAGTTGAATACATTTTCACTAAAAACACTGAATGGTTTTAATATGTTAACACTGATGTATATTACATGAAATGTTATCCTGCACAACATTAGCCTGCCCAAATTCATTAAGGTTGCAGATAAGCCGACAGTAAGATAAAGTACACTTGACCCTTGAATAACATGTGTTTGAACTGTATGGGTCTACTTATAGCCAGCTTTTTTTCATAGTACAGTACTATGTATGTATTTGTATTATCACCTCCTGATTTTCATAACATTGTCTTTTCCTGAGCTTCCTTTATTTTAGGAATACCTAGTATAGTTGACTGTTTTCACTAAGATTTCTTCTCAACAGCAAGCTATCAAGAGTTGGGAAGTCAAAGTTATACGCAGATTTTCAGCTGCATTGGAGGTGGGTACACTGAGCCCCTGCATTATTCAGGGGTCACTTGTTAAAGCCCTGGAATGGTATCACTAATAATGTTTCCCTCAGAGGCCCTAAACCTCAAATTATTTGAGATTAATTTTCCTCACATTTATGTATTATTTCTTTCCTTTCTTTTGGAACTGCCAGAACATTATAGTGTTTTTAATAAGGATGATATGGAAGTATTATTGAGAGTGTAGCTAAGTAATTTCTTGATACTGATGACATGGATTCCAGCTCCTATAACCAGACTGCCTGAAGGGGTTTGAACTGACTATTAATTAATTCACCCAACAGCAAATAACTCTGGATAACAGCCCCCACAGTCACAAGGAAAGGTACGTTCTTATATAACTTACCCAGTAGCCTTTGTGAAAGAGTGGCCAATCACAGTAGATTTACCATGAGCATCCCTTAGAGAAAACTCCCACAGAGTTTACCTTACTCCACTCATTTGGGTTTGAATTGTGCATTCTAGACTTGGTCCAGGAACTCCAAAGCACACCAACCATAGACCTCTAAAAAGAAATTTGCACTAGTTCCAGACATTTTCTTTGCCTGCACCCAGTCTGAAACTCTTCATGCTATCTCTCAATGCATAATATGTACATATTCTAGGATCTATGAGTAGTAATCTTTATTTCAATATCTGTTTTCTTTCATTAAACCATGGCTCACTATCCAATGCCAATGGGTTCTCTTAACTACTGCACTTCGAACAAAGTCACCACAAATATAATTATAAGCCATATCTACAGTTTTCTCAATCAGGATTTATAAATTTTTAACCTGTATTTTTCCTTTGCTTATGTTGTTCTTATAAGCATACCTCTTATAGGCAGAGATTTATGGTTTTGATATGCACAGAATGCAATATGCTATATTAAGCTAAAGATATATTTTGGAGTAAAATAACTAAATAGGAAGAAATACATATGTGTATATGTGTTATGTATGTGTATGTGTGTACCTGTATCTTCAGAATGAAAGGGAAGACAAAAAGATAATTTACAATTTTCAAAACTGATGATTTCCTTGCAAACAAAAATATAGATTCATAATGGGAATAATTTTCTCTACATTGCCTTGTATTTTTTTGCCTAAATCTCATGTTGTTTTTAGAATCTCCCCATGTAAATCCTACCTTGAATACCTGTCTAGGACTTATGTAGGATGTACTCTGTTTTCCTTCTTCCACAGTTTAGGAACTCTTGCTTATATGACCTCATAGATTTTATGAATAGATTGCAAGAAATGACATGGTGTTCAAAATTAATTTGACTATGGGTATAATTCTACAGTTAGCATGTTAAATTCCATGTAGTATGATATGATACATTTCACTCCTTCCTTCTCAATTGGAGAAGAACATTAAGTAAGATTTCTGTAGTTACTGTTCATTTTCCATCTTAGAAATGACATTATCCATGTTACTCACTTTACTGTAATAGTTTGATTAGGTGAAAACTTGGATACCTCAAGAGTCATGGGTTGTTTTAACATTTATTTGAAGGGAACAAACATGGGATAGTGCTGAAGTAGATGTTCCAGTTTAGGAAGAAAACAACATTCTTTTGGGAGACATGGTGCAGTCCAAGGTAAAAGATGAAAAATATATATAGGCTATAATGAGGAAATTAAATGTGGGGAGGGGACACTTGTCCAAGGCTGCAGTAATGTACTCAGAATCTAGAAATATGAATTTTACTTTTCTTTCCAAATCATGTCCAGTTCTTCTGTCTCCTCATTTCCATTCCATTGATGTCAGCATCACGGCTGTTGTTCTTTCCTCTGTTATAGAGACTCCACTTTCACTGCTCTCCCCTCCCATCGTAGCCATGCACACCCAGGTAGGTTTTTAGGAGTAGCTTGGAATGTTTTAATTCAATGAGAAATGGTTGATAACTGGATTATTTGAGACCATATGTGAGATTGAAATACAGTTTTGTCACCACTTCACTGTAAGAACAGGAGAACACCATCATTGGTCTACAGGATTACTTCAGGCACTTGGTACTAAGGAGACTTAAAAGGACAGATAGAATATGATAGTATTCTATAGAAAGGTACGTCCTGCAAATAGCAAATATGGAGAATGGAAAAGTGAGGACAGATGTGATAAGGAGCTCCCTTTGGTCACTGAAAGGTCTTAGGAAACTACTTCTGTTGACAAATGTAACAAAGATGAGGATTTGGGATATGTGGCCATTTTCTGGGACTAGGGAAGTCAGATCCTTTTCTCATGATTTAATGCATTCCCTGGTTTTACTGTGGACCAGCTGCTATTGGATGACAGAGATGATTATACTTTCCAAGGCCCAGATGTGTGATTGTAGATGGAGAGGGGATATTAGATGACTTAAACATTCTGGTCATACCTTTAAGATGTCACATGACAGAGTGAATTGTTCAAGATGCAGAGAGCTGCTGGACAGTAATACACAGAACCGGCAAGGTGTGTGTTGTGGTTGTACAAAGCACTGGTATCCCAGGTATGCAAGCCCAACATAGGTCTGATGCATAATAGATGGGTGACATTCCATGGATGCTGACTCACAGCTGACTACAACCTCCCTCACTTTCACTCAGCCCCATGATGAGTCTAGTCCTGTGCTCTGGACTACATGCATGGCGCTGATTAGTTGGGAAGGAGGTTACTAGTCACAGGCAATAATCATTTCTGCTTCAGTCTACCCAACTTTTAAGCTAGATGTCCCTATTTTTCACAGGCCATCCTCTCCTTATACATATTGTGACCTGAGTAGAGAGAAGATTCTTATCAATTATAGGAATAAAATATTTTTTTATTTATTTTTTATTTTTTTATTTATGATAGTCACACAGAGAGAGAGAGAGAGAGAGAGAGAGAGAGGCAGAGACACAGGCAGAGGGAGAAGCAGGCTCCAAGCACCGGGAGCCCGACGTGGGATTCGATCCCGGGTCTCCAGGATCGTGCCCTGGGCCAAAGGCAGGCACCAAACCGCTGTGCCACCCAGGGATCGGGTAGCATGTTATACTCCCATTTAAGATTGGTTCAAAAACAATAACAAGTTTTCAGTACCTGTTATTTTGTTGTCAGCTTCACCATTAAAAGACTGATGTGTATTTATGGAAAAGATGTATATTTTGTGTTAGGTATGTACCTACAGTGAGTAGGTAGATGATTAGGTCTAATAGAATGGCTCACACATCTTAGAGTGTACTATCGATTTTTCTGTTTCTTCTCTCTAGTATTGTCCACCCTAGCCATTGTGCTTATATTTGCCCTCTCATGACATCCCAGGATACCTTCCCCATCACCAGGCATCAAACCATGTTTAAGACAGGAAAGAAATCTGATAGGACTTAAGAAATTTAACTTGAAGACTTTCTGTTTTTATTAAGGAAGGCCATTCTCCCCAAAGCACTACTCCCTCCATGTCATTGACCAACACTCTGACATAGGTCCAGTCTAAGTACAAATCTAGAGCTATATAAAACAGGTGGACATATGTTTGTGAATGGCTCTTATTCTCTGAACTTTTCCCAGCATCTGACAGAAAGGGAATCACACTTTTCCTTGAAACCAACTATTCTAGGAAACCCCTGAAATTTAGAGTATCCTTAAGCTTAATGCACAGGAATTTTATGCTGCATGTGAACGGAGTACTGATGAAGAGCTGTTAGGCCTGTAATTATTTATGTTCTCAGGGTAAGTCATCTAGGACAACATTTTAGTGAGAATGCTATATTCAATCCCATTTTAATATATAACATGTATTAATATCTTATGCATTTCATAACTTAGTTGCTAAAATATTTACATAAATTCCAATTCACTTTAATTTGAATTGTTTTCATTTAGGAATGTGAACAGAAGTGTATTTGGGGTGATCCCAGGAAGCTCAAGGAAGGTATTGAGAGAAGGGAGACGGAAGAGAAGGAAGCCAAGATAGACTCTGTTAGAGTCCGATTCATTTATGAATAAAGAAAATGTGTGTTGTATATGTTGTATGTGTATGTGTGTCGCAACCTAACGTGACCACAAGCATAGAGATTTCTAAGAGTGACTTACCTGTGGGTACCTCAGAATTGGCCTATGACTTTGTTTCCTGCAGAGTTGTCAAATGTAGACTGTGTCAGAATCACCAGGAACACTTGTAAATCTTGAATTGCTGTGCCTATCCCCACATTACCATGTCAATAGTTCTGGGGTGCAGGCCCCCAAATTTCTAACATTCTCAGATGCCTGTCTAGGTAACAGGCATTGAGAACCAATGCCTGGACACATGTATAGTTATGTTCTGCAGGAAGGGTATTAACTTATACAAAATGTACTCAGATACACAGGTGTGTAATTCTAGGTCTCCATGTGTGAAAGTGGACTCTGTGCTGGGCCTTTCCTGTGTTTTTATCTTGGATGCCTGACCTCTGTGTCTGGTCTTAGTAGTAACCGGAAACCCATTCAGGCTACATGTATATGGTTTGAGCTAGAATTTTCACTTTGAAGTCTCAGTTCATAGAGGATGTTCCAGGTGAGGACTTCTGGGTGAACCATTTAGTGTCAAACAGGAAAGTGAATCCAAACACAGTTCATCTTCTGGAAGAGCGTTGGACCTGGTAGCCTCATGTTGATGTGTAGGGTATCCAGGTTCAAACCCTGACTCTACCAATATTGAGATAAACTCTAAACTCTCTAAAACTACCTTTAAATAAATTATTTTTGTCAGTAAGACGATAATAATATTAGCACTAACATGCAGAATCAAGAACATAAAATACATTACAATAGATAAAGCATCAATAACCGTGAGACATTCATTGTCCATACTATGCAAAGGAACATGTCAGACTTTGGCAAATATCTTGGGATATTATTTTTCATGAAAAAGGTAGCCCACAAGTAATGTTTCATCCTGGATCCTCTCTATTTGAATTTGAACACTGACGCATGGAATATAACCGACTAGCCTGTGTGCATTTACAAGTGAAATGATTTCTCTGGTTCACATTTTTCTTGGAATCGTTATTTTTATGTTCACAGGAGAGATATGTCCATTGGCAACTGCGGGCCCCTGAGTGTTTTCTAAGCCAATGCTGGCAAGCCCCCATTCATGTGGGGCCAGAAGTTATGTTCAAACATTTGGCAGGACTGAAGGCAATTCTCTGTTGCTGTGCAGTACAGTAGGTTTCACTCTCAGACTGCCCTAGTTCCCTGTTTAAGCTCCCTGCCCATGCAGAGTCAAGATTATGCTCAACACTTGGGCAGTGCTGCTGACTTGGCTCTCTCCTCAAATAGGCCTATAAGATAGGCTCTAGGGTTGCTCAGAGTCTTTGTTCAGGCTTGCTGGGGTGGGGGTGAGGGGTAGGAGTAGTGACTGCCATGTAGAACACAGTCTGGTCCGTCAGTGTTCCAAGATCTGAGTATTGGTTGCTATAAGCCATATCTACCTTCCCCATTTAGCTATGATTCCCCATTGGGCCAGCACCACAAATTCCCCTGGGCATCCCCATGAGGGGAGACCTTAATAGATCACCCAGGTAGTGGACTGCCATTGGTGAAGCTGGATGCCCACTGCTTTCTTTTTTATTTTTATTTTTTTCCCACTGCTTTCTTTTTCTTGGTAGAAGAATCGAATCATAGTTTGTGGTTTGGTTTACCATGGTGGATCACTGTGTTGACCTGGGGGAGGTGTATTGTGGTCAACATGAAATTGCTCTTCTTACCCTTTTAATATTGTCCTTCTTGATCTCTGTGGGCTCACTCTTTACTGCAATTTGCCCACTAATGTCTTATGTAAAAGCTGCTAGTTGAGCTTATTATGAGAATTACTTAGGTGTGAACTACATATATCACCATCTTTTCTTTTTTTTAAAGAGAGAGAGAATCCAAAGCAGGTTAGATGCCCAGTGTGGAGGAAAAAGTGTGAGCCAAATGTGGGTCTCAGTCTTACAACCCCGAGATTATGACCTGAGCCTAAATCTAGAGTGGGATGCATAATTGACTAAGCCATTCAGATGCCCCATTTTACCATCTCAATGTCAATCCTCTGTGATGATTATCTTAATGTTTCATGAGCTAACAATAAATATTTCCCTATATATATGCATTTATATACGTATATCTTATATATGATTTATGTATATATTATATATTTATATATAAATATGCACACACATAAACATAAATTATTTTTATTATCCTCCAATTAGAATATTATAATGGTATACATTGAGATATTGAAAAATAACATTATGAATAAGAGTGACAAACTCCTTTAGTGTTAAAGATTTTTCTATAAAATATTTATATCACCATGCTGGTTGTTTGATTGGTCATCACTACATGGAGTAATTTCTTTCTTTACTTTTTTTTCCAATTTTTATTTTTTTTTAATTTTTATTTATTTATGATAGTCACACAGAGAGAGAGAGAGGCAGAGACACAGGCAGAGGGAGAAGCAGGCTCCAAGCACCGGGAGCCCGACGTGGGATTCGATCCCGGGTCTCCAGGATCGCGCCCTGGGCCAAAGGCAGGCACCAAACTGCTGCACCACCCAGGGATCCCTTTTTTTCCAATTTTTAAAAAAGATTTTATTTATTCATGAAAGACACACAGAGGCAGAGACATAGGCAGACTCCATGCAAGAAGCCCAATGTTGGACTCGATCTCAGAACTCGGGATCACACCCTGAGCCAAAGGCTGACGCTCAACTGCTGAGCCACTCAGGCATCCCAAAATATTAGATTATATATCTTTTTTTTTTTTTAAGATTTTATTTATTTATTCACGAGAGACACAGAGAGAGGCAGAGAGAGCCTGATGTGGGACTTGATCCCAGGACCCCAGGATCACAACCTGAGCCAAAGGCAGATGCTCAACCACTGAGCGACCCAGGCATCCCCTCATCTACCTTTAATTTAATTTTATTTTTTTCTACCTTTTAGATTATTTCCTCCTGTTTAGTTATAGTTGTACAAAAATTCCGGTGGAATATATTCAAGCAACATTTAGTGTTAACAGGAACATTTGGTTTATTTATATTTAATAGTTTAATCATGATATTGGTATTTGGATTTACCAATTTTTTATGCTTTTCCTTATGCCCAATCATTTAAAAAAAAATTTTTTTTTTTAAGATTTTATTTATTTATTCATGAGAGACACAGGCAGAGGGAGAAGCAGGCTCCATGCAGGGAGCCCGACATAGGACTCCATCCTGGGTCTCCAGGATCTGGCCCTGGGCTGAAGGTGGCGATAAACCGCTGAGCCACCCAGGCTGCCCTAATTATTTGTTTCTTATGTTTTCCTGTGTACATTTTAAGAAAATAAGCCTATCTTTCATTCTTTTTATGTGAACTTTGTATACTCAGTACCATATTGCTTTAGCTTGAAATTGTTTTAATTTTTTTTAAATCTAGTCACAGTATGAAATTACATCCTATCGTAATTTCAAGTTGTCAATATATGTACATTATGATATTTATTTACTTCTATTTTTTGAAGGTGATTTCTTTTTAAATATGTGGAAATCATAAATAAACAGCTCCATAGAATTTCATAAACTGATGACATCTCTATAAGCCACAGAGATCGAGAAACAGGATATTATTTGTCCTCTTTAGATCCTCAGTAACTTTCCCCAAAGCTTAGCACTTCTTTAATAAATAAGGCAAGAGATTACTGTCCTCATTTTTGAATCTTATATAAAAGTAATCCGGCAACGAGAGCTCTTGTATTTGGCTTTTCTTTCCATCATTTGTGAATTTATCTGTATTTACATCATGTTGTTTTGCCTCATTCTTTAGAATGGATAGATCCAATTCCATTGTGTGACTATCAACTGACTGCCCCATCCTACTGTTAATAGGAGGAGGAAGGTTCTCAGTGTAGGATGTCATGAATAGTACTGGTGTATAAAAACCATAATTTGTCTTTTAGTGGAACATGGACACATCTACTGGCTATATGTGTGGGAGTGAAGTGTTGGTAGATATGTTCAGCTTTAGTAGATACTTCCGAACATTTTGCCAATATAATACCAGTTTTCCTACTACCAACAGCATATTTAATTTCTGACCTATCCACATACTTCCCAAAACTTGGTATTTTATGTAGTTTTTTTTTCTTCACGGTAATCTTCTGGTTGGTATGTGATGTTACAAAGTTATGGTTTTATTTGTTTTTATTGTTTGTTACTTCCTGTGAGTATGGAATTTGGTTAACCTTTGGATAATCTCTTTTTCAAAATAACTAGTGGGTTATTTTGCCCTTTTTTTTTTCTGTTGTAATATGTTTCTCTTCCGTTTTGTAGTTTTGTATATATGCTGAGAATGAGTTCTTTGTCTCCTCTCTTACTCCTTTCTATCTCTTGAGTTTGTGATTCAGAGTTCTTAATTTTAATGTAATCCAATTTGTCAGTTCACCCTTCATGGTTAGTGTTTTTATTGTTTTTAGAAATCTTCCCTTATACTAAGACCTCAGAGACAGAATACTTTGTGTTTTCCTAAAAATATCTTTAGTTTTATAATTTTATTCTGAAATCAATTAAAAATCAGTGTCGTGCTTTGTGTTAGTGACTTAGGTTTTCTGTTCTTTTTCTTTTTTTCCCCATTAAATTAGCTAACAAATTGAAATGTATTCTAAAAATGTTGTGTTGTGCTTTCGTTTGTTTGCACAAGTCTTCACATCCATTAAAATCATCACAATCTTGGAGCAGACTTCTCCTGTGATTTCGCTCCATCTTTTCCTGCCTCTAGTGATGTTTAGCAATCTCACAGGACCACATCGATGATTTGTTTATTGTACAGGAAAATGTATGTCTCCTTCCATGGCAAAGATTTGGGCAGATGTGCTAGATATTCTTTTAAGTTATCCGGGCTTCCTATGCTCCAGGTGTCATAGATGTGACACAAATCAACTGCATGTGCAACATCTACCTGTATCAGTTGGGGGTGGGAAGCTGGCAAGTGAAATTAGTATGAACAAGACGTTTATGGTGTTTGCTGTGTCATGAGCTGTGAGATGCTTGGACTTTGATCTAAGGGCCTCTTATGTTTTGCCAGGATTGGAAGATTGTTACAGGCAAATTGTTACATTATATACAGTATATAGTCTTGCAATTTTTATAGTTCTCAAAAATTTTTTAAAGATTTTTTTTATTTATTTATTTATGGAAGAGAGAGAGCATGAGCAGGGGAGAGGGAGATGTGGGGCTCAATCCCAGGACCCTGGGATCATGACCTGAGCTGAAGGCAAATGCTCAACTGACTGAGCTACCTAGGTGCCCCTATAGTTCTCAAGATTACCCAGGCATGCATTTTATTCAAAACAAAATAAACATTCATGGGCCAGTTTTTACCTTTTGTTTGTTCTTTTGTTTTGTTGTTTAGTTTTACATATTAGCTAATTCATATGCTATTTTTCTTTCTTTGTCTGACTTATTTCACATAGCATATAATACCTTCTAGGTCTGTCCACATTGTCACAAATAGCAAGAAACAACAAAAAAAGCAGAAACAGACCCATAAATAGAAAAAAACTGCTGGTTAGCAGAGTGAAATCGAGTGATAGGATGGGCAAAATAGGTAAAATGTAATGAGAAATACAGAGTTCTAGTTATGGAATTAATAAGTCATGGAATGAAAGATATAGGTAATATAGTCAATGCTATTAGAATAGCATTGTATTGTGACAGATGGTAGCTCACTTGTGCAGAGCATAGTAGAACCTATAGAGTTGTGAAATCATGTTGTAAAACTCAACTGATATAACATTTCATGTCAAGTATACTTTAATAGAAAAAAGACACAAATATGCATATACATATGCATATGCATACAAGACACAAATATGTATATACGTATACATGCATATACACAAATATGCAAGATTGAACTACTTTGTTAAGAAGTTGTATGTAAAGAGGACACCTGGGTGGCTCAGCGGTTGATTATCTGCCTTTGGCTCAGGTTGTAATTCCAGGGTCCTGGGAGTCAGTGCTGCATCAGGTTCCCCACAAGGAGCCTGCTTCTCCCTCTGCCTATGTCTCTGCTTCTCTCTGTGTGTCTCTCATGAATAAATAAATAATTTTTTTTAAGTTGTATGTAAAGAAAGCTAACCTGCTCTCCAAATGAGGGTGATCCTAGGTATTCATAGTAGGATATAGACTTAGGATAGCAAATTTATATGTAACATAATGCAGAAAATGTAAAGTGTAGAGAAAGGACCTTAGGATATAGGACAGAGGAAAGTGTGCTCAACAGGATGGAGAAGTGAATAGGATGGAGAAAAGCATGGAGTCCTCATAGGCTAAGCAGTCCAGGAGATACAAGGAAGAAAAGTAATTTCTATTAGACTTTGTCAGTTGTTTTCCCTGCAATGTGCTCTGTCTTACCTCTCATCATTGAAGTGTATGTAATAGTGGCCAAATGTCTCATGAAGGCTTTTTTGTATAAGTGGATTCTTCTGGGGATACTGGAAAGTGCAACTGATTTTTCTGCCCATGCTCATTTTACACAAAGTGAGTTTTTAGGAGGAAGCCAGAGATGAAAACTGAAGAGATCCTGTACCCTGCAATAGTAGTGGGCATTAGTAAATGTTGGGAATTAGGGAAAAGTTCATATTTTTATTTTTTTATTTTTTTTTAAGATTTTATTTATTTATTGAGAGACAGAGACAGAGACAGGCAGAGGAAGAAGCAGGCTCCATGCAGGGAGCCCGATGTGGGACTTGGTCCCAGGTCTCCAGGATCATACCCCAGGCTGCAGGCCGCGCTAAACCGCTGCGCCACCGGAGCTGCCCAAGTTCATATTTATAAAGGCTATGAGATCTGTGGTGTCAAGCTAAGAAATCCAGCCCCGCAACCAGAAGCAGATTGTACCTGCATTACTTGTCAAAGAGGAAGCTATTTCCAAGAATATGTTTGGCATGATGACTGGAAGAAGGAGAACTAAAAGGAGCCCCAGAGAGGAGTGGCTGATCAAGTTCACCATGCAGGGGTGATGTTAGCTTAAATGAAAAGCAAAGGGAGGAAAGGACTCCAGCTCACCTATTTTTTCCTTTTCGATATGTGTAAGAATCTTTTTTAAACTGTTCATCTTCTCTGGTGTAGACCTGGAATTTTGTGTGGAGCATACATTCTCAGGGTTTGACTGCTCAGAAGTGGTGGTGTGCTTCTGATTATAGAAGTATTTTTTTAAAGTATTTTTTGTTTTTGTTCTTTTTTTTTTTTTTTTTTCAAACATAGTGCTCTTCTTTGAACTGAAGCTGGACTCAATGCAGATTTGGCTTAATCTCTTGGTTCTCATGTGAGATGTGCCTCTTCTATTTTCCTACTACTTAGAAAGTTATCAATTTTTATCATTCTTTGGTTAAACCTCAGAGATAAATGAAATAAGGGAGCCGTAGATTCAGCTCTGATGTTAAATGAACTTTACTTGTTCCTCTTCCTTTTAGACTAGATCAATACATTTGTACAGATAGGTTCCTTGCTATGGGCACCCTCAGGAGAGAATAGAAGAACATCATCCTTGAGAGAAAAAAATTAGACAGGACATTGGTAAGTATAAGAACTAGGGCTGTTGTGAAAACTGCCAGTCCATCATTGTTGCAGTGGAGAAATCCCACAGTGTTTCAGGAACCCTGGAGGATATTCTTAAGTGAGGGTGAGTCACCTACAGGAGATGAGAGTTTCATTTTTTTTTTAAAGATTTATTTATTGGGATCCCTGGGTGGCGCAGCGGTTTGGCGCCTGCCTTTGGCCCAGGGCGCGATCCTGGAGATCCGGGATCGAATCCCACGTCAGGCTCCCGGTGCATGGAGCCTGCTTCTCCCTCTGCTTGTGTCTCTGCCTCTCTCTCTCTCTCACTGTGTGCCTATCATGAATAAATAAAAATTAAAAATAAATAAATAAATAAATAAATAAATAAATAAATATTTATTTATTAATTTGTGAGAGAAAGAGAGCATGAGCGGGTGGGTGGGGGTGCAAAGGGAGAGTGATAGAGAATCTCAAGCATACTCCACAGTGAGCATGGAGCCCTATGTGGGCCTGTTTTAGGACCCCAAGATCACAACTTGAGCCAAAACCAAGAGTCAGACTCTCAAACAACTCTGCCACCCAGGTGCCCCTGATTTCACAAGTCTTGTATGTCAGTTAACCTCCCATGTCAGAGTCTCTGGACCAAACCTGTGTGTTTGAGCTCATCAGATTGCAAAGAGGACCCTGTGAAAGCCTGTGATTGCACACAAAACAAAGCTTAAATACACTATTAATAATTTATAGAGTATGCACCCTATATGTAGCTTGATATCTGAATAAAATAAATGTTTCATGGTTACATTTAGATTATGACTTACTTTGTTGTTTTGGACATTTATTTTACAGCACTTACTGTGTTACTTCCTTTGAACATTAGGTGCCTGACATCACTGTGACCAATTACAGGTCCATGTGCTTCATTTTCTCTGTCCTCTCTGTTAGATCCCTCCACTATAGTAATTTTCTCATTTATCATCAAATACCTTGGGAGGATTTACTGAAAGATATACATTAATTATCTCATTGAATCTGGAAACTCTTCTCTATTTCACTTCGTTTGTAGTCTCCTTTGGAAAATGAAGGCTGTCTCCTGCATTTACTGGAGATAGTGGTGTTTGAAGTGGAGATTGTAAATCAGTCAGCCCCGGTCCTGCAAGTTTCTACTCTATTTCACAATCATGTCACAGTCCAACTCTTCCTTAGCTTTTCTCTGTTGCTCTATGGAAGGAACACATGCATCACATATATTCCGCTGCCTTAAAATTGTGAAATATAATTCAACCCAAAGGCAAGTGAGCAAAAACTTTTAATACCATAAGAGACACAGAAACAATAGCTATTTCAGGTATATCCGTGTGTGTCTGTCTCTGTAGTGTGTTTACAAGACACAAAACCCTTCATCCACAAATAGATGTATAAGCTTTATGCCACTGAAGACATTTCTTAAAATCAAGGAAGGACAGTAAAAAAATTTTGGTCTATCATTATTATTCTTTTTTATTTAACTTGTGATTTTTTTCTATGTTATGTTTTATCCTCACTTACCCTTTTATTTTATTTTTTTTTCTCACTTACCCTTTTAGTTGATATGTTCTGTGGTTTAATCATGTTTGCATTCTCATTGTCACTTTGAAACCTAATGTGAACCTTCTTTTAGAGTTGCTTCTGTATGGTGGTCTGTGTGTTTTGCCAAGATACTTTTTGAAAGATGAAGAACAATTCTCTTCTCATAGGTTATTATAGATTCATGGCTGGATTTATGAAACGGTGTTAGAATATTATGTAGTGAGTGGTAAATGTTCAAGAAAAATTCTTATTTCTATTTATGGTGTTAGAAGTTGTAATTTCCCCAATATACTTTAGGTTCAAAATCATCTATGATTTCCTCTTTTTTTTTTTAAATTTTTGGAATTTAAAAGTGTGGCTCTTGAATAAGATGTTGGCGTCACTTGCAAGCTCTGAGAAATGTGGAAACTCGGGCCTCACCTAGAAATCCAAATCAGGGGACCCCTACGTGGCTCAGTTGGTTGGGCGTCTGCCTTCAGCTCAGGTCATGATCCTGGGGTTCTAGGATCCAACCCAACATCAGGCTCTCTGCTCAGTTTGAGGGTCTGCTTTTCTCTCTCCTTCTGCCTGCTGCTCTGCCTACTTATTCTCTCTCTCTCTCTGTCAAAAAAAATTTAGAAATCCAAATCAGTATATGAATTTTAATAACATCTTCAATTCATTGTCATACACATTAACACACTGGAGAAGTATATCTCCAGCTCACCTGTACTTTTCCATTATTCTATCCCTGTCTTTATGTGTGTACTACATTATTTTGGTAACAGTGGCTTTGTCATATTCTTTAAATCTGGAAGTGTAGTGCCACTAACGTGGTATTGAGTTTCAAGATTGTTCTGGATATGTGTTATCCTGTGACATCCATATGAATGTTAGGATGATTTTGATCTTTCTGCCATAAATGACATTGGAATTTTGATAGAGATTGCATTAGTTTAATTTTAATGTTTTTGTTTATTCTGACCTCTTGTTTTTATTTATTTCTGATTTTTTAAAATTTCCTTCCTCAGCTAAATTTCAGCTACATTTTTTCTTTCTCTTGTTCCTTATAGTATAATGTTGTTTATTTGAAGTTTTTCTTAACTCAAACATTTACATTGCACAAAAATGGAAAAGTGAAAGTCTAGTAGGGAAAATTAAAGAAATAAGCAATATAAATGATGTCCATTTGGCATAAAATAGCATAAAAATTAAAAGATGGATTCTATAATGTTTTTGTATATCATGCCATCTGTGAACAAAGATAGTTTCACTTTTCCTTTTTCATTTAGATTCCTTTTATATATTTTTTCTTGCCTAATTGTTCTGACTAGAATATCCACTACTATGCTAAATGGAAGTGGTAAAGTCACTTCATTACCTGTTTCTGATCATACAGCAGAAGGCATTGGTCTTTTATTCTTGAATATGTTAGATTTCATCTTTTAGTACATATATGGCCTTTATTAGGGTGAGGTGGATTCTTTTCATTCCTACTGAGTGTTTTAAATCATGGAACAGTGTCTAGTATGCTCACATTCTTGTTCTGCATGAATAAATGTGATCATGTCATGTTTGATCTTCATTCTATTAATGTGCTGTCTTAAATTTATAGATTTCTATATTTTGAAGCACTCTGAAGTCCAGGAGGAATTCCTACTTGATTACGTTGTAAATTAGTAAAACGTGCTTTTGATTCAGGTTGCTTCCTTTTATTGTAGAGTTTACCTATTTGTCACCATAGTAGTTTGTAGTAGTCTTCTTTGCTTATAGTGTTTTCCTTGGCTTTGATAACCTGTAAATGCTGATGTCTCAGAGTATTTGATAATTTCCCTTCTCTTTACTCCTTGGAAATGTTATAGGAGATCTGAAATACTTTCTCTCTCTCTCTCTCTCTCTCTTTTTTTTTTTTTTTTTTTTTGAAATACTTTCTCAGGATCCCTGGGTGGCGCAACGGTTTGGCGCCTGCCTTTGGCCCAGGGCGAGATCCTGGAGACCCGGGATCGAATCCCACATTAGGCTCCCGGTGCATGGAGCCTGCTTATCCCTCTGCCTGTGTCTCTGCCTCTCTCTCTTTCTCTCTGTGACTATCATAAATAAATAAAAAAATTAAAAGAAAAAACAACTTGAAAAAAAAAAAGAAATACTTTCTCATTAAATGTTTCTTTGAGGGATCCCTGGGTGGCGCAGCAGTTTGGCGCCTGCCTTTGGCCTAGGGCACGATCCTGGAGACCCGGGATCGAATCCCACGTCGGGCTCCCAGTGCATGGAGCCTGCTTCTCTCTGCCTGTGTCTCTGCCTCTCTTCTCTCTTTCTCTCTCTGTGACTATCATAAATAAATAAAAATTAAAAAAAAAAATAAATGTTTCTTTGAATTATCTAGAATATTCATCTGGCATAGGACTTTGTTTTGGGAGGTTTTTTTTGTTTTGTTTTGTTTCTTTTAAGGATTTTTTTTTTTAAGATTTCATTTATTTATTCATGAGAAACAGAGAGAGAGAAAGAGAGGCAGAGACACAGGCAGAGAGAGAAGCAGGCTCCATGCAGGGAGCCCAATGTGGGACTCAGTCCCGGGTCTCCAGGATGATGCCCTGAGCTGAAGGCAGATGCTCAACCTCTGAGCCACCCAGTGATCCATGGGAGGTTTCTTTTTAAATTACTTTTTCAATCTACTTAGTACTGGTAGATAAATAGATTTTCTTTTCCCTCTATAGTTGAGTCAGGTAAGTTATACCTTTTTGTAAATTTTTATTTTTAAATATTGTATTTACTTATTCATGAGAGACACAGAGAGGCAGAGACACAGGAAGAGGGAGGAGAAGCAGATTCCATGCAGAGAACTTGACGTGGGACTCGATCTGGGGACCCTGGGATCATGCCCTCAGCCAAAGGCAGACACTCAACTGCTGAGCCACCCAGGTGTCCTGCTTTTCATAAATTTATACATCTTTTTTTGGTATCTATTTGTGGGCATATAATTATCATCACCCCTTTTAATTAGCTTTATTTCCATGCTATCAGTTGTCACTACTTCAATTCTGATTTTATTGGTCTTCTTTCATTCTTCCATGATTTAGCTAAAAATATGTCAATTTTGGGACACATGGGTGGCTCAGCAGTTGAGTGTCTGCCTTTGGCTCAGGCGGTGATCCTGGGGCCCAGGGATCAAGTCTCACATCGGGCTTCTTAGGAATCTGCTTCTCCTTCTGACTGTGTGTTTCTGCTTCTCTCTGTGTGTCTCTCATGAATAAATAAATACAATCTTTAAAAATAAATAAAATAAATTAAATAAATAAATAAATACAATCTTTAAAAGTAAATAAATAAAAATATGTCAATTTTGTTGATCTTTTCTGAAACCAACTCTTCCTATTGTAGATATTTTCCTTGTTTTGCTATATCCTATTTTGTTGATTTCTATTTTAAGTTTAAATTTCCTTCCTTTCTTCTAGGTTTAGGCTCAAATAGTACTTTTCCTGATTTTTTGAGATATAGGAAAGTGATGTGTGCTCCAGTATGACAATACCATAGAACTATCTGTTAGGCTATGTAGTCAGTACATTGTTTGCAAGTTTATGTATCCATGGAAGAATAGAGTCCTGATGATTCCTTCTCAGCCATCTTGTTGAAGTTCTCTGATTGATTTTAATTTTGCATATTAGAAGTTTTCATTATGTTTATCTGAAAGTAGTAAATAGAATGATTTTATTTTTGTTATTTGATATCTTTCAGCAGTATCTTCAAGTGGCACCCAGAGCTTCCTGCCAACATTGTGCATAGAAGCTTCTTTCCAAAATGTGGCAGTGCATAGATATAAACATAGTGCCCTTGAGAATTTACACTTCATGGTAGACTGTAACAAAGATGGGGAGAGTGAAGAGCACCAAATATATCATGAAGGACGTATCCAAACTGAGACAACTGCGCATAATATGAATATCACTGCCCAAGATGGTGAAGGATATAAAACATTTTGGAAAACCTCCCTTCTTAAGTCTGCCTCTTCTGCAAAGCAGTGTGTTTCTATAAGCACAGCCTCAAATCAAATGATTAAACATACATATTTGCAGAATGAAAAGTTAGAAAATCTGGAAAGTTGCCTAGTCCATGCTGAAAATAATTACTTCAACCATTTTGAAAGTAGGATTGGATTGACCTTTGAGTCAAATATTTCTGAAAATCAGAGATTTAAGAATGAAGAAAATTCTGAATGGGATTCATTTGAGAGGTCCTTCACTGAAGAGTTAACCCTACAAAATTACCAGAGTATTTTCAATGAAAATGGAATTGCTCAATGCAGTGAATCTGAGAAAAAATTTAACCCAGGTTCAGATGTTAATACATGTCTGAGGACTCATTTTCCAGAGACTCATTATGAATATGATAAATGTGTGGAAGTCTTTTATCAAAGCTCCAACCTTATTATACATAATAGTATCCCTATGGAAGAGAATCCTTTTAAGTTTAATGAATGTGAGAAAGCTCTTAACCAGTCCTCCAGTGTAGGTGATTATCAGAGAATTCATGTGGGAAAAAACTCTTATAGATGTTATAAACCTGGGAACATGTTTAGTCAGTCTTCAAGAGTAAACATACATAACACAATCGGTACTGACCAGAAAAGTTACATTTGTAAGGAATGTGGCAAAGCCTTTGACTGGCATTCAACAGTGTGTCAACATCAGCCTATGTATATTGGAGGGAAACCTTACAAATATGAAGAATGTGGCAAGGTTTTTATCCACCACTCACACTTTACTCAACACGACAGAATTCGTACTGGAGAGAAAATCTACCAATGCAAAGAATGTGGCAAGTCCTTTAACCATCACTCAAATCTTAGTCGACATTACAGAATTCATACTGGAGAGAAACCTTACCAATGTAAAGAATGTGGCATGGCCTTCAACCAGCACTCAGTTCTTACTCGACATCACAGAATTCATACTGGAGAGAAACCTTACCAATGTAAAGAATGTGGCAAGGCCTTTAACCAGCACTCAAACCTTACTCAACATCACAGAATTCATACTAGAGAGAAACCATACCAATGTAAAGAATGTGGCCAGGTCTTTAACCATCACTCAAGCCTTACTCAACATCACAGAATTCATAGTGGAGAGAAACCTTACCAATGTAAAGAATGTGGCCAGGCCTTTAACCAGCACTCAAACCTTACTCGACATCACAGAATTCACACTGGAGAGAAACCTTACCAATGTAAAGAATGTGGCAAGGCCTTTAACCAGCACTCAAAACTTACTGAACATCACAGAATTCATACCGGAGAGAAACCATTTATATGTACAGAATGTGGCCAAGCCTTTAACCGACACTCCCATCTTACTCGACATCACAGAATTCATACTGGAGAAAAACCTTACCAATGTAAAGAATGTGGCAAGGCCTTTAACCAGCACTCAAAACTTACCGAACATCACAGAATTCATACTGGAGAGAAACCTTACATATGCAAAGAATGTGGTAAGGCTTTTAACCGGCACTCACACCTGACTCGACATCACAGAATTCATGTTGGACAGAAACCTTACACATGTAAGGAATGTGGCCACACCTTTATCCAGCACTCACACCTAAGTCAACATCACAGAATTCATACTTGAAGGAAACCTTATGAAAGTGAAGAATGTGGGAAGGCCTTTAATCACTCTTCAATCTTTACTCATTATCCAGAATTCACAGTGGAGCAAACTCTACAATGTTAAAGAATGTGAGAAAACTCCTAAGGACGACTCACCCCTTATTCTACATCAGAGACTTCATATTGGAGAGTAACCATAAAGTTGTAAATAATGTGGAAAGGTTTTTAAGCAATGCTCATTCCTTATCAGAGAATGTATATCAGAGAAGATTTTGCCAAAATGATGAATTTGGCAAGCCCTTTACTCAGAGGTCAAGTTTTATTTAACATCACAATTTATACTGAGGAAAAACTTATAAATGTAAAGAACATGGGAAAACTTTTAAACTGCTCAACCCTTTTCAGCATCTCAGAGATTATACTGAGGAGAAACATTATAAAGGTAAAGAGTGTTGTAAGCTTCTAGTTGGAACTCACAACTTGCTCAATATCATGACTATTATATTGCATAGATAAATGTAAAATGTAGAGAAAGTTGCAGTGCCTTTAACTGGAATTCAATCTATACTCAGTATCCCAAAATGCACACTAGATTCAAACCCTAGAAACAATGAATGAGGAAAGACCTTCATTTTAAATATTCACTATAGCAAACATCAGAGAGTACATAAAGGTAAGTAACTTGAAAGATGTAAATATTTAGAAATATATGTAAGTGAACACCAACTGTCAATAAATATTACAGAAATCAAGTAGAAAGCAGTATATGAGTTAATCTATTCAGACGTTACATCAAAATACTCATAAGGAATAATAAGTTAAACACTTAGAAAATATATATGCTATTATGCTTCAAAAGACTAAGTGAATGGATTTTTGCATAGGTGTAATTAATTTCAGTATGTCCTTGTTTTTTTGTTTTTTTGTTATTGTTGTTTTGGGGTTTTTTTGTTGTTATTGTTCATGGATCCTATCTTGGATTTGTGACTAGCAAATACTAATGTATTTGTACTCTCAAATCACTTCAGTAAATTCATTTATTCCTAATGGGTTTGGGGATCCCTGGGTGGCGCAGAGGTTTGGCGCCTGCCTTTGGCCCAGGGCGTGATCCTGGAGACCCGGGATCGAATCCCACATCGGGCTCCCGGTGCATGGAGCCTGCTTCTCCCTCTGCCTGTGTCTCTGCGCCTCTCTCTCTCTCTGTGACTATCATAAATAAATAAAAATTAAAAAAAAAAAAATACTTTATATTCCTAATGGGTTTGTGAAAGTATGTGGTTGATTGTTGTTGCATCAAGGATATGAGATGCCCTGCTTCATTATGTGGAACTCCTATACATCTAATTGTCCATGGATGAAGAAGGACAGTATAATATACAATATATGAAGAAAATCTAAGTGGAGATGCTGTTTGTGGGTATAACATTAATGTCAGTTATGAAAGAGGTGTTGAGAACATCATTCTTTATTTATTAAAACTAAAGAACCTCCTGGATATAAATAAAATATTTTACTATCTGGTCTTTGAGGAAAAAGAGGTGGCAGTCCAGTAAAATACTGATGTATCTTCATAGTAGCTATAGTAAGAAGTTAGAGGACGTCACTTGATGTGCTTGAAATGAAGAAATCCTTAAAGATATCAAAAGAGGATGACTCTTTCCTAAAATAACAAAGGATTGTACATACACAGCTTTTAAGAATGATCTCATGCCTGAAAACAATGGAAATCACTATTCCCACGTCATGATATCAGCACACAAATGCTTTTTAATGCTTGTATTCTGTATTTCCAAAAAGGATTATAGAGTGGATTTGAAATGTATAACTTAGGCTGTGTGTGAACTTAATATATTTTAATTAATAAAACATAATGGTTTTTAATGTGTTATCATGGATGAGTAATGAATGGTTATCCCACCATCAGTGTTAATCTATCTCATTTAATATAAAGTTGTAGGCAACTTATAGAATCTATCACTTATTCAGTAATCATGTAGAATAACATACCTAGGAATCCATTTTCTCAGTGGCCTTGAAGTTTAAATGTGTGATTATTTTCCCCCTTGTTTATCTATTGTATCATATTTTCCTCTTTGGGACTTCTGGGATATTATCATGGACATATTCCAGATTATATAGGGCTTTTTTAGACTAATTAGCTTAAGTACTCCATGATACTGCTGCTTGGCATACATTTTGTGTGACCAGTGTTTTTGCGGGGCCTTGAACCTGACAGCCATCCTTCTCACTAGTGCATTCCCTAAACAATATGCTGCAAAGTCACAAGGTAATGTAACTTCTGATATGACAACCCCAATCTGTCCTTGTGAGCAACCATGTCCCCTGTCTACCGTGACTTTCCCCTCATGTGTCTCTTAAAGAAGAGTCCCACAGTGTTTATCTATTTTAGTTTGGATAGCCCAATCTGGATGTAGCCCTGGGACTAGCACACTGCACCAAAGCCCATAATAAAGGTATATGCCCCACTTCATATGTGAGGGGGGTGTTTGATGTTTCTATGAAGTAAAAATACACTTTTAACCGGTGGTTAAATACACCATGGGTTAAATACTTCATGGTTTCCATCAAGTAAAAATAGACTTTTAACTGGTGGTTTAAAAAAAAAAAAAAAAAAAAACATTTAAGTGGTTGGTGTGCAATAGGTACCCCATAAGTAGGAGAAACATATTCCAATAGAAGTGATACTGTAGCCCAAGGTAAGAGGTAGAAAATACAGAAGATGAAGAATTGGCATGAATTCTACATGTGAAAAGGACAGCTGTCCTTGGTTGTACAACTGATTCCCTGGATTTAGAAAAATATCTTCTATTTGTTTATTTTCCTAGTTCTCTCCGGATCTCCATTTCTGTTTATCCTCATTTTATTTCCAGCTACATCGGCATCACAGACACTTTCCCTGTGTTGTGCCTAGTGTTCTCAGTAAATCCTTAATTAAGATGAGAAAGATAGGGTGCCACTGGGCGTAAATTCAGACATTGAGATGTGGGTTGTGTGATGTGAATATAAGTAATACATGATGATGGCACTAAACTAAGAAAAATAAGACCTATTAAAATGTTTAGAACCTTTCTAATGTGGTGAGGAAATTGGCAGTGACTCCCTGTAGGCACTCAAAAGCCACAGGCAGCTCTTGGTGGTGTCTTCTGATGAATAAATCTAATGGAGATAAGGAATTGGCAAATGTGAGTTTCTGGGAATTAGGGAAGTTCTTTATCTTCATGATTTAATTGAATTCCTGTGTATTAGTGAGGACCACGTCCCGTTGGATGACAACAACTGACTGCTCAGGCCCAGATCAGTGGCAATAGATGGAGTAGGGGGAGCTGGATGATGCAAACATTGTGGGTAGCTTAAAAATGTCACATGAAAGTGTGGATGTTGGAGATGAAGAAGCTTCCTGGACACTAGTAAATAAGATCAGCAAGGTCTGTGTTGTGGTTGCACAAACCACTAGTATCCCAGGGAAATAAGCCCAACAGATGTTAGATCCCCTGTAGATAGATGGGTGACCTTTTGGGGAAGCTGCTGCAATGCTGTGTGGGATCTTCCTTTAGTTAGTGTCATGATGGTTATAGTTCATGGTCTGGCTCTGTCTGTGCCATGGATTTGTTAGAGGAGAAATTCAGCAGTCAGTGGCAGTGAACATTTTTACTTCAGTCTAGCCCTAGTGTTCACTGAGAAATGAATAATGAAGATAGGGTATATATGTGTGTTTATTAGTCATAAAAAGGAATTAAATCTTTCTATTTACAAAGTCACAGATGGAGCTAAAGTGTACTAATCTAAGAGAAAGACATACCATAGGATTTCATTCTTATGTAGAATATAGGAAACAAGCAAAGGGAAAAAAAGAAGACAGGCAAATAATGAAGGACACTCTTAACTATGGAGAAGAAATTGATGGTTACCAAATTGGAGTTGGATCGGGATATGGGCTAAATAATATGGGAAGGTGTGCATTTTTTTTTTTATGGTTGAACACTGGGTGTTGTATGGAATTGTACAATCACTATTGTACACCTGGAATTAATATTACATTGTATGTTAACTAACTGGAATTTAAATAAAACCTTTTTTAAAATGTTTTGTTTTTTACAAATTTAAAACTTTTTCTCTTAACTGACTTGCAGCAGTGGCAGAAAATATACCTTTGTAAACAAGTTAAACATTTATCTTTTTTTAAAACATTTCTCTTTTATCCATACCTGATTACTCTAGAATTTAGAAAGACTCAGTAACTATTCTTATATTTTTATGCCAACATCTGTATTTGCATAATTTCAATAAGAATCTGTTCTCGCTGTGGTAAGACATAATCAGAAACACTATATAGCCAGGAATTTGACTAGAATATCATAGCTGAGAATTAGCTGGATAGACTCAAATATGATAAGACAGCTATAAGGAACTAAGATTGAACTTATGGAGCTAGTAAAGCTTCCTTGGAAATATCAGCCTGATCCCTTCTTTATAGAGTTCCCAGCAGCCTTCCCAGGTAAGCAAGGAAGATCCCTTCCTAACAGATGCAGGAACTTTAGGATATCTAGGTGACTTCATAAAGAGAGGAATTCAACCAAATCTGTAGTTATTGTAGACAAAGTCTGATGGCAAGTATAAGTTAAATCTAGAAATTGCTTATGAAAAGCTCCAGCAAGGGGAAGCCCAGGTGGCTCAGGGGTTTAGCGCCGCCTTCGGCCTAGGGTGTGATCCTGGAGACCTGGGATCGAGTCCCATGTCAGGCTCCCAGCATGGAGCCTGCTTCCTCTGCCTGTGTCTCTACCTCTCTCTCTCCCTCATGAATAAATAAATAAAATCTTTAAAAAAGAAAAGAAAAGCTCCAGCAAAGCTTTTTGGGTTTTTTTGTTGTTGTTTTTAAATTTATTTATTCATTTAAGAGAGACTGACCTCCAGCAGCAGAGGGAGACTGAGAGGGTCGTCATTGAGCAGGAAGCCCAAGGTAAAATCCCAAAATCCTGACCTGGCCCAAAACCAAGGGTCAGATGACCTTCTGACTAAGCCACCCAGACTTCTTTTGAATCCCTTTTTAATATTTTGAACAAGTTGGGCAATTATACTCCTCAGGCCAATAGAGTGAAGTTTGAATAAATTTATTAAAGAATTTTTTTTTAATTAAAGAAATTTTAAACCTCAACATTCTTTTATATTCAAGACTAAAGCACATCAATACTAGTGTAGTGTCTCAGAAATGAAATGTTTCTCAGGAGTATTTGAGAAATATCTAAGAAACATACCAGTTGTAGTCTGCTGACACTAGGAAAAAGGACCTTCTTCATTTTTTCATGCTGTGATTTACTGTTCCTTACTGACTTCCACATTGGATCACTGTAGAATGTTAATCTATGCTGGTCCCTCTGAAAGTAAGCCCTGGGATCTGTATTTGTTTTGTGTTCTTAAATCAGCAAGAATAATAAATTTGATGCTCTGAAAATGGAGGTATCAAGGGCTTTCTTTAGTGACTGAGCAAAATTATGTCTATTTCAATTTATTGTGACCTGTTTTCATAATACGTGCCTTGTGCATGCAAATTTTAGTTCACTATAAGTTAAATTCTTGTTCCTTCATTTGTATTGTTGTATATCTAATATTTTATTGATGTGGAAATCAAATTATATCATGAAAATCTCTCTGGACTTAATCAGATTTGAAAACATTACATTTATGTAAAAAAGCATTTACAGTTAGAATTCAGCTTTCCATTGCACTTCATTGCCTTACTGTTAGAAAAAAGTGAATATAAGCGATTCTATTGTCAGAAATTCCTTACATAGAAGTGATGTAATTTTGTGGTCTAAGGTGAAACTGGATAAAACAAATGAAAATGTATAGACCTATGAGGTCATGTTACCAGATGTTAGTTGATACCCTCTGGTGCCACTTCACCTGGTACCCCTCAGAGTTGTATCCCATCTCAAAAGACTATGAATGAGAAAAGCACCTTTATGTTACAGATTTTATATTCGAGGTTTGCATCTGGTAATTATATCTGTAGGATAGTGCTGATTAACTACTTATAAGCTAGTGGGGCTACATTCCTATGTCTTGAGCCTAGGCAACATATTCCTTGGCTGGTTACAACTGTATCTGGGGCCATATGACCTGTAGTTTGCATTCTTTCATCTGAACTGACAGGATCAATACTAGGTTCATTAGATCAATTTTTTTTTATTTATTTATGATAGTCATACACAGAGAGAGAGAGAGAGGGAGGCAGAGACATAGGAAGAGGGAGAAGCAGGCTCCATGCACCGGGAGCCTGACGTGGGACTCGATCCCAGGTCTCCAGGATCGCGCCCTGGGCCAAAGGCAGGCGCTAAACCGCTGCACCACCCAGGGATCCCCTCATTAGATCAATTTTGTGCTGATCCTATCAGAGAGCATTCATTTCTATCCCCTTTAGGTCCTTCTAGCTGGACTAAGGATCCAACTGAAATTAGACAACTGGAGAAGATCGTATTAAATATCCTAAGTAGGGCACCTGGGTGGCTCAGTGGTTGAGCATCTGCCTTTGGATCAGGTCATGATCCTGGGGTCCTTGGATCTTAAATATCCTAGGTAGAAGGAATCCTCATAGACCTGGAAACCCCAAAGACATTCAGGCAAAATGAGGTATTTATGACATCCTGAAGTATGGAAGAGAGTCTGGAACTTTCACGTAGAGAAATGCACGTCACAAGGAAATAAGAGCAAGGGCACCTGGGTGGCTCAGTCATTTGAGTGACTCTTGATTTCGGCTCAGGTCATGAACTTGGATCATGAGATTGCACCCCATGTTGAACTCTGCGCTCAGCTGGAGGCTGCTTGGGATTCCCTGTCTTCTGCTCCTGCCCATGCTTATTATTTTTTTAAAAAGGAATAAGAGCAGAGGTTTGGTAATTAGATATTTGCCCTGTCACACATCTGGTCACCCAGATAAAATATGTTTCTGGTAATCTCACGTATTCTAAGGACCCCCAATTTAGATTCCTCTACATAGTTACAGGAGGTGAATTTGTTTCTCTTGGGACTACAGGGTATCAATTGCCTTTATCCCAAATGAAATTCATGCCAAAGTGTCCCACCTTGGGGCAGTGTACCCTTAGTCCCTACAGAACTTTGCTTTAAGGTAGTCTATATGTAGACCTGTGTGTTATGTTACATAAAATATAGGTCAGATAACCTTGGTTAAAACGTAGTTTCTTCCATTTGTGTTTGTCAAAATACTCTCCTAAAAGAGAAAAAAAATTTTGGTCGCTTAAATTATTTTTTTTTGTTTGTTTGAACTAACTTATAAAAATTGTTATAATGCTATCTAGTGACTAGTAAATGCTAAGAAAGATTGTTGTTACCATTCTTCATATTTTAGTAAACCTATAAATGCCATAAAATCATTCCATTCAAACTCATCAAATAACAGTATTTGGGGAAACCATTTTCTGGAATTCTACAATGTCCTCTCTTCTCTACTGAGGACAATACTAGATTAAAAATGAAAGAATCCAACAAAATTCATATTCTCATTTTTTAAATAAATGAGTTTTGCTGTATCTAAGCCAGACATGGTCACTTCTTTGGAGTCAAGAAGGAGCCCTGGGATGTGAAGAGAAAGAAGCCTTACATTCAGGTAGGTGGGAATCGATAAAGCAGGTGATACAGGTAAGGTGCAAAGGTTAAGCAAGATTCCACATCTTAAAATGTGATTTGGGAAGCACTTCCTGAAATAATTTTCTCAAAATGTGTCTGAATTGTGGTATAATTAATACACAAATGTTTATTTTTTATAGTAGTGATGCTTAGCAAATTTTAAAACAATCATGGTCTTTCTTCAGAAATGTTTTTGTTGCCTTTTTTTTTTTTTTTTTTTTTTATGATAGTCACACAGAGAGAGAGAGAGAGAGAGGCAGAGACATAGGCAGAGAGAGAAGCAGGCTCCATGCACCGGGAGCCCGACATGGGATTCGATCCCTGGTCTCCAGGATCGCGCCCTGGGCCAAAGGCAGGCGCCAAGCCACTGCACCACCCAGGGATCCCTGTTGTTGAACCCAGGACCTCAGCTGGAATTTGATGTGCCCCATAGCTTGAGAAGTTTCACTATGTCTAGGTATAAACTGTTAACCTTTATGCAGAACTGTATATATTATTTATAGTATCTAGACATTTTACCATCATAAGCTTAGAGTGAGTCTGAGTTGATCACTGTACACAAGAAGGTAACAATTTATAGAGTGAACAATTGACAGTAAAAAGACTAATATCATGATAGAAACATTAAAGTAGATTTAAGCCAAAAAATTTCTAGAATTAAACCTTTGAGCTAACATTTCCTTAAGCCTGAGTGTCAGGTTCTCCAAGGTTGATATTTGGTCCTCTCTCTGATTCACTCACCTTGGATAAAGGCATAGCACTCCATGTGTGTACTGGCACAAGTTCCACCTTGTGATGCCATCAATATATCTAAAGCCATCTTATTTTGTAAAACAGCTTTTCTCACTTGTGGAATTTCTGAGTATATCACAGAAATTACATGATTAAAACACAGGCAAGTGGTTGAAAGAATGATAAACTCAATGTTGGAATCCTGAATACTGCCAGTGGGAATATTCCTAGATGTCAGACTTGAAGTCTCTTCAGATGGGGCACAGGCAGTACCAATCTGACAGATTTTCCTTGTCTGCCATTGGAATATCTCTATGAAGGGTGCCTGGGTGGCTCAGTCCAGTAAGTGTCTGCCTTCAGCTCAGGTCATGATCCTGGAATTCCAGAACTGAGCCTCAGCAGAGAGTCTGCTTCTCCTTCTCCTTCTCCCTCTCCCTCCAACTCATGCTCTTTCTCAAACAAATAAATAAAATCTTTTTAAGTTTTTTTTTTAAGATTTTATTTATTTATTCATGAGACACAGAGAGAGAGACAGAGAGAGAGAGAGAGTGAGAGAGGCAGAGACACAGGCAGAGGGAGAAGCAGGCTCCATGCAGGGAGCCTGATGTGGCACTCAATCATGGGACTCCAGGATCCTGCCCTGGACCGAAGGCAGGCACTAAACTGCTGAGCCACCCAGGGATCCCCTTTAAAAGGAATTTTAGATTGAACTTTTTTTTTTAAGTTGTTTTGTTTTGATAATCTTTGTATCCAATGTGGGGCTCAAACTCATGACCCCAAGATCAAGAGTAATACTGTCTTCCAACTGAACCAGCCAAGTGCCCTTCAGATTGAACCTTTAAAGCCTTGTGAGTTCAGGAAGGCAGGCCAAATACTTGCCATCAAATTCACCTGCAATATCTGTAGAGTTGGGTTACTTCTCTTCTTCAGTCCTCCAAATATCTTTAGGTTGGGCAGCCCAGGTGGCTCAGTGGTTTAGTGCCACCTTCTGCCCAGGGTATGATCCTGGAGACCTTGGATTGAGTTCCACGTCTGGCTCTCTGCATGGAGCCTGCTTCTCCCTCTGCCTGTGTCTCTGCCTCTCTCTCTCTCTCTCTCTGTGTGTCTCATGAATGAATAAACAAATAAAATCTTTTTTTTTTTTTAAATGTATCTTCAGGTTTTTAAGCCTGCCAGAAAGTGACCTTACTTACATACCTGGTAAGGCTCTAGGAAACACTGAAAGCAAGATACCATGTAGATAATTTTAAGGGACTTTATTGGTTTCATAAAGTTGACCTTAGTTCTTAAAAGCTATCTGTTTGTATCTGAGTCTATGACTTTCTTAAATATGACATTCCTGTCAAAACCTTGGTAATATAAACAACATTTCCCATGGTGATCCATTGCAAGGACAAGAGATTCTTATTAGCCCATAGGCCAGTGGCTTGTTAAAAATGCAGACTCAGGGATGCCTGGGTGACTCAGTGGTTTAGTACCTGCCTTCAGCCTGGGGTGTGATCCTGGAGTCCTGGGACTGAGTCCACATCAGGCTCCCTGAGTGGAGCCTGCTTCTCCCTCTGCCTATGTCTCTGACTCTCTCTCTCTCTCTCATGAATAAATCAATAATACAATCTTTAAAAAAATGCAGACTCAGATCCCACTCCAGAACTCCTGAATCAGAACTGACATTTTAGATAAGGTCTCCAATTCACTGTTGTGAAGTTTGAATTCACATTAGAATTTTATAAGTTCACTTCTAAACTATCAACATTTCCTTCTAATTAATATATACAACTTATACTGTATGACATAAAAACAGTACTCTAAAATGTATATGCTTGGGATCCCTGGGTGGCTCAGCAGTTTGGCGCCTGCCTTCGGCCCAGGGCGTGATACTGAAGACCCGGGATTGAGTCCCACGTCAGGCTTCCTGCATGGAGCCTGCTTCTCCCTCTGCCTGTGTCTCTGCCTCTCTCTTTCTCTCTGTCTCTGTCTCTCATGAATAAATAAATAAAATCTTTAAAATAAAAAAAATAAAAAAGTAAATAAAATGTATATGCTTGGTTTGATACCATTATTTGATAATATATGTAGAAGCATACAATATTTATATTGTTTTTTGGGGGTCATATGCCATCCTCTTACTTCAGGGCTAGAGAATACATTATAGCATATTACTGTGCTGAAAATGATCTTACTGAATAAAGTAGGGGAAACACCTAAGCCAGAAACAGTTTTCCTAACTTCTCTTAGTCTTCAGTAAATTTGAACCCTACCCATCACCACTTGGTCAATGTATTACTTATTTTCAGAGCTGCAACACACAGGGATGTGATAATAGAGAATTATGGACACCTCCTCTTTGTGGTTGAGGATAGGTTCCTTCCAGATTTCCCAACCCGTACTCAAGGTTTTTTCCTTCCTTTAAAGACTATGTCTTCAAAGATTCTTCTATACATGACTGGAATTCAGATCCCTGCAGTAAGGGAAATAAGTAAGAGTTTGTAGATGCAGAGAAAAAATTTTATTTTTTTTTTCATCTTTAAATTTAGTCTGCCCTTCCTTAAGGTAACAGCATCATTTACTGTAGATTACTGGTAATTCTAAAAATGCAGTTGCATAAAATTGTACTGCTCCCAACTTAAACTCTATTTCCTGCCCTTTGTTTTTGTTTCCATTATACTTGGAAGTGGAGCTCAAGATCTGAGCTTTGGAAATCCCTCCTGTGTATTCTAAAGGGGTGTCAGAAAACAGTATTTTGGGAAATAATTTTCTAGAATTCTACGATGTCTTCTCTACTGAGGACAATACTGGATTGAAAACTAGAGGCTCTCCAACAAAACTATATATATAGTTATATATATAATATATATATATTTTTAAATAAACGGGTCTTGCTATACCTAAACTAGATCTGATTGCCTTTTTGGAGCCAAAGAAGGAGGCTGGAATATTAAGAGAAAAGAGACAGTAGCCTTATATCCAGGCAGGTGGGAATGAATGAAGCAGATGACATAGCTTAGGTCCAAAATTTAAGGAGGAAGCCAGACCATAAAGCGCGTTTTGGGAAACTTTGTTGAATGAAAATAACTTTCTAGAATATTAAGTTCATTTCCCTTGCTATGACAAAGGGACAATCCTATCTAACACTCCCCATGCTCCTATATCCTCTAAGGATTCTCTTTCTGTTCCCCTGGTCCTCCAACCTATTCATAGTGAGGATAAAGGACTTTCCATTGCCTGTGAGGGCCTGCATTGATATATCTGTGTTTCTATTGCTTTGGGGGACCCGGCGAAATCTGTGCCTATTTCTGAGGAATTTGTTTGAACCCAATTTTAAAATTCCATTTTTGCTTCTTGACAGAAATATGCAAGGGGAGTGGTCAGAATATTAGGTTCAGAAAAGTTGTAAACACTGGAGATAGATATCACATATCTTCTACTTTATGATTTCCAATCTCATGGAGGCCTCAAACGTCATCTTACAAAATCCCACTCAGTAAGTTCATCAGAGTACAAGGCACCTCCCTAAAATAAGAACATCATGGCAGCCCTGGTGGCTCAGCAGTTTAGCGCCATCTTCGGTCCAGGGCCTGATCCTGGAGACCCCTGATCAAGTCCCCCTTCCGGCTCCCTGCATGGAGCCTGCTTCTCCCTCTGCCTGGGTCTCTGCTTCTCTCTCTTTCTCTGTGTCTCTCGTGAATAAATAAATGAAATCTTAAAAAATAAAAATAAAAATAAAATAAGAACATTTGTATTTCACTTCAAAATTCCCTTTTTCTTCATATGAACTAACATTAGAAATTTCAACTCTGTGTTCTCTAATTCCTAAATGGTAAAAATAATATCTATTTACATCATATTTTTTACATCATATAATTGCTAAAATATTAACGTCATAGGGGAGCTTAGAACATTGTCCAAAATATAATAAAGCATACATTGTTACCGTATTTCTTCACAACTATCATTTTATAATTTTGGCTTGTTTATGTAAAGTTGCTGTATGTCTATGTCCCAGATGTTATCCTTCTGTGATTAGTTTCTGTGAAATTTGGTTGTGATTTTAGATTCTAAAGTACTCATATACCATGTTTGATGTACATGTGTTTTATAAGATGTGATTTAGGTAGTCAAAACCCATATGTCTGGGGCACCTGGGTGGCTCAGATGTTTGGGCATCAGCCTTTGGCTCAGGTCATGATCTCAGGGTCCTGGAATCGGGTCCTCGGAGCCATCCCCATGGCTCCTGGCTCAGCAGGGAGCTTGCTTCTCCCTCTCTCTCTGTGTCTCCCCCTGCTCATGCTCTCTCTCTCTGTATCTCTCTGTCTCAATTGAATAAATAAATCTAAAAAAAGAACAAAACCGTATGTATTAAATTGTTTTCTTCACAAACATAAATTTACTTCAGTCAAAAAGTAATCATTAGGATTTTCATCTGCTTTCCACAGAATGTATCTGAATTGTGGTATAATTAATGTTAACCCAAATGTATACTTATGTGTTAGTAATCCTGAGATTACTTTACAACATTCATGGGGTTTCTTTAGTAAGAAATGTTTTTGTGGTTGCTTCTAAAGCATGGATCACAGTCTTCGTATCCTGTGAAAAAGTGGAAATATTAATAACAACTTTCTCTAATGTCATTTATATGGTTATTCATAAAATTTTTATTAGAACATTTTATGATTGATGGTAATTTTCTAAGCAATATAACACATGCTAGTGCTTCAAATGTTTGCTTTCCATGAGGAACAGTCCCAGTTTAAAATTACAGTTACATACAAGAATCCTTTTTTGATAAAATACCTATAATTTATTCAGAAGTTTTGGGAGTTAAAATTTCTCTTATTCTTGTTTTATAATTCCATAACAATGCTTCCTTTTGTATGATAGTTTCTACAGCCTCAACGAATTGTGTTTTTGTTTTTTTTTTTTCTGTTCTGTTTGGATAACAATTTTCAACTTAGTAATTTTAAGACTGTGTAGGGTTCAAGTAATAATCAGCCATATGTCAATTGCCAATAAAATTACATGGGTATTTGTTTGTATAAATATTACTCATACGTTGGTTCATGACTTTCCTTGTTTGTTTCTTTTTTTGGTTAGTGAGTGGTCAGCGGTTGTTTTATCCGTTCTTGGTGAATTGTTATAATAGAATTAAGGTCATTGTCTATTTAAAGGATGAACATAGGGATCCCTGGGTGGCGCAGCGGTTTAGCGCCTGCCTTTGGCCCAGGGCGCGATCCTGGAGACTCGGGATCGAGTCCCACGTCGGGCTCCCGGTGCATGGAGCCTGCTTCTCCTTCTACCTATGTCTCTGCCTCTCTCTCTCTCTATCTCTGTGTGACTATCATAAATAAAAAAAAAAAAAAAAAAAAAAAAACAATTTAAAGGATGAACATATATTCCCTTTGTGAAAAAAATATCTCTTTGAATTAAAGGTGATGTTTTAAAACTCATGACATTGGGGATCTCTGGGTGGCTCAGCGGTTTAGCGCCTGCCTTCGACCCAGGGCGTGGTTCTGGAGTCACCGGATCGAGTCCCACATCGGGCTCCCTGTATGGAACCTAATTCTCCCTCTGCCTGTGTCTCTGCACCCCCTGCCCCCCATCTCTCATGAATAAATAAATAGAATCTTAAAAAATAAAACTCATAACATTATATGAATTTAGGTTTTTTATTTTTGTTTTTGTTTTAATTTTAAGTTTTATAGTTTACTCTTAATTGTGGTGTAAACATATGCCATAACATTTACCATTTTAACCATTTTAAACTGCAGTGTGAAGTATATTTATGTTGTAAAATCAACCTCTGGGATTTCTCATCTTGCAAAATAGAAGTACCTCAGTACCTGTTAAACAACCACTTCCATATGTATCTCTATTCTAAGCCCCAGCAACTACATTTTCCTCCTTTTTTTATTCCTACCTTCCTCACTCTCTCCTTTCCTTCCCTACTTCCTTCTCTTCTACTATATTAGGTTCCTCACAGAAGTGAAAGCAGTGTATCTGTCTCTGTGACCCATTTACTTCACTTAGCATAATGTCACTGATGTGGGAAATAAAGGCAAAAGAAAAAAATTAAATTTCTTTACTGTCTACAGCCCATTAAGAAGTCCTTGAAACAGGTAGAGTGACATTCTTCTGGGAGCTCAACTGCCTCAATGTTAATGCTTTGCTAAGAGCAAAAGGACAATCTTAGCTTAACAATATCCCCAATGTCCAGGATCCTGTAAGTCTACATTAACATATAAACATTCCTTTGGAAACTTCCGTTATCTTTAACCCCCAGTTAGCAATGTTAGCAATCATCTTCCAAGAATATGGCCACTGATACACATCTGAAAGTTCTCATGACCAAGCTTTATTTTTTTATTTATTTATATTTTTAGAGAGAGTGAGAGTGAGAAGAGGGGTGAGGGGGAAAGAGAGAGGGAGAGAATCTCAAGCAGGCTCCACAATCAGCATAGAGCCCAGTGTGGGGCTTGATCTCTCGACCCTAAGATCATGACCTGAGCTAAAATCAAGAGTGGGATGTTTATCTGACTGAGCCACCCAGGCTCTGCATTACTAAGGTTCTATTAGACAGTAATAAATGACATTTTTTTTACATTTGTTTTTATTTAAGTTCAGTATGCCAACATATAGCCATCAAACTATGAGAGGCAAATAGTTTAACCATACAATTAATGTACCCAGCTCCCCACCCCAGGTGTTATTATGTAAATTTAACAATTTTTTCTTCTATTTTATTTTATTATAAATTTATTTTTTATTGGTGTTCAATTTGCCAACATATAGAATAACACCCAGTGCTCATCCCATCAAGTGCCCCCCTCAGTGCCCATCACCCAGTCACCCCCACCCCCATAAACGACATTTTTGTAACTCCAGCTAGTTCCCTCAAGATTCTGGAAAACTTGTTTCCAAAATTCCTTAATGACTTACGTTATCAAAGAAAAAAAAAAAAGAAAAAAAAAGACTTACTTTATCCCTAAGCCCCTCCCAACTTGTAAGTACATAATTGGTCACCTGTCACAACCCCAGTGCAGCTGTTTCTCCCCAGGGTTCCTGTCCCTGTGCTTTAATAAAACCACCTTGTTGCATCGAAGATGTCTCAATAATTCTTTCCCAGCTGTCAGCTCCAAACTCCAGTATTTCCTACATCATTTGGCAACTTTGAAGGGATTCAGTCTTCTCATCTGGATTCTTTGTTTGTTTGTTTGTTTGTTTTTAAGATTTTTTGTATTTATTCATGAAAGATGCACAGAGAGAGAGGTGGAGACATAGGCAGAGGGAGAAGCAGGCTCCCTTCTAGGAGCCCAATGTGAGACTCAATCCCAGGACCTGGGGATCATGCTCTGAGCCAAAGGCAGACGCTCAACTGCTGAGCCACCCAGGCATCCCTCTCATCTGGATTCTGGGCCTCATTGTAATCTTGATGAGTACTTTCCTCTTCCTTTACTCTCATTTCAGGGGCCCTTCAAGGAGTACGGTCTTATTGGAACACTTTCATGTTGATTGCTCAGGCTGCAGTCCTCTAGCCCGTGGCTACTTTACGAGAAGGAGAAACCCTGACTTTTAGGGGGAAGTTTGTATGATGGCTAGAATGGTATTAAGATCCAGAAACTTGTCTTCTCTTTATTCTTGTCTTTATACAAACTTGTCTTCCTTGGGCACAGGAAGAGCCCACCTAAGTGACTAGCACAGCTGCCAAACTTAAGAGTCCTGCGTTAGGTTTCCTTCTCGTTCATCAAATGTGATCCTTTTTGCATCTTTGGTCTAGCAACTTTTGGCTGTAAGACCTCCACTCAAAACCAGCCAAGACCAGTACCTGATTGAATTAAAACCCAACCAGGACCATTTCCTCCAGAAGTCGGCTGTAAAGACTTCATGTGTTGCAAGGTCACTTAGATCATGATGGATTTCTATCTTTACTGTTTTCTCACAATGTCCTCTACTAACTACTTTAACTACAAAATTGTGTAATTCTCCCTTGTAAAACTTTCCTAGTATTTACCATGGATTAGAAATGGCAGATTCGGGCAGCCCAGGTGGCTCAGTGGTTTAGCGCAGCCTTCAGCCCAGGGTGTGATCCTGGAAACCTAGGATCAAGTCCCACGTTGGGGTCCCTGCATGAGCCTGCTTCTCCCTCTGCCTGAGTCTCTGCTTCTCTCTCCCTCTGTGTGTCTCTCATGAATAAATAAATAAAATCTTTAAAAAAGAAATGGCAGGTTCTTCATGGCACAGCACAGCCTTCATGACAAGGCAACCACACAGCCTTCATGGCATGGCATGGTATTTCAGTCTGTGAACCAGGCACCTATCTGTTTTGCTGTTCTTTTTCTTGTTTTCAAGTATATGAATAAATTTAAACAGATTTCAATAAAAATTCCTACCAGGCACCTATCTGTAGCCTAAGATGCAATGGGGAAATAGGGGAGGTGATGCCAACATCCCTGATAAATAGCCATTTTGTTCGAGGATGCCTCTGGTTGTTTTTTTTTTTTTTTTAATTTTTATTTATTTATGATAGTCACACAGAGAGAGAGAGAGAGAGGCAGAGACATAGGCAGAGGGAGAAGCAGGCTCCATGCACCAGGAGCCCGACGTGGGACTCGATCCCGGGTCTCCAGGATCGCGCCCTGGGCCAAAGGCAGGCGCCAAACCACTGCGCCACCCAGGGATCCCCTCTGGTTGGTTTTGACACAGGGAACCTCTGATGTATCCTGTGTGGGACGCCACTGAGGAGTTAGGGGGGATTTTTGATATTGGACCTTCTCTCTTCTTCAGTTCTCAAGGACTCTCCCTTGGAACACCTTTTAACCCAGAATAATTTGGATTGCAAAATTTAAAAAAGGACTGATCTCCTGTAAAACTCCATGGCCTCAGTAGTATCTGTCAGTTATATCTCTTCTACAGGAAAGAGAGTAAATGGATAAGGACCATAAGTCCAGGCCTTCAGGGCTTTAAATCAGCCACCTGGACCTAAGCCATCTTGTAGAACATGTTTGGTCACTTCACTTCACCAGACCAGTAAACTCCATCCAGACATATTGGATAATAATCATCTAGGCAGCCTCCTGGTAGAACCCACGTTGCTGGAGGAGACACAGGCCATCCACAATAAAGAGGACACTGACTCTCTCACAGTTCCTCCTTCTAATACAGTTGGAGGCTTCTCCCTCATTTCCCAGGTTAATACTATTATTGGATTCAACTGTAGTTAGTCTACCTTGAGACAAGGACTTTATTATTTATTTATTTATTTATTCATGAGAGACACACAGAGAGAGAGAGAGAGGCAGAGACACAGGCAGAGGGAGAAGCAGGCCCCATGCAGGGAGCCTGATGTGGGACTCGATCCCAGGTCTCCAGGATCACACCCTGGGCTGCAGGCGGCAGCGTAAACCGCTGCACCACCAGGGCTGCCCCGCGACAAGGACTTTAAGGAATATTTCCAAGTAGCTGCCCAAACTCTGTTTTGCGGAAGTTCCCTGTCTTCTCTGGTCTGAGATGGACTACATATTTCTACTTTGGTGGGAAAAAAACATGGCATCTACTCATCTGTCAGAGCTGACAAGGTTTAGAACCAGGAACCCTCTTTCTCTGCCTTCTGGTGACACCCCACCTCTTGTGCCTCCCCTTCCTCTCCTCCTGTTTCTGCCCCACTTTGGGGCTGACCTGCATAAGTAGCTGTTATACCATCCTCTATGCCTCCAGCACATTGGCTCCTCCTCCTCTCTTTGAGGCCAAGGAGTGAAGAGCACTTCTTCCCTGGACTTACACCACCCACATCAGATTTCCTAACTGGTGCTCCAGGTAAAAAGTGACAATGGGAAGCAAATTGATCAACTTTTACAGTGGACCCAGGTGGAACTTAATTTTGATATTTAAATCTAATTTGTTGGGGATCCCTGGGTGGCTCAGTGGTTTGGCGCCTGCCTTTGGCCCAGGGCGTGATCTTGGAGTCCTGGGGTCGAGTCCCACATCAGGCTCCCTGAATGGAGCCAGCTTCTCCCTCTGCCTGTGTCTCTGCCTCTCTCTCCCTCTCTCTGTGTATCTCATGAATAAATAAATACAATCTTTAAACATAAATAAATCTAATTTGTTTGTCGGTTTAATTAAAAGACATGTCTTTAGGGATGCCTGGTGGTTCAGCAGTTGAGTGTCTGCCTTCGGCTCTGGTTGTGATCCTGGGGTCCTGGAATCAAGTCCTGCATCAGGTTCCTTGCAAGGAGCCTGCTTCTCCCTCTGCCTATGTCTCTGCCTCTCTCTCTGTGTCTCTCATGAATAAATAAATAAAAGCTTTTAAAAAAGAGAGACATGTCTTTAGAATTATCAGCATTAAATATAAAATTTTTATTCTACCAGGGATTACTGAAGGTCAAATAGGCTTATGTTATTTCTGTTGCAGTTTGTTAGCAAAAATGTGACTTAAAAAGATGGTTAATTTTGTCTGACTCAGTTTTCATGGGTAATTGTTAAGATACCTTTCAAAGTCTTTGGTAACCTGAAACTTGGAGGTTTTGCTTGGATGATAGATTGGATTAAATTCGTTGGACATCTAGGTCTTTTCCAAAAAGACAAAATACTAAAGTATTGATTACTGAAGGAGGTTTATCTGCTTTTGACTTCTTATTGCTGAGAAACTAAGGATATCTGGGTGGAAATCAGGTTTTGTGCTTAAATGTATTCATAAATTTGCCATCCAACAAATTCTGGTGTAATAGTTCATGGTTGAATACTACTTAGTTTCCACTGGAGATTAAGGTTTCTAATAGTTACAATTCACTAAGTGGAATTAAGACTGTTGAAAATAAGGGAAGCAACTCTGTATGTGTAAGAAGGACATAAGGAATGGGAATACAAGGTAATTTTGTCCTAAGTGAGACTGGCTGCTTGGAGAGAAATGGCTTCGGACAAAATGTGAATGCAAAAGAAAATTGCTGAAGGTTTGTGAAGGGAAATCTTTGGAAAGGAATTTTATGGGTGGTCATGATGGACTAAGGTTGAAATGAATGGATTTTATTTATTTCTATTTTTTAGAAGATTTTATTTGTTTATTCCTGAGAGACACAGAGAGAGAGGCAGAGACACAGGCAGAGGGAGAAGCAGGCTCCATGCAGGGAGCCCAACACGAGACTCGACCCCCCCACCGCCTCGTCTCCAGGATCACACCCTGGGCTGAAGGCGGTGCTAAACCACTGAGCCACCCGGGCTGCCCCGAGTCCCTATTTTTTTTTCTTTTTTTTTTCCGAGTCCCTATTTTGATAAAGGTTCCCCAGATGCTTTTGATGTGCAGTCAAGTTTGAGAATTCCAGCTGTAGATGATAGACTAAAACATTAATCAATGACTAAACTCATTCATGATGAACTTAATTCAGATTGTTTGTGACCACTGGGTACCTATACTTGTGCCTGTGGGATTTGTCCTTGGATGTTATCTAGACAGAATGATGAAAAACTAACTGCCTTCCAGAACAAAAATTTGTTGTTTAAAAGGAAATTAAGATCCAATGAAGAAGTCACCTGGAAGTAAAGGCAGTGACTGAATTTTTTTTTTAAGATTTTATTTATTTACTCATGAAAGACAGAGAGAGAGAGGCAGAGACATAGGCAGAGGGAGAAGCAGACTCCTGACAGGGAGCCCCATGCAGGACTTGATCCTAGGACCCGGGATCATGCCCTGAGCTAAAGGCAGATGCTCAACTGCTGAGCCACCCAGGTGTCCCAAGGCTGTGACTGAATTATAGAATGTTCCATTTTAAAAATTAGGAGAGAAATAAAAACACATTCATTATATTAAAAGAATACAAGTTTGATGAATTGTTGATCTGTTCTTGATAAGAAGATGTAAACGAAGTTATTTTCTCTTTTCTTTGCCCAGAAAAATCAGTTTCTATATTTTGCTTTTATCAGGTCTTTGATGATCTATAATCCTAGTTAGGCATGTGCTTTAAAATTTTCTAAGGTAATAACAAACTTCCCCAAGATTTTTTTTTTTTTAATTTTTAAAAAGATTTTATTTATTTACTCATGAGACACACACACACACACACACACACACACACAGAGGCAGAGACAGGCAGAGGGAGAAGCAGGCTCCATGCCAGGAGCCAGATGTGGGACTCGATCCTGGGTCTCCAGGATCAGGCCCTGGGCTGCAGGCGGCGCTAAACCACTGAGCCACCGGGGCTGCCCCCTTCCCCAAGATCATATGTGAAATTAGATCATATGTGAAATTTCTTTGACTAATTAGACTTGTTTATTTGGTATATTACATTCTGGTATAAGGTCATCACTCGATATTCCGAGTATTGAAGTGTTATATGTCACAGAAATAACCAGATTTGGGCATTTATTTATTTATTTACTCATTTGAGTTCATTTATTTACTCATTCATTTGAATGAGTAAATAAAATCTTAAAAAAAAATTAAGAAATAACCAAATTTCCTTGTCAAATGCATCATAATGACCTCTTATCAGATACCTAACTATGTCCATTTCTGAGTTTTTGTCATTTATGATAGCACTTATTCTCATGTAAAGTGAGTTTAATCTTCAAGGAGATTCACTAAAAGGACTTTTCATACAAATATAGGTATTTGATATCTTTAAGATCATAAAACTGAAATGGGCACAAATTTCCAGAACTAAAACTGCATTCAAACTGAAGAATTAGTAACATGGGACTAAATGAATTGGGAAAAATGATTATAGGTTTTATGACTCTTGCTTGAAATGTTGCTGATACTCTAATGTTTGCTCTTTCAGATTAAGAAAACTTTCTTAAAAAAAAAAGAAAGAAAACTTTCTTTTAAGATAGCTATGCCTTTCAGAAATGTGATAAAGTATTCATTTGTGAACAAATTGAAGCATTTAGCTTTTCTCTGTACTGGAACCCTCAGAAATTCAAAAAGCCTTAGTGAATGTTCTGTCATGGCAACCATAGTCGTTTGCATAAGTTCAATAAGAATCTGTTCTTGGTGGCTCAGTTGGTTAAGCATATGACTCTTGGTTTCAACTCAGGTCATGATCTCAGGGTGGTGAGATCAAGCCCTGCACTGGACTCTGTGCTAGGCATGGAGTCTGCTTGGGATTCTCCCTTTTGTTCTCCCTCTACCCCTCCATACTCACACTCTCTCTCTCTCTAAAAAAAGAAGAAAGAGAAAGAAAGAAAGAAAGAAAGAAAGAAAGAAAGAAAGAAAGAAAGAAAGAAAGAAAGAGAAGAAAGAAAGGAAAAGGAAAAGAATCTGTTCTTCTTGTAACAGGATACCATTGAAAACATTGGTTATTTTACCAAGGAATATCATATTTGAGAAGAGACATGCATAGACTCAGATATGACCAAAGAGCTTTCAGGTATTAAGACTGACATTATGACACATGTAACCAATGGAGCCCCTTGGACATGTTGGCCTAATACCTTGCTTACAGAGTTCTCAGCAGCAAGCCTTACCAGGAGAGGCAGGTGCAAGAACCTCAGGATACTTTGGGAACCTTGTAAAGAGGAATGCACCTCAATCTACAGGTATTGCAGTCATGTCTGATGGCAAGTACTTGGCTTGGTTTCTGGCCTAGAGACGCTACTAAAAGTTCAATCTAAATTCCTTATAGGAAAAAAAATAAAAAATAAAAAAAAATAAATAAATTCCTTATAGGGGGATCCCTGGGTGGCGCAGCAGTTTGGCGCCTGCCTTTGGCCCAGGGCGCGATCCTGGAGACCCGGGATCGAATCCCACATCGGGCTCCCGGTGCATGGAGCCTGCTTCTCCCTCTGCCTGTGTCTCTGTGCCTCTCTCTCTCTGTGACTATCATAAATAAATAAAAAAATTTAAAAAAAAATAAATAAATTCCTTATAGGAAGTTCCACCAGGGACGCCTGGGTGGCTCAGCGGTTGAATGACTGCCTTGGGCTCAGGGCAAGATCTTGGAGTTCTGGGATGGAGTCCCACATCAGGCTCCTGGCAGGAAGCCTGCTTCTCTCTTTGCCTAAGTCTCTGCCTCTCTCCTTCTGTGTCTCTCATGAATAAATAAGTAAAATCTTAAAAAAAAAAAAAAAAAAAAGTTCCAGCAAACCAGATTTTAAAAGATCTATATGACTGATCACTATTCTTGCTGGACTTATGTAAATAATTAAGTGAAGTTTGTTAAAATTGAACTTATTGAAAAACCAATTAGTCTTCATTTGTACGTTTCTGGAAATAAGGGTGATTTCAGAGAGAAAAATTCTTTCAATAACCCACCTTTGTAGATGTTAAACTCTAGTTTTGATTGTCTTTGAATGTTTGCTGTTTGCCTAAGCTAGACAACTTGAGGTAAATTTCAGGGAAATCAACGCAAGAGCTCATGTATAGACAATCTTCATGCTTGCTATTCTATGGGAATAATGACAGATCTCATAGGTATATGATTTTGAACAGCTGGAAAATGGGATTGATTCCCCAATAATTGTATAACCCAAGTATCAACTTGACCAGTTCTGTGTAGCTGGGATGACAAAATTGCTCCTTAAAAGCCAGAGCACAGGGGTGCCTGGGTGATTCAGTCAGTTAAGTGTCTGTCTTTGGCTCAGGTCACGATCCCAGGGTCCTGGATTTGAGCCCCATGTCAAGCTCCCTGCTCAGTGGGGATCCTGCTTCTCACTCTTCCTCTTCTCCTCTCCCTCCTTATGCTTTCTCACTCACTCACTCTCTCAAATAAACAAATAAAATCTTAAAAGAAAAATCCAGAGCACCCCTGACTCCATGATGTTAACTATAGACTGTGGAAATAATGGATGACCCCACACTCCTTACGATTGGGTTGGATGATGCACTTGGGATGCCCTTATCTCCTGAGACAAGTCTTCTCTTACTTGCCAGTGATTCCTCATAACTAGGATATTGTTCAGTCTAGACATCTAACAGAGGGCTTCTTGATTTATTTTTAATATTTCTTTTTAAAAACTATTTGTTTATTTGACAGAGAGAGTGGGGATGGGCAGAGCACAAGCAGGAGGAGCAGCAGGCAGAGGGATAAGTAGGCTCCCCTCGAGCAGGGAGCACAATGTGGGGCTCTATCGCAGGACCCCGAGATCATGACCTGAGCCGAAGGCAGACACTCAACCACTGAGCCACCAGGTGCCCCTCATGACTGAGTCTTAATAAATAGTAATAAATGACCTTTTCCTAACAATAGTTAGTCTTCTGAAGGTCCTGGAGGCCTTGTTTCCATAAAACCTTGGAGGCTGGTGTTGTCCCAAACCCCATCCCGACTTGAAAGCATATTCAGTCGCCTTGTCACAACCCCAGTGCAACTCCTTCTGCCCATGAGACTTGTCCCTGTACTTTAATAGAACCACCTTTTTGCACCGAAGGTGTCTCAATAATTTTTCTTGGCCATTGTCTCTGAACCCCAACATTTCTATGTCATCATCACATTTTAACCATGTTGTAGAATGTGACAAGATCTGTTTCTTTTTTCAAAACTGAGTATTATTGCAGCAATTTGGAGACAGTCTTTGAAATGTTCATCTGTTGCTTTCTCTGTGGTGGCCTCCCGAAGGTCAATTCCTTTCTTGTTTTGCTACCATTCATCTCTCCGTTAACCAGCGCACGGGGAAGGGTGCAAAAGCCTGTGGCTCCTGGAGTCCCAAACAGACCAGGTTTGGCCACTCCCACTGACAAAATCCGAAGGCAGAGAGACTCGTGGTGGTGAGACAAGAAAGGAAGTTACTTCAGAGAGGTCAACACCAGAAAGACAGCCAACCAATGTCTCAAAGCCTGCCTCCAGAGTTCTGGAAATACTTCCAGGTTCATATAAGGAAAATGTGGGGCAAAAGTGAGGGCATTCCTGCAGGCAGGCAGCCAAGGTTAAATCTGTCATCGTCTAGGAGTCTATCAGGGATGGGGTCTTTCTGGTTCAGGGCAGTCCTAGTTGCTTGAGGGGTAGTTTCAGTTCCCCTCAAGAGACGCTTAGCCCTCAGCTCTTCCCCCTGAGCCAAGAGACAAGCAGGAAGGAGTCCAGCTGGAAAGTCTGAGGTCAAAATTGAGGCACCCCAAGTCCTCTCTCTTGTTTATGGATTTTATCAGCCATGAGTGGCAGAACTAGGTTTGGGACCATTGGAGCCAGGTGCTCCTGGACCCTTGGGTCCTAATTACAAAATAATTACCACAGTCAACATAATAAACACCTTCCTTCACCTGCCGTAGTTAGGGATTGTGTGTGTGTGTTGATGATGTGGAAATGTTGGGGTTCTCAAAGAGTGTCTCCAAATTGCTGGAATAATATTTGGCTTTGAAAAAAGAAACAGATCTTGTCACATCCTACAAAATGGTTAAAATGTGATGATGATGTAGAAATGCTGGGGTTTGAAGCCAATGGCCAAGAAAAATTCTCGAGACATCTTTTTTTTAAGATTTTATTTATTGATTCATGAGAGAGAGACACACACACACAGAGGCAGAGACACAGGCAGAGGGAGAAGCAGGTTCCATGCAGGGAGCCCGATGCAGGACTTGATCCCAGGTCCCCAGGATCACACCCTGGGCCAAAGGCAGGCGCTAAACCGCTGAGCCACCCAGGGATCCCCTTGAGATGTCTTTGATGCAAAAAGGTGGTTTTATTAAAGCACAAGGATGGGACTCATGAGCAGGAAGAGGTGCACTGCAATTGTGAGGAGATACTGATTATGTAGCTTTTCAAGTTGGGAGGGCATTAGGGACAGTGGAAGTCTCTAAGGAATTAGGGAGCAAATTTCCAGGACCTTGAGGGGCTAGCTGAGGTTAGTAAAAGTTCATACATTACCGTCTAGTAAGACCCTATAGATGTATGTTTCAGTGGGCCATATGCTTGGGGGATGATTTCTAACATGTGTCTTGGGGGTGGGGAGTAGAGATACAGGAAGTTTCTAAAGTGACTTTTATATGTTTAAAGGAGACTTATGGGAGGTTGGGCTAATACCAAGCTAAGGTTGACTTCTGCCATTAGCAAAGTATTAACATCGAAGCAATGTTCTTTGGGGGAGCTCACTCTGCCTGTCTCAGGTAAACTGTCAATGAGTTGTAAGTTGTAAGCAAATGTTTTCTATTGCCTTTGTTCTCCACATCAGTGAGAACACTTAAGACGCTTTCTTCTATGGGTACCTGCGTGGCTTAGTGGTTGAGCGTATGCCTTTGGCTCAGGTCATGATCCCGGGTCCTGGGATCAAGTCCCACATCAGGCTCCCTGAGGGAGTCTGCTTCTCCCTCTGCCTGTGTCTCTGCCTCTGTCTCTGTGTGTCTGTAATGAATGAATAAATAAAATCATTAAAAAAAAATAAAAGATGCTCTCTCCTAGCAAATTTCAAGTGTATAACACACTATTACCTGTAGTCACCATGCTGTGCGTTAAACATTCAGTGGTCATACATCTTGCATAAGTGAACCTTCTTACCATTTGATCAACATCTCAACAATCCCCCCCATCCTCAGCCCTTGGCAACCAAAATGCTTATCTTTTATACTTTGCCGTTTTTAAGATTCTGCATATATGTGATTTCATGCAATATATTTTTTTCTATGTGTGACTTATTTAACTTAACAAAATGTCCTCTGCTTTTATTCTGTTGCTGCAAACAGGCTTTCCTTTGCTGAAGCTGATATACATACCAAGAATAAAATAGATGAGAAGAGAGAGGATACCAGAGGTTAACTTTTTATTTTTTATTTTATTTTTTTTTAACTTTTTATATCATAAAGAGTTGCCTACCTCCTGGCATGGCACAGTTGTTTGACAACATGCGCTCTTTCCTTTCTCCTGTGGATAACTTCCTTTTTGAAATTCTAAATCCCTATGCACTTCTCTAAGTCACAGTGGTTTGTTAGCATCAACCACCTGTCTTTGAGCCACATATCTTTGAAGTTCCCAAAACGATTTTTTCTCTTGTGAATCTGTCTTATGACAGCTTAATTATTAGACAAGCCAGAGAATTGAGAAAAGGCAAAAAGCTTTCCTCTCCTACACATTCATCTTGTTGTCGAAAGCTGACCTCTGTGCTTCAGACTCAAAAAATATAGTGTAAAGACACAGTTTGAGGGAAAGAAAAATAGTAGCTTTATTGCTTTGCCAGAGGAGGAGGCTGCAGCAGGTCAGGGTCTTCAAAACTGCAAGCCCACCCAGAGGAAGGGGCTGGGCTTTTGTGGCAAATACAGGATGTAGCTGGTTTTGACTGGAATTGTGTCAGGGTGGCACCAGGTTCCTGAAACAAAGGGCTGAGAAGTTTGGAGGGAAGGTTTGCAGGGGAGAGGAAAGTGGCTACTTAGTTTGAGATGCCTGGGTGGCTCAGCAGTTTTGCTCAGCAGTTGAGCATCTGCCTTTGGCTCAGGGCATGATCCTGGAGTCCCGGAGAGAGTCCCACATGAGGCTCCCTGTGAGAAGCCTGCTTCTCCCTCCACCTAGGTCTCTGCCTCTCTGTGTGTCTCTCATGAATAAACAAATAAAATCTAAAACAAACAAAAGCAGGAATCACTACTGTGGCCCTGAGACCACTAGTGTTCAGATCTTCAGCTTCGTGATCATTGGGGGGTTTATCAAAAAGGACTGCTGGCTGCTGCCCCAGTTTCTGATTCATGGAGATGGGGCCCAAGGGTTTGCATTTCTAGTAGGTTCCTAATTTGATGCTACTGGCTCGATGGCCACACTTTGAGAACCCTGTGGAGTACTTGGGGCTGACTCAATAAAGACATTCATTCCTGGGATCCCTGGGTGGCGCAGCGGTTTGGCGCCTGCCTTTGGCCCAGGGCGCGATCCTGGAGACCCGGGATCGAATCCCACGTCGGGCTCCCGGTGCATGGAGCCTGCTTCTCCCTCTGCCTGTGTCTCTGCCTCTCTCTCTCTCTCTCTGTGACTATCATAAATAAATAAAAATTAAAAAAAAATAGTAAACAAACAAAAAAAAGACATTCATTCCTGTCTTTCTAAGTCCTCTGTTCCTTTCTGTCAAGAGGAAAAGCCATTCCTTTTTTTTTTTTTTTTTTTATGGTGAAAAAATTTATACTTAGATTTATAGCCGGCTGGACTCAGTTTAGATGATCCCAATTTTGTTGGCAACATCCAAAGCATCATAGTCAGGAGCCAGTCGAACATATGCTTTCTTCTCTCCATCAGGCCTGATCAAGGTGTTGACCTTGGCCACATCAATGTCATAGAGCTTCACAGCCTGTTTGATCTGGTGCTTATTGACCTTGACATCCACAATGAACACAAGTGTGATGTTGTCTTCTATTTTCTTCACGGCTGACTCAGTAGTTAAGGGGAACTTGATGATGGCATAGTGATCAAGCTTGTTTCTCCTGGGGGCGCTCTTTCGAGGATATTTGGGCTGCCTTTGGAGACGCAGGGTCTTGGGTCGTCGGAATGTAGGTGACGTGCGGATCTTCTTTTTTTTGTGACTGTGCACGCCTTTCAGCACCGCTTTCTTAGCTTTCAAAGCCTTTGCTTTGGCTTTGGCTTTGGGAGGGGCAAGGGCTTTCTTCTTCGCCTTCGGCGCCATCTTCGTGAAAGGGCAGGAAAGGCCATTCCTAACTGGCTCTCTGTCCTGGCTTAACTGAACTTTGGCAGCGGGCTTGGGTGACCGTAATAGGTTGCCCCAGTTTGCCTCCTGATTTTGAATAGCAGAGTAGCAGAAGTGGTAAAATACTCATTCTGGATCTTTAAAGAATGGCAGTGCCTGGCCTGGTACCGTCCTTAATTCCCGTTGTCAAGCTTCTAATGCTGACTCAAAAACCCTGGAGGTTCAAACACTGGGAATTCACCTCAGTCATCTGACAGCTCATGTGGTATTTCCTGAATCCTTGGTAGTGCCCACCACAAAACACAAGCCGGAGCCCCTGCCCTACTGGAGAGGCTGTGGGACGGGTGGCCGTCAGCTTTACTTGTAGAGTTCTTCTTTTTTTTTTTTAATTTTTTAATTTTTAAAGATTTTATTTATTTATTCATGAGAGACACAGACACACACACAGAGAGAGAGAGAGAGAGAGAGAGGCAGAGACACAGGCAGAGGGAGAAGCAGGCTCCATGCAGGGAGCCCGATGTGGGACTCGATTCCAGGTCTCCAGGACCACACCCTGGGCGGAAGGCGGCACGAAACCACTGAGCCACCCGGGCTGCCCTACTTGTAGAGTTCTTTTTTTTTTTTTTTTTTTTTTTTTTTTTTTTTTTTTTACTTGTAGAGTTCTGATGGAGAAGTCTGCTGCCCAAACCCTGGAGCTGAAGCCTATGGTGGGCCAAGCTGCCCTGTACAACACTGATTCCAAGGAGGCGTGCAGGGCTTTGCCATCCCCAGGTCACGATGGTGCTGTAATGGCCTGTAGCACCTAGTGCGTACCATCCTTTGGAATACCCAACGGGAAAAGAAATTTTATTTTATTTTATTTTATTTTATTATTTTATTTTTTTTAAGAAATTTAAATAATTGACCAGAGATTGGGAGACAGAGTGGTAGAGTACAAAGAATACTGAATTGGGAACTGAGATTTTTTTTTTTTATTAATAACTCTTGCTGTTCTAGAGCTTATGTTCTTTTAAAAAAAAAAGATTTTATTTATTCATGAGACACACACACACACACACACACACACACAGACCCAGGCAGAGGGAGAAGCAGGCTCCACACAGGGAGCCTGATGTGGGACTCGATCCTGGGACTCCGGGGACTCCAGGATCACGCCCTGGGCCAAAGGCAGGCGCTAAACCGCTCAGCCACCCAGGGATCCCAGGAGCTGAGATTTTTATTCTAGTTCCATACTGTTCCTACCTGGCTGTGTGTGATCACATCTATCTGTGGAAGGGGTTAAGTGGGCAGGTACTGGTTGATCATCTCCAAGGTCTTTCCAACTCTGACAATCTTGAATTCTATAAAAATGCAATAAAATCCAGTTCCCAATCAGGAAGTCAAGAGGACTGGGCCTGAGGCTCTGGGCTGGGGGTGCTGGGATGAGGGAGGCCTACCTCCTTGCTGCCTGCTTTTCCACCCACAGAGGCAGCCCTGGCCCCAGGTGCCAGGGCCCCTCTGTCTCCAGGCTCACCCACTCACCTCTACACTCTCAGGCTGTAAGGCCAAAGGAACCGGTCTGGCCATGTGAAGAGCAGACACTGGGGCCCAGAAACTAGAAGAAATGCCTGGAGAGTCACACATTAGTGTGGGATGATGTCTGCCCCCCCCCCCCTCCCCGCCCCCCAGCCTCTGTCCTCACTCCTTCCTCCTTTAGGTCCTTCCTCCCAGCCTCACAGCTTATCTCTGACACATGGATAATAAATAAGGCATTTGCACATAAGGGGGACTAAGAGCTCTCCCCCGCCCCTCCCCTTTCATATAAAAGCATTAAATGGAGTTTCAAAATAAAATACAAAGAGCAGCAAAGGCCTGACGTCGGGGCCACCTGTTCTCCACAGGAGAACGAACCTACACTTCCCACTGGGGTCTGCCTGGGAGATCGCGGGACCCCTTCCGGACCCCATGGGGCCCGGCACTGCAGCGGGGAAGACAAAGGCTGAGAATGGGTGGCAGGTCCACCGTGTACAAAGGGGACAGGCGGGGACGAGAGAGCAGCAGGGCCTGACTTGGGCTGCGGGGTGTAGACGGAGGTCTGCGGAGCAAAGCAGAGAAGTGCTCGTCGCTTTTACAAACTGGGCGTCCAGGCGGGCGGGAGGGGCCGCGGGCGCCCAGGCCCGGGAGCTCGGGAGCTCGGGAGCTCGGGAGCTCGGGAGCTCGGGAGCTCGGGAGCTCGGGAGCTCGGGAGCTCGGGAGCTCGGGAGCTCGGGAGCTCGGGAGCTCGGGAGCTCGGGAGCTCGGGAGCTCGGGAGCTCGGGAGCTCGGGAGCTCGGGAGCTCGGGAGCTCGGGAGCTCGGGAGCTCGGGAGCTCGGGAGCTCGGGAGCTCGGGAGCTCGGGAGCTCGGGAGCTCGGGAGCTCGGGCCCGCTCCGCCCCCGCGTCCTGCAGGCTGGGCCGGCCCCCGAGCCCCGCCGCCCGCCCCGCCCCGCCCCGCCCCGCCCCGCCCCGCCCCGCCGCGCCGCGCCCCGCCCTCCGCGGGAGGCCGTCCTCCGTAGTCCGGGTCTCCCGGCGGCCGCGGGCCTGTGAGCACCGGACGGCCGACGCCTCCGCCCCGCGGGCCCTGCCTGCCGGCGTTGAAGGCCGCAGGCCGCTGGGCCTCGGTCCGGGGTCCGGCCGGCCCGAGGCTCCTGACGCGGCGGTCGGCGGCTGCCCGCTCCCGGTGCTCACGCTCGTCGGGCGCGGCGCGGGCAGGGCTGGGGCTCCGGCTCCGAGGGGGCGCGCGCATCCCGCCCGGGGCCCCACCCCCCAATTCCTAGCGGGCCCCGACCTGGCCAGGGCTGGGCAGAGCGGGGCGCCGGGGCCCGGGAGCCGCCGAGCGCGCAGCGCACCCGCCCCCCCCCACCCCGCCCGCGAGCGCGCCCCTCCCGCGGCGCCCGCTCTGAGGTCCGCCCGCTCTGAGGTCCGCGGCGCGGGGGCGCGCGGCCGGAAGCCCTGGTGGCCGCGTCGGCGCGGCGCCACGTCCTCGAGGGCCTCCAGGATGGTCCGGCGCTGCTCGGGCCTGACGTCCACGCGGAGGGGATGCGCCTGCAGGACGCGCCGCCGGACCGTGCTGCCCCCCGGCGTGGCCACCAGGTACTCGCCCGCCAGCGCGGCGGCTGCTGCCCGCGGCCGCTGGCGCCGCGGGGCGGGGGGAGGCCGGTGGCCCGGGCTCTGGGCCGTTCCGAGGCTGGGGACGGCGGGACACCGCCTAGGCGGGGACGAAAGACGGCGCTGGAGCCGGGAGAGGTCGGCCGCCGCGCCTCGGCTCCACAGCCGCCCACCCCGGCGCTCCCGGCGCTCCCGGCGCGCCCTCCCAAGCCCCGCGTCACCCCCCGCTCTCGGCCCCGCTTCTCCCGAGCTCTCCTGGCCCCGGCCCCGGCCCACTCGGCCCGGCCTGTTTGTTCTTAAAGATTTGCTTTATTTGGGGGGAGGGGGAGAGCGCGGAGCCTGAGGCCGGTCCTTCCCAGGGCGCGAGCTCAGGACCCTGGCTGAGGGGAGACGCTTGACCGGCAGAGCCACCGGTGCCCCAGTGCTGTCACTGTGAATTAAAGCCCTGCGGGTATTAAGATTCCCTTTGTGACAGTTCTGGAGGAAGGTGTTGATTTAAGATTCCTATTGCTGATGGGGCCGGGGCCGGGGCCGGGGCCTGGGTTCTCAGTGCAGGAGACCATTTCCCGTTCAGGCCCCATCTGGTTGCTTTATCAGCTCTCGGCAGGCCAGGATGAAGAACGCACAGATAGATACACAGGAGGACCATGAGGCCCAGAATAACTCTGAATGTTCTGGAAAGAAAGGACTAGACCCTTTACAATGGGAACAAGATACTCTATTCAAAAGATATTAGATGTTACAGGACCTGGAACCTATGTCATCAGAGTTTCTATAAATCAGCTATATTCTTAAAATTCGATTTATATTCTGATACCCTGTTTGGATTCGAAGCTGCGAGCCAAGAAAGAATTCTTGAGATGTCTTTTGGTGCGAAAAGGTGGTTGTAGGTTGTATTAAAGCACGGGGTCAGGACCTGTGGGCAGAAAGAGCTGCGCTGGAGCCGTAAGGAATGGCCTACTACATACTTTCAAGTTGGAAGAACATTAGGGAAAGTGTAAGTCTTTAAGGAATTTTGGAAGCGAGGTTTTTATGACCTTGAGGGGCTAGATATTGTTAGGAAAAGCTCATTTATTACTGTCTAATAAAACCTCAGCTGTGAGACCCTTGAAATATATAACCATGGATCATGTGCTTGGGGGATGATCGCCAACGGGTATCTTAAAGGAAGTTTCTGAAGCAGTTTTTGTATGTTATAGTACACTTACAGGATCCTGGGGGTAACCTTTTGCCCTTGGTGAAGTATCCACGTCCAGGCAGTTGAATCCTTAGAGGAATGTCACTCTGCCTGTTTCAAGGACTTATCAGTGGGCTGTAGGTAGTGAGGAAGTTTAATAATCTTTCTTCTGCCTTTGTTTCCCACATCATTAGGCGCTGATAGCAATGTCTTTCCTTACAGCTGATGTTACCGTCTTTTACTGGGCTTGGTGCCCTCTGCCAGATTCCTCCGCTGTATTCATATTTTCCCGTTTATCATTTGTGAGGATCTTAGGTGGATTTACTGAGCGATGTGCAGAAACCACCACATTTATTTTTATTTTTTATTTTTAAAGATTTTACTTATTTACTCATGAGAGACACAGAGAGAGAGAGGCAGAGACATAGGCAGAGGGAGAAGTAGGCTCCCTGTGGGTAGTCAATGTGGAACTCGATCCCAGGACCCCGGGATCACAATCTGAGCCAAAGGGAGTTGCTCAACCACTGAGCCACCCAGAAACCAAATGGTCCCAGAAACCATCACATTTAAACTGGAAACTTCTGGGATCCCTGGGTGGCTCGGCGGTTTGGCGCCTGCCTTCTGCCCAGGGTGTGATCCTGGAGACGTGGGTTCGAGTCTCTCATGAATGAATAAATAAAATCTTTTTTTTTTTTTTTTATAAATCTAAGGTACTTTTGGATTACTCCCCTTTATTTATTTATTTATTTACTTACTTACTTACTTATTTATGATAGTCAGAGAGAGAGAGAGAGGCAGAGACACAGGCAGAGGGAGAAGCAGGCTCCATGCACCGGGAGCCCAACGTGGGGATTCGATCCCAGGACTCCAGGATCATGCCCTGGGCCAAAGGCAGGCACCAAACCGCTGCGCCACCCAGGGATCCCCGAATAAATAAAATCTTTAAAAAAAAAAAAAAAACTGGAAACTTTTATCTCCTGCAGTTCCATGTGCTTGTAGTTTCTGAAGAGGAGAACAAAAGCAAAAGAAATGTAGATAGAATGAAATTTCCTTCCTACTTGCAGCTAGAGGCAAAAAGCAACCTTAGCTTGACAATAGCCAGCCCTCCAGTATATTGTAAGTCCTCCTAAGCATGAAAATCCCTTTACAAACTTCCTTCATCTCTACCCCCACTTACTTACCCACTAAGCATATAATCTGTGGCGCCTCAAATCACACCACAGCTCTTTATGCCCACAGCCCTGTCATCAATTTTACTAAACACGGGTTGTTGCAGGGCACCCGCATTGCTTTAGTGGCTCAGAGGGTTAAGGCTGACTCTTAATCTCAGTTTAGCTCTTGATCTCGAGGTGGTGAATTGAAGCTCCTCTACACTGGGATCCACCCTGGGCTTACAGCCTACTTAACAACAATCAGATTTTGCACCGAAAATGTCTTAGGAATTCTTTCTTGACCTCTGGCTCCTGGCCCACATCACACCAGTTTCCACTGGACAATGAAGACTCTCACTTCTGTGTACTAGAATAGTGACTTCTGAGAGTGGAGGTGCTCAGTCATTCAGCCCTCCATTCCATAGGTTTTTCTTTTACTCCACACTCATGTCGCAAACATGCTCTTCCATTTACTTCTTTGTATTTTCAGAAAAAGAAAACAAGAATCAGATCATTAACATGTTGGAGTGTCTGAAAATCCTGAAATATAAAAGAGCACATGATGATTGAAACACAAGTTTTCAATGAAATACTACCTTTGTGGGGTTATTGAGCTCAATAGTCAAGAAGGAATTCTTGAGACATTTAATGGCACGAGTTAGTGATTTTATTGAAATTACTATTTCAGTATTGACAGAAAGAGCTGCCCTTTGGCTGAATGGAGCTGGTGGTTCTTTGGTTAGTGTGCAAGGGAAGGGGTGTGCAGAGAGTACAAGATCATAAGTATGTCTTTCAACTTGTAAAACTACTCTTATAAGACTTCTCAGGCACTTACTCAGGTCCATATTAACATTCAGTGAGATGTAACAACCAGCTCTTATTTGATCCTTATAGAAGTATGCAGAGGATAGGCCAGCCTTCTGAGCTAACAGTGAACATTCTTTGCTTCAAGCCCTCATTATAATAGACTTAAAAATAAGAATTCTTTTCTTTCTTCTTATCTTTTCTTTTCTTCCTTTCCTTTCCTTTCCTTTCCTTTCCTTTCCTTTCCTTTCCTTTCCTTTCCTTTCCTTTCCTTTCTTTTTTCTTTTTTCTTTTCTTTTCTTCTTTCTTTTAAAAGATTTTATTTATCTGACAGAGAGAGAGCACAAATAGGCAGAGCAGCAGGCAGAGGGAGAGGAAAAGGGAGAAGCAGACTTCCCGCTGAGCAGGGAGCCCAACACAAGCTCTATCCCAGGACCCTGGGATCACAACCTGAGTGGAAGGCACATGCTTAACCTACTGAGCCACCCAGGCACCCAGCTCTTTTATTTCTTTCATTCAATGTGTATGTATTGATACTGTGAATAAAAGACAGAAGCATCATCATCTACAAAGAGATTTTCATATCATTGAAAATATTTCTTAAATTAGTCACCATGACAATTTGCTGCTCTATCCCTTTTAATGTGTATATAACTACTTTCTAAATGTATAGATGGGTGCATGAAATGTAAAACGGTAGATCACTTTTGTGTGGATCTCATCTCACTTCCATCATTCTTCTCAAGTCTCCATCATTCTTCTCTGCTATGAATGCTGCTTTAGAGTCCTCTCTGTATATTGCCCTGTGTGTCATTTTAGATCAACCCTAGGACCAATAGATCAGGGTTAAAACCTGATCCCTTCAATGTGCTGGATATTCTGGATGTTTGACAAAAGATTCGCAAAAACAAAATAGAAGAATAATTTGTTTACTCTCTTAGATTATTATTGTTTTTTATTAATTTATTTAAAACTGTTAGATGCCACCTACTAACTATGAAATTCTCAGAAAGGTTTGTTGTTGCCTTTCTTGCTATTCTAGTAGAACCTAGAACTAATTACTATAAAACCCATTCAGTTCCAAGTCCCCCAAGAATTCTTGCCTTGGAGTTCTACCTCTAATTCAAAAATGTATCCCTTGGCAAAACTACTGCCTTGTTTAAAATGTGGACTGCCATCCCACTTCAGTACTCCTGAACAGAATCTCCATTTTCACAAGATTTGCAATGCACTGTATTAAAATTCTAATTCACGGGATACCTGGGTGGCTCAGGGGTTTAGCGCCTGCCTTCCCTCCAGGGCGTGATCCTGGAGTCCCAGGATCAAGTCCCACATCTGGCTCCCTGTATGGAGCCTGCTTCTCCCTCTGCCTGTGTCTCTGCCCACCCCGTCTCTCATGAATAAATAAAATCTTAAAAATAAAATAAAATAAAATTCTAATTCACATTGGACTTTGATAAGTACCTTTGTAACCCACCAAAATTTTCCACCTTAGAAATAAACACAGCTATGGGTGCCTGGGTGGTGAAATCATTTAATCTGCCTTCAGCTCAGGTCATGATCTCAGGGTCTTGGGATCCAGCCCTACATTGGGTTCCCTGCTTAACAAGGAATCTGCTTCTCCCTCTCCCAACCTGTTTGCACTCTCTCTCTCTCAAATAAATAAATAAAATCTTGAAAAAAATAGATGCAACCTATAATGCATGATATAAATTACAGTACTTAGGAATTTGTTATGCCTCTGTTGACATATTTATTTATTTATTTATTTATTTATTTATTTATTTATTTATTTATTTTAAAGATTTTATCTATTTATTCATGAGAGACACACACACAGAGAGGCAGAGACACAGGCAGAGGGAGAAGCAGCCTCCATGCAGGGAGCCCCATGTGGGACTCGATCCCGGGACCCTGGGATCATGCCCTGGGCCAAAGGCAGATGCTCAACTGCCCAGCCACCCAGGTGTCCCAACACCTTTATTTTATAAATTATCTTGGATAAACATACAGTATTTATAATGGTTTTCTGAATCATATGCCATCCTCTTATGTCAAAGTTGGACAATACATTAGAGCATATTACTGTGTTAAACATTATCTTAGTGCATAAGCAGGAAGCTGACCTAAGGCAGAACCACTTCTAATATAACTTCGCTAAAAGGAGTTCACTCCTTGGGGAATCACAGATAGAAACTACTCCAGGTAGAGTTGTCACACAAAGGAAACTTGACTTGCAGCAAATACGGAGATCACAGAGAGTAACTTCCCAACAAGAGACTCCCAGAGCCAGAGGGAATGATTTCCTTTTATTTAGGGTTAGGGTAGATATTTAGAAATTGGAGCCTTGTCATCTTATGTAGAGCTAAGTATAAGGTGGCATATGAAGCTGAAGATAACAGTTCTATATGTACTTTGTTATATAAATATGAGGTTTGTGCTTCTCCTTGAGTGGAGATTTTAGTATTATAATGAGTTAAAAGCAACTGTTGGTCATTCCATGGGTCACTCCTTGGTTCAGCTGCATAATTGTGAGTCAGGGGTTAAGCTAAAATTGGCCCGGGCCAACCTTTTTCACAGGGGAGTTCGCCTCTTTTGCTGGATAGTTTCTGTTTCCATCACAGGAGTCTATGCCTGAAGTAAAAGATTAAGGTAGAAAGAAGAGGCTAAGAAAAATATGGGACAAAGAGGGTACAAGCCCATAAGCAGTAAGGGTCAGATAATGGGATCTAGCTGGTGACATTTAACTCCCTATTTCATCTTAGGTATGTTGTGAACTCTGCCGGCCTCTTGGTAACTGTGGTATTTATTGCAGGGGCTGCTGACATTCAGGGATGTGGCCATAGAATTCTCTCAGGAGGAGTGGGGATGCCTGAACCACACTCAGCGGGAACTGTACAGGGATGTGATGTTAGAGAACTATGGAAACCTTCTCTTCTTGGGTGAGGATGACTCCTTCCAGGTTTCCCAGAGCACACTCTGGGTTTTCTTCCTTCCTTTGAAGACTGACTCTTAGAAGATTCCTCTGCATGACTGGAATTCGGATCCATGCAATAAGGGAAATAAATGGGGATTTGTAGATGTGGAGAAAAATCTTCATGTTTCCTTTTCAGCTCTAGCTTCCCCTTCCTTTTTTTAAAAAATTTTTTAAAAACATGTTATTTATTTATTTATGAGAGACAACACAGAGAGAGGCAGAGACATAGGCAGAGAGAAGCAGGCTCCATGCCGGGACCCCGATGTGGGACTTGATCCCGGAATCACGGGACCATGCCCTGAGCCAAAGGCAGAGGCTCAACCGCTGAGCCACCCAGGCATCCCTAGCTTCGCCTTCCGTTGTTTTTTTTGTTTTTTTTTTTTTTTAAGATTTTATTTATTTATTCATGAGAGGCAGAGAGAGAGAGAGGGGGGGGGGGGGCAGAGACACAGGCAGAGGGAAAAGCAGGCTCCATGCAGGGAGCCCGATGTGGGACTTGATTCCAGGACTCCAGGATCATGCCCTGGGCTGAAGGCATGCATTAAACCGCTGAGCCACCCAGGGGTTCCCCCCTAATTCTCCTTCCTTAAGGAGCATCATCATTTCTGTTGATGAATGTCAGTACTAAACATTGACACGCATCAAATGGTACCGCCCAATTTTAAACTCCAGTTTTTATTTATTATTATTGTATCTAGTTCTTGGAAGTAGAAGCCATGATTTGAATATTTGAAACTCCTTCTGCTTGTTCTTTTTTTCTTTTTTTTAAGATTTTATTTATTGATGAGAGACACACAGAGAGAGAGGCAGCGACACAGGCAGAGGGAGAAGCAGGCTCCATGCAGGGAGCTCGATGTGGGACTCAATCCTGGGTCTCCAGAATCACACCCTGGGCTGAAGGTGGCGCAAACCACTGAGTCACCCGGTGTGCCCTCCTACTGGTCCTAAAGGGGCTGTTGGTCAGTAGCATTTGGGAAGGTATTATCTATACTTTTACACTGTCCTGTGGTCTCTACTGAGCATGATACTTGATTGAAAATCTCCAGCAATACCCATTTTCCTTTTTCCTAATAACCAGGCCTCATTGTGTCAAAGCCAGACCTGGTCTCCTTTTTGGAGCAAAAGAAGGAGCCTTGGAGTGTGAAGAGAAAGAAGAGAGTAACCATCCATCCAGGTAAGTAGAAATGAATGAGGCAGATGACAGAGGTGTGGTCCACATGTGAAGGGGGAAGAGAGACCTTAAACTGTGGTGGGAGTAGTTCTCCTTGAAAGGATACACTCTTGAGAAACCTAGTTTATATTTTTCTCCCTGTCACAGAGGGACATGTGCTATCCAACATTATCAAGCTCTTAGCTTCTCTAAGGATTCTCCTTCAGCTCCACTGATGGTCCATCACTTCCACAGGGAGGGCCAGGAGACTCCCCTGGGAGTGGGAGGGTCTCCATTGCTGTGAGGGTCCTGGGGAAGTCTCCCTGTTTCTCAGGATCCATAGCCTTAGCCCTTTGTAAGTTCTGTTTTGCGTCGTGAGAAGCATGTCGGAGTAGTGGTGGGCATACTGGGGTTTGGTGCAGAAATCCTGGGAACACTGGAGACAGATATCACGTTTTCAGACTTATGCATTCCAATGTTATGGAGGCTTTACTCTTGATTGTACAAAATTGACACTCAGTAATTTCATCAGATGACAAAGCACCTCCCTAAAATAAGAAAATCTAATCCTTTATTTCACTTTGAAAGTTAATTTTTTCTTTGTATGAACTGAAATTAGGATATAACAGTGTGTTCCATTCCTCAGTGGTGAAATAATCTAATGTATCTGTTTGTATCCTAGAATTCCTACCTAAATTAATGCCATGGGGGAGCTAGAACTTTTAGACCTTAGAACTTGAAGCCTATAATAAATTCTCAATTTTTACCTTCTTTCTTAATACTTGCATCATTGTATGAATTTGTCTTGTATGACAGGAATTTCTTTTTATTTTGTCAAGTGTGTTTTCACTTTCTTATTAGTTATATATGAGATTCATCTGTTTTTTATTAGATCAAAAGTTCTGATATGACATGGGCATGTGAGGTAGAGGGATGTCTGGGTGGCCAGTCAGTTGGTCCCAGTTCATGATCCTGGAGTCCTGGGGCTCAAACCCTCCACCCCCAATGGGATCCCTGCTCAGTAGGGAGTCTGCTTCTCCCTGTGCCCTTCCCCTTCTGTGCTCTCTCTCTCTCTCCCTCCCTCAAATACATGGATAAAGTCTTAAAAAAAAAAAAAAGCAGTGAGGTATAATTCGTATAATTCCTGTATTTTAAAGAAAATTTTGTTCATAAATGTAATTTTACTTCAGTGAAAATTAGTCATTGGGTTTTTCTTCTACTTTCCTTGGAGTATATCTGAATTTAATCCCAAATATGTATTTAATGTATAGTGGCTTTAGCATATTTTGCAACGTTTTTGGTGTTTATTTAGAAATGAAGATGTTGTTTATTTCCTTGGTTCTAAGGAGTGGGTTGTGGCCTTAAATTCTCTGTTCAAGGAGGGATATATTAATAAAATAATACATTTGTATAATGCCTTTTTGAGTGGTTGTTCATATGATTTTCACTTACAGCTTTTAATGATTGATTTTAATGAATATTCTTTATAATACTGTGGTCAGTGAAAACCTGCCAATAATTCATGCTTGTTTTTTATGATACATAGAGTTTAAAATTAGTTTTATAGAAAATTTCCTTGAGAATAATGCATCTGTTTGGTTTTTTTGAAAGATTTTATTTATTTCTTTATTCATGAGAGATGGAGAGAGAGGCAGAGACACAGGCAGAGGGAGAAGCAGGCTCCATGCAGGGAGCCCCATATGGGACTTGATCCCGGGTCTCCAGGATCCGGCCCTCGGCTGTAGGCAGCACTAAACCACTGAGCTAACTGGGCTGACCTGTTCTTTTTTTTTTTTTTTTTTTTTTAAGATTTAATATATTTATTTGACAGAGAGCACAAGCAAGAGGACCAGCAGAGGGACAGTTAGAAGCCGGCTCTCCACCTAGCAGGGAGCCTGACATGGATGGGGCTCAATCCCAGAACACTGGGTCACAACCTCAGCTAAGGTTTAACCACTAGCCACCCAAGCGCCCTTATGTTGTTCTTTATGATATTTCTTGTTGATGAGTGGTGAACATCTCTGCCCTAAATCCTATGTGTTTCCCAATTCTCAGCCACATTCTTGTAATGAGGCATGATTCCACTGTTTCCAGGAGCTGTTCTGCCTGGGTTAGAAGTACAATTTTGTCATCAAATACATGTAAATTAATATGCTTCTGCACAGTTTAGGTGTTTCTTCACACATCTCCCTTGCAAGTTCACTACAAAAGTTTAAGGTAGACCTTCATGAGTACTGGGATTTGTTTACGTGGTTGAATGCAAGCCCCACATGAACACTGCAGAAGTGAATATTATAAGTCACTCAATTCTTCTGCATTGTATCCTGCCAATGATAGCCTTGAAAAATATATCCTGATGTAAACTGCTTTTTTCAAGTTTTAAAGACTTTATTTATTTTACAGAGAGAGTGAGTGTGTGTGGATGGGGTGGGGGATGAGGGAGGGAATCTCAAGTAGACTTCATGCTGAGCACCGAGTCCAGAGTCTGTTGAGGAACCTGAACCCACAACCCCTGAGATCATGACAGCCAAAATCAAGAGTCAGACACTGAACTGACTGAGCCACGCAGGCAACCCACATTGAATAGATTTTATCCCAGATCCTGTGTCAGGCTAATGAGTGTTTGATGAGGTGGTGCACATCTGGGATAATTAGTCAAGAGACATGCTGGGGTCAGACTGAGTGGTGGATATTGTTGGGAAACGATTCTGTGGGTTTAAGTTACTCTGTATGTTAAGGATAGAGGCACTGAAAGTGTTTATCCTTAATTGGCTTTCCGCTGCTGTGCGAATATTAAAATGCTTTGAAATATAGTGACAATATCTTACCCTTAGATGGAGGACAGATTTGTTAACTATAGAGGAAAACGGATATCGTCTTCTATGGCAAAGGTTCAGGAAGATATGTTCTCTGCTCCTTCAAGATATTGGGGTTTCCTGTGCTCAGGGTCTCATAGATGCGACACAAACCCACTGCATATGCAGCATCTACATGTGTGAAATGGGGATTTGGAGCCGGCAAGTGAAATTAGCGTGATCAAGAAATTTGTGCTGTTTCATGTGTCATGAACCCTAAGATCCTTGGACTTGAATCTGAGAGTCCTCTGTCTTCTGCTAGCATTGGAAAATTGTTATAGGCAAGCTTGTTCCACTATAGAATATGTGGAACATGGAATTTTTATACTTCTTGGGATTATCCATGGGTTTATTTAAAAATGAAGTTGATGGGCACCTGGGTGGCTCTGTCACTGAGCCTCTGCCTTGGGCTCAGGTTGTGATCCCAGATTCTGGGATCGATCTCCTGCAGGGAGCCTGCTTCTCCCTCAGCTTTTCTCTCTGCCTCTCTCTGTGTGTCTCTCATGAATAAATAAACAAAATCTTAAAAAATAAAAACATGAAATTGATCTTTATGTGTCTGTTTCTCCTTTTAATTTATTTGTTCACTTGTTTTTTAGCCTCCACCTATAAGTGAAATCATGTGTTATTTGCTTTTCTTTGCCTGACATATCAGCACAGTACTTTCTAGGTATTTACGGTGTCCAGCACAATACTTCCTAGGTCTATTTTCATTGTCATCAATGGCAAGAAACCACAAAAAAGGCAGAAACAGACCCACTCCAAAAATAAAACAGAACTGCTGCTTTCTGGAGTGGAATGGAGAGGGATGATGGGCCAACTGGGTAAAGGGGAATGGAAGGTATAGGCTTTCAGTTATAGAATAGATAAATCATGAGGCTGAAGGATATAGCAGAGGGGATATGGTCAGTGGTATTGTAATCTGGTTCTATGGTGCTAGGTACTCGCTACACTTGCATGGAAAAACTTTTAAGTTGCAAATGGATGTCAAAAGAAAGCCAGAGCAACACCTGGCTATCAAACAAGCTAGAGTATTTTTTTCTTGTACGATGTTTATCGTGCTTTGGTACCAGGGTAATGCTGGGCCTCATAGGATAATGTTGAATATGTTCTGTGCAATCCACTATTTGTGAGATTTTGATGGATTGTCATTTATTATTATTACTTTTTAATGTTAGGTAGAACTGACCAGCGAAGGTATGTGGTCCTGGACTTTTCTGTGCTGGGAATTGTTTTTATTCTACATTCAACTTTCATTCTTGTTATTGGTCTGTGAAGATCTACTTGTTGGGTTTAAGATTTATATTTCAATCTTGGTAGTTTTATATATATAGGGGAATTATTTGGGATTTTTCTAAATTATCTGATTTGTTAGTATATAATTTTTCATGGCAATGTTATCACAGTATGTATTTCTGTAGTTATCGGTTGTGTTTTCTGTCCCATTTCTTGTTTTAATTTTTGAGACTTCTCTCCTTTTTTTTAGTTAATGTAGTTAAAATTTTGATAATTTTTTGGAAAATCTGGGCATTGATGTCAATGTTAAGTTACTGTTTATTATGGTCCCTACCTCTAATTTTTCTTTGTTAGTTTCTTTCTCTACTTGATCACAGCTAAGTTTCTTCTTTTTCTAGTTCCTTGTCTTGTAACGTTCAGAAGAAAAGTTGGGGGTGTCTAGGTGGCTCAGCGTTTTCGCATCTGACTCTTAATCTCAGCTTAGGTCGATCTCAGGGTCTTGGGTTCAGGACCCAGTTAGCCAGTTAGGCTTCATGTTAGGTATGGAACCTACTATAATAAAGAAATGAATAAATAAAAGAAAAGGAAGAAAGTTGAAACTGCAACTTAATTCAGGCATTTATAGTATTACAGAAATTGAAAATGGAATGTGTTGTAGAAAAAATTACTAGAAATAAACAATACCAGTGATAACCAACAAAACAACAAAAAAATAAGGATTCTTCAGGGTTTTTTATGGATGTCATCTGTAAAGAGATAAACTTGCATTTTCTTTTCCCATTTAGATTCATTTAAGGTTTTTTTTTTTCTCCCATTCAGACTAGAATATCCAGTACTGTGTTGAATAGAAGTGAAATCCCTTTTTTATGATCATGCACAAGAAGCTTACAGTTTTTTTACTATTGAATATATTAGATTTTAGGTTTTCATAGCTATATGGCCTTTATTAAGTTGAGGTGGTTTGCTTCTATTCCTACTTTATTGAGTGTTTTTAATAATGAAACATTGTCCAGTATGCTCATATTCTTATTCTGCAGCAATATGATTGCCATTTTTGATCTTCATTCTGTTAATGTGGAGCCTTTAACTTATAATTTTCCATATGTCAAAACACCCTTGAATTCCAGGAAGAATTGCCTTTAATTCTGTTGTAAAATGTGCTTTTGATTCAGTGTGCTAGTTTGCTTTTTTATTGTGGATTTTGTATAACTGCGCCTCACAGGTAGTAGTTTGTAATCTTCTTTACTTGTACAGTCTTCCTTTGCCTTTGACAACCTGGTAACACTGGAGTCACAGAGACTATTTTGATAATTTCCCTTCTCTTCACTCCCTGAAAATGTTGGAAGAGATTTGAAATACTTTTCCATGGGACTCCTGGGTGGCTCAGCGGTTGCGCGTCTGCCTTAGGCTCAGGGCGTGATCCCAGAGTCTCTGGATCGAGTCCCACATCAGGCTTTGTGCATGGAGCCTGCTTCTCCCTCTGCCTGTGTCTCTGCCTCTCTCTCTCTGTGTCTCTCATGGATAAATGAATAAAATATTTAAAGAAAAAAAAAAAAAAGAAGTACTTTTACGTTAAATCTCTGAATTATCCAGTGAAATCATTTGGAATAAGACTTTTCTTTGTTGGGAAGTTTTAAATTACTTTTTCCATGTACTTAGTAGTTGTAGATCAATTGTGACTTTTTAAATATTTCCTCAGGAGGTATTTAATGGAATCCTGAAATCTAGGTAGCTTACATCTTTTTTGAAATTTATACACATTTTTTGGTATCTCTTTCTTGGCATATAGTTCTCCATTGTCAGTTCTTATTATTTGTGTTTTTATGGTATCAGTTAATACTGTCTGCTGTCACTTCACTTCTGGTTTTAATTGGCCTTTCTTTTTCATTCATACTTGATTTTGTTAAAAGTCTGTCAATTGGTTGATCTTTCCTGAAAACCAACTCTTCCTGTTGTTCTTGATAATTTCCTTTTTCCTTTTTTTAGTTTTTATTTATTTATTCATGAGAGAGAGAGAGAGAGAGAGAGAAAGAGAGGCAGACAGAGGCCAAGGGGGGGGGAGAGAGAGAGAGAGAGAGAGAGAGAGAGAGGCAGACAGAGGCCAAGGGAGAAGCAGCCTCCATTCCATGCAGAGAGCCGGATGTGGGACTTGATACCAGGTCCAGGACCACGCCCTGGGCTGAAGGCCACTGAGCCACGTGGGCTGCCCGATATTTTCCTATTTTTGCTGTTTCCTCTTTTGTTCTTTTCTGTTTATGTTTAAATTTCCCCCCTTTTGCAAACTTTGGACTCACGGGACTTTCCTGATTTTTTGAGATATAAGAAAGTAATTTGTACTATAGCATGACAGTACTACACTAATACTACTATAGCTGTAGTACTACAGCTATCTATTAGGCTATGTGGTCAGTACATTCTGTGTTAGTTTATGTGTCCATTTTTGAACAAAGTCCTGATGATTCCTTCTGAGCCATCTTGCTGATTTTCTATGACTGGTTTTTAGGTTATCTATTAGTGGTTGTCAGCATATTCATCTGAGAGTAGTGATGAAATAATTTTACATTTCTCTTTCTTGATTTCTTTCAGCCATATCTTCTCGTGACACCCAGAGCTTGCTGTCAAAGCCAAGCATCAAAGCTTCTTTCCAAAGAGTGTCAATGGGTAGATTAAAAAATAATGCCCTTGAGAATTTACACTTCATGACAGACTGGGACAATGATGGAGAGAGTGAAGGGCATCAAAGGCATCATGAAGGCCACAACCAAACTGAGACATCTGCCCATAATAAGAATCTCCCTGCCGAAAATGGTGAAGGATATAGAGCATTTTCAGTAACCTCCCTTTTTAAGTCTGCTACTTCCACAAAGCAGTGTGTTTCTGAAAACAAAAACTCAAATCAAATATTCAAACTTACATATTTAGGGAACGACGACAGTTTGGAAAATCTGGGAAGTTACCTAGTCCATGCTGAAAATAATTATTTGAACCATTGTGAAAAAAGAATTGGATTGACTATTCAGTCAAATATTTCTAAAAATCAGAGATTTAAAAATGAAGAACAAAGTGCTAAACAGGATCCATTTGAGAGGTGTTTCAATAAGGAGTCGACCCTACAAAATTACCAGAGCCTTTTTAATGGAGACAGAGTTGCACAATGCAGTGAATCTGAGAAAACATTTAACCAGGGCTCCAATGTTAGTCGATGTGTGAGGACTCAGTTTCTAGGGAACCATCATGAGTGTAGTAAATTTGGGGAAGTCTTTTATCAAAACTCTAATCTTAGTATACATAATAGTATGAATACAGGAGAGAATCCTCATAATGAATGTGTGAGTGCTCTTAACCAGTCCTCCAATGTTGATGATCAACAGAGAATTCATGTGGGAAAAAACCCATTCAGGTGTAATAAACCTGGGAACATGTTTTGTCAAGCATCAAGGCTAAGTATACATAAGACAGTCCATAGTGGAGAGAAAAGTGACATTTGTAAGGAATGTGGCAAAGATTTTGACTTGGACTCAGTACTACCTCAACGTCACGGAATGCGTACTGGAGAGAAACCATACAAATGTGAAGAATGTGGTAAAACGTTTAAGGTCTGCTCATCCCTAAATAGACATAGGCGAATCCATACTGGAGAGAAACCTTACAAATGTGAAGAATGTGGCAAGGCCTTTAACAGGCACTCAAGTCTTACTCTACATTCCAGAATTCATAATGGAGAAAAACCTTACAAATGTGAAGAATGTGGCAAGGCCTTTATCCAGTGCTCACACCTTATTAGTCATCGCAGAATTCATACTGGAGAGAAACCTTACAAATGTAAAGAATGTGGCAAGGCCTTTAACACTCATTCAGGTCTTATTCAACATCACAGAATTCATACTGCAGAGAAACCTTATAAATGTAAAGAATGTGGCAAGGCCTTTAAACATGACTCAAGCCTTACTCAGCATCACAGAATTCATACTGGAGAGAAACCTTACAAATGTAAAGAATGTGGCAAAGCCTTTAACCAGCGCTCTCACCTCTCTAAACATCACAGAATTCATATTATAGGAGAACCTTACAAATGTAAAGAATGTGGCAGGGCCTTTACACAGCACTCAAGCCTTACTCGACATCACAGAATTCATACTGGTGAGAAACCTCACAAATGTGAGGAATGTGGCAAGGCCTTTAATAGGCATTCATATCTTACTCAACATCACATAATTCACACTGGAGAGAAACCTTACAAATGTAAAGAATGTGGCAAGGCCTTTAACCAGCATTCAAGCCTTACTAACCATCACAGAATTCATACTGAAGAGAAACCTTACAAATGTAAAGAATGTGGCAAGGCCTTTAAACATGATTCTACCCTTACTCAGCATTACAGAATTCATACTGGAGAGAAACCTTACAAATGTAAAGAATGTGGCAAGGCCTTTATCCAGCACTCACAACTTATTAGTCATCATAGAATTCACACTGGAGAGAAACCTTACAAATGTAAAGAATGTGGCAAGGCCTTTAACCACCACTCAAGCCTTACTCATCATCACAGAATTCATACTGGAGAGAAACCCTATAAATGTAAAGATTGTGGCAAGGCCTTTAACCAGCACTCAAGACTTACTCGACATTACAGAATTCATACTGGAGAGAAACCTTACCAATGTAAAGAATGTGGTCGAGCTTTTATCCAGCACTCACACCTTACTAGTCATCACAGAATTCATGCTAGAGAAAAACCTTAACAAATGTAAGGAACGTGGTGAGGCCTGTAATCACCTTTCAACCTTTACTCATTATCAAAGAAGTCATACTAGAGCAAAGCTTCAAAGTTTTAGGATTGTGAGAAAAAAAATTTTTTAAGTTCTTTTAAGCAACAAGAATCTAGACTTGAACGGAAAATGATCAAGATTCTTTTCTTTTACACTAATTTATCCCTTCTTAAGACATTGTCCTACATCTAAAACTATATACAACAAAATTATATAAATATTCCTTGATTTTACAATGATAAATGAAAAAAATTATCCAATCTAACAAGGTATGCAATGTTCTTTTATAGTTGTTGTCAAACTGTGAGAGCAAAGTAACTCATGGAATGTAAAGATAAGAGCTGAATAATCACAGCATTAATGGAAAAGAGTATTTTCACAGAACCACTCTTTCCCCCTCATCCTGTCTCCTCTTAATGTTGATCAAACTGTACCATTGGCCATTTAGTTTTTGGGGTTTTTTTTTTAGGTTTTCTTTTTAGTTTTTTTTTTTTTTTTTTTTTAAGCCATATGCTTGTGCAGAGACACAGTTATCTTATGTCCAATAAAGGAATGGGGAAGGAAAAAATGAAAGAACAGAGGAAACCCCTTCTTGGTCTGGAGGGGCAGAGTTGTTAAGTGTCAGGTTCCCTTTCTAGTAGACACCTCTCTGGTGCTGGAACCCATCAGTTGTATCTTTCTCCTCCGTTTCCAGCTGTGCAGGTGTGTCTTTTTCCTTTATTGGATGCCCATCAAATCATGTGTCCTATTGCATTGACAAACCTTATTGTTCACAATAGTTTTTCATTAGTTTATTACATGCGGCATACACTTCTTCATCTTTAACTGGACTACAAAGCAATCCTGCCCCATCACCTTCAAATTAATATGATCATTGTTCTCAGTCTTGATTCCTTCATTGGGTATTTCTTCGGCCATTGAGAGTGCCAGCATCTCCTCAGCTGCCTCTTCTCAGAACTATCGGGTCCCCAACGACAGTACACAAATAGCAGAAGTGGCAGAAGAAGCAACTATGAGAGGATTTGTAAGTACTGCTCTACTCTTACTCCACATTAGGTAATTCATAACAGAGAGTAATGAAATATGTGTAAAGAATGTGGCAAGGCCTTTCAACAATGGCAAACCATGATTCCTGATCAGAAAATGTATAGCGGAGAGGATTTTACAAACACCACAGAATTGGCAAGCACACTAACCAGTACTCAAGCCTTACCATCTGAGGAAAATCATTACAACATCACTACATCTAGATAAACCTCTAGATAGAACTCTGGACTTACTCAACATCATAGCTATCATACAATATAGATACCATAAAGTGTAAAAGTTGCAGTTCCTTTAACTGGAATTCAGTCCTGAATCAATATCCCAAAATGCGTACTAGAATCAAAACCTACAAAGAGATGAATGAGGAAAGACCTTGTTTTTATATATAGACTTTAGAAAACATCAGAGATTACAGAAAGGAAAGTAAGTTGAAAGACATAAATATTTAGAAATGTACTTATTGCACATCAAATGTCAATAAATGTCACAAATTAATAGAAAGCAGTATATAAGTTACCCTTTTTAGACCGTACTCTACATCAAATACTTACAAGGAATAGTACAAAGTTAAATGTGAGGATAATGTATTATGCTTCAAAAGATACAAGGGATGGATTTTTGCAAAGGTATAATTTCGATGTGCTTGTTTTACACTGACCCTGTGTGAGATTGGTGACTAGTACATATTAATGCATTTTGTACTTTAGAAAATTCATGGATGCCTAGTTGGTATATGAAATTATATGGCTGACTTGCTGCATCAAAGATGAGATGCCCTTCTTCCTTAGGTGGGTCTCATTCAGACCTCATTTCCCATTGAAGATGAACAACAACATGATTTAGAATATATGAAGAAGATCTAAATGCAGATGCTGTTCATGGTTATAACATTAATGTAAGTTACCATGAAATAAGTTTTCAGAATATCATTCTCCATTCATTAAAACTAAAAAACTTTGTGGATAGTTTAAATAAAATGGTTTGCTAGTTGGTCTTTAAGGACAAAGAGGTGGCAGTCCTGTAAAATACTGACGAATCTTGATAATAGCAATGGTTATAAGTTGAATTCTCAACATCAGGTGGTGTGGTTCCAATGAGGAAATCAGCACAGATACCACAAAGAGAATAGATAAGTCTTCCCTATGATGGCATACAGATGGAAATTCATATTTCTTCAGAGTTCTCTCAAGCTTGAAAAAGTTTTATATGGAAATTAAGCGGTTAACAAGTTAAAATCAACTGTTAAGCCTCTTGGTAACCAGAGGTTAAAAACCTGTAGTCAATACATAATAGATAGGGAGAAAATAATGGAAGTATACACCCACAGAAAATCACCAAATCACAAAGATGAAGATGAGAGCAAGTATTTCTAAAACAGGAAACGAAAGAATGACAACAGTAACTCCATACTTTAATCTCTACTTACTTTAAATATAAAGGGACTAAATTCTCCAATTAAAAGGTATGCCTAAATGGAAAGAAATAGAAGACCCAAGTATATTTTCCTTCAGTCTTAAGAACACACTCAGACAGAAAGTGCAGGTGTGAAAAAAGATATACCATGCAAATAGAAACCAGATGAAGTGAGGATGGGTATGCTTACATCAATCAAAGTAGACTTTAAGTCAAAGACTAGTAAGACACTGCACGGGTCATTATAAAATAAAGGGGTTACATCGTGCAGTGTTTTTAATTATGGTGCATTTGGGAAAAAAAGATTTCCCCCATTCTAGTTTTGGTAGGACTCAAACAGTGTGTTTATAACTCACATAATACCCCTATGAAAAACAATGTACTTCCCATAAATTTTGGTGGTGTTTTTCCAGGTACATCAATTATAGCTTATTTAATGTTTATGAACATCTATATCTCCTATGTCCCCTAAATGGCTAGTCAATATTCAAAAACCTACTCCTGTGCTTCGAGGTTGGGAAAAAGAGAACACTAAATGACAATTTGAGAAGGAGTTACTGCTTCCAGATTTTGATGTGTGTGGAAAAATATTGTTGCAATGATAATCTTGCTAATTACTGAAGAAGTAGCCAATGATTCATTGAAACCAACTAGTATGGGCTAATCAATCTTTTCCCCACAGTAGTCAGTTTTCTAATCTCTGGCTATTATACATTGCAGATTTTTTCACATGCAATTTAATTTACATTGTTCTATGCTATTTAAAGTCTCCAAATAACTTATTTGTCCTTTCTGGTAGGTTATCATAATACCCCTTCGTAAGATTCCTGATATTATTCCTGGGCAGCTATTCTTTATATACAATGCAAATGACAGGCTTTGTATGGGTCACCTTTACAGTGCTTCTGATTGTGGCTTTAGTTCAAGTTGGATTCTTTCTGAAATGTACATCTTCACATAAGAAAACCTTACATTATGCTTTGATTTTTAGACTAACTACATTACATGTGACTAAAGGTTTTATACACTATATGTGCATTTATTGAATATAAAACATTTACTCATTTATTTTTGGCAAAAGCTGGTTAAGCACATGTACTTACAAGTTTGTATTAAAGCTGTAGGTTTGTGTATTTATTTAGTGTCTGTATTAAGAGGACATTTACTTCTGATTATTGCTTTTTGCTCCTTGAGCCATATAATACTGTTTGTGCTTACATTGTGGTGTCGATTTGGTCAAAGGTTGGATACATAGGAGTCACCTACTTTTAAAAACGAATTTTATTTGATACGTAGTAATCTTTCACAGTTTTTCAAATCAATATAACCTACTTTCCCTGAATAAAATAAAATGAAGGAGTTAATTCGACAAAAGGATGTAATCTTTAGAATAGTTGTGTACCCAACATAAAAGTACCCAAATATATAAGCAACAATGAACAGACAAGAACAGAAAAAGAGACAGCAATACAAGAGCAGGAGACTTCAATTGTGCACCTTCAATATGGGACAAGATAATCAATAAGGAAGTACCAGGCTCAATGATATTTAGCAGATTGACTTACAACGTTCCACCAACAGCAAAAAACACATTGTTCTCACATGCACAAGGAACATTCTCCAATATAGATTTTATATTGGGCCACAAACAAGTTTTAATAAATTTGATTGAAATCGTATCAGGCATCTTTTCCTACGACAGTGCCATGAAAGGAAGTCAGGTACAAGTACAAAACTAGAAAAATTATAAACATGTGAAAAATAAAGAATGTGCAATAGCATTACTCCTAATAGCCAGGATCTGGAAATGACTTGTGTCTCTTGTCAGATGAGTAGATAATATGGTGGATATATAAAATATACGTTGGCTATAATTAACAATACTATATTCGCTATCTGAAAATTGCTAAAAAATTCTTATTAATTCTTATAACACACACCAAATTGTAAACTGTGAGGTAATGGATGCTAAGTAAACTTACTGTTGTAAATGTTTTGCAATATATAAATATATATACATGTTTTTTATATATATAATAAATTATACACTTTTAAACTTATATAATGTCATGTCAATAGTAGGTGAAGAAAACTGGGAAAAAGTAATCAGATTATTGATTAGATATGAGGATAAGAAGATGAGAGTGGTGACAGCTAAAGAGTGTGAAGTTTCTTAGGAGGTAATGAGATGTTCTAGAATTGACAATGGTTTGCTTATACCTACATGTGACTCAGTTAAAAAGCTATCAATTGTACACATTAAGTGGATAAATTGTGTGGCATGTAAGTTATACCAAATAAAGCTGTTTAAAAGGAACCCCAAATACGAAATTCTTAGAAAAGATCTCGTATTAATGGCAAATATGGAAAACTGCATACATTCAGGTATTAATTAAACACACACATATGTGCATACACACACACAGAAGATTTCAACTGGAATTTGGTATTTGACTTTCTCTTTTAATTTTTGTGATACTACAGAAAAACAATTTTTCAAAGAAGCACATGGAAAGGAAGTTCTGTCAAATTAGACATAACATATATTGGGACACCTGGGTGGTTGAGTGATTGAGTGTCTGCCTTTCGCTCCCTTGTGATCTGGAGTCCCAGGACAAAGTCCCACACCTGGCTCCCCTTGAGGAGCCTGCTTTCCCCCCCTGCTCATGTCTCTTCCTCTCTCTGTGTGTCTCTCATGAATAAATAAAGAAAATATTTAAATAATAAAGGAAGATAAAACATAGTAATAGCAGTTAAGTTCAGCAGGTTGATTTTGAGTGTAAAAATGTATGGACACTAAAATCTATAGTCAGGGATCCCTGGGTGGCGCAGCGGTTTAGCGCCTGTCTTTGGCCCAGGGCGCGATCCTGGAGACCCGGGATCGAATCCCACATCGGGCTCCCGGTGCATGGAGCCTGCTTCTCCCTCTGCCTGTGTCTCTGCCTCTCTCTCTCTCTCCGTGACTATCATAAATAAATAAATAAAAAAAAAATTAAAATAAAAATAAAATCTATAGTCGGATTCTTCAAAGAATCAATAGAATGGATACACACACATCTATGCATATTTTTAATCTATATTTGTATAGACCCAGAGATAAGATATAGGCTTACTACATACAGAAATAGATGTCTATCTACCTATATGTCTCTGCATAGATAGCAGGATGAATTTCCTGTAATGAATTGGCTAATATGATTGTGAGAGCTGGCAAGTCTGGAGTCTGCAAAGAAGGCCAGCAGGCTAGAGACCCAAGACTGCGGATGATGAAGCTTCAGAATCTGAAGACAGTCATAGGTGAGAAAGAAAAAGCACCTCTGAAATATATAGGTAATCGCTTCTTGGCTTTTTGGCTAATATCAAGTGTGAAATATACAGGTAATTATTATGTTCTCTAAATGGACTGTCTAGTAAATGGTATGGTCTTTTTGGGTAAAACTTTAATATAAGCTAAATGGAAAAATGCAAATAGCTTCAATAAAGAGTTACACAAAATCTTTTAAGTTAGAATATGTGACTACATGTATGAGAATATACAGCATTTTCAAGCATGCACTAGTACAGAAGATAGAAAATAAGAATTATGGTAGGATGTTTAACAATGTTGCTTCATAATGTCATCAAGGACCATATTCACAATATATGTCACTGAAAGAGTAATGAGCAGTGCCACTTTAGGTTGAGGTACATGGCATGAAGACAAGTAGTGATATGGGACAGGGGAGGCGGTAACAATGAGCACACAGGGATAAATGAAATGCACAGAGTCTGGGAGCTTGGGGTAACACAGCCACAAGGGAAGAGAAGACAGGACCCATGTTAGTTCTTAGGGCTGCTGTAACAAATTATTACAACTGGGTGCTAAAGAACCCAAAAAATTATTGTGTCACACTTCTGGAGGCACTTAGACATCTGAAGCCAAGCTGTTGGCAGGGCCACCTTTTGTCTCAAGAATTGAGTCTTCCTTTCTAACTTCGGGGAACTATAGCTATCCTTGATCTTCTTTGGCTTGAGACACATCATTGTCCCTTCATCACGCAGCATTGTGTCTAAACTTCCCTCTTGGGATGCCTGGGTGGCTGAGTGGTTGAGCCCCTGCCTTTAGCCCAGGGAGTGATCCTGGAGTCCCAGGATTGAGTCCCACATCAGGCTCCCTGCAGGGAGCCTGCTTCTCTCTCTCTCTGCCCCTCTCTGTCTCTGTCTGTCTGTCTGTCTCTCTCTCTCTGTCTCTCATGAATAAATAAATAAAATGTTTTTAAAAATAATAATAAACAAACTTCCCTCATCTCAATAGGACAACAGGGATTGAATTGGGGTTTACCTGAAACCAGTATGACAACCAACTTAATTACATCTGCAAAGATCCTATTGCCCAAAATAGGTTAAGTTACAGGCACTGAGGATTAGGACTTGAACATCATTGAGACACGTTCTGTAACTTGGAACACGGCTAAAAGCACTAGGTTGTTAAATGTCACTGAGGGGTTAAAGTGCACTACACATTTTAAGGTTGGGTGGGTGTATGCAGGGACATTAAGGGTATGAGCCCTAGTGTTGAGGGAATGAGAAGGTAAAGGAAATCATGAGAAAGAAGGGGATAGTGGATGACAAATTAATGGGCAAAGGGAGTTCAAAGGCAAGATTGGGTAAAAGACATATGCAACTTTATTGCCTGTGATGGGTCAAAGAACATATGGGTGAAAGGGGGATAGTTACTTGTGAATGCAGTCCTGGGAGTGTTCAGTGTTGCAATGAGAGATGAAGGAGGGGGAGAACAGATGATACCTGGGGAACAGAGTGTATATGGGTGGAGGGGGATCATCAGAGCTGGGAGAAGAGAGGGCATCAGTAGGCCAAAGGGTCCATGAGAAAGTCAGGCAGTGTAGGGTTGTGGGTAATGAGTGTAGGGTCATGAGGAAACTAAGGACTCTGTTAAATGATGGGTCAGATATTGATAATGGACATAAGAGACACGATAAATGGGCTAAAATCATTGGAATTGGGTGGGGAAAGGACAAATGGCATTGGAGGAGGAGAAAAGAATACATGGAGGTTCTTGGGACAATGGAAGGAAGAGAGCTCTAGAATCAGACAAGAAGGGTTTATTGGTATAGAGGTCTGAAACACACTTCATGGACTTAGAAGAGCAATGAAGACTAGGAGAGTCCTTTGCAGACAAAGAGTTTTCACGGAAATGTAAAGGTCACAGAGGTGAAGACCTTAAGGTCACAATGGGAGATAAAGAGGAAGGAGGGGAGGGATGGAGCTGGGGGTGGTAGAAATTGTAGGGGCACATTTGGAGGTCACTATTCATTCTCCTACTCATTAATTGTCTTATTTGTACTTGGTTCAAAACTGTGAAGTTTGTAATTCCAGCCATGGGGCAATAACCTTACTTATATAAAATGCCTAGTAGTTCCTTCAGTTGAATTGGCAGTAAAGAAGCACGGATAAAATTCTGAGTAAACAGGGAGACTCAACATCGTCTGTCTCCCTTGAGGATACCACGCACAAGTTGTGACCATGGAGGAGATCAGGTGGAAACCAGTACATTCAATGCCTCAGGAAACCTTGATTTTAAGCTTCTAGCGCCCTAAACAGAAAGCCCAGTTAAGCTCAATGAAATTCAGACTTTAAAAACAGAATTCTGTTTTTAGGACCTCCTAAATACTTGCAATTGGTTAAGATAGCTTTAGCAAACATACACGTAGGCATATCATCAATTGTATAATGAGAAATATCTAAATAAAGTTTAAAAATGCCCATGAATTACCCCCAGTGAGTAATAGTTTGTCCTTCAGACATACAGGTTGTGAGGTTGGGATGGGGCTTCCGTTCTGCAATTTCAGAGTATAAAACACATAGACACTAAAATATTTTGTACTGGTTCAACATAAATACGTAATGGTTGGTTTACATAAATATTGTCCTATCACACTCTTTGTCAGTGACATTGCATTCCTTAACCAATGCTGCATGAAACTGGCATTTTCACATCAGTAGAAGTGGATCGGAGCGGCGGAATATAAAACATATTCCACAGTGATTGTAAGCACAACACCCTCGTGCAAACACTCTTCCTTCTACGGTTACAAAATTGAATGTATCTGCCTCCTGTTACACACATCATGAAATATAGATCTTTGATTTGTACACATGTGACTTAACTGGGCGGCTCTGGGGAAGGAGATTGTTGTCCCATCATGACTTACATTCTTACACCGAATACACAATTTCTAAATGATTCCTCAAAAACAAAACAAACGGGACGCCTGGGTGGCTCAGTGCTTGAGCATCTGCCTTCGGCCCAGGGCGTAATCCTGGGGTTCCGGGATCAAGTCCCACATCAGGCTCCTTTCGGGGAGCCTGCTTCTCCCTCTGCCTATGTCTCTGCCTCTCTGTGTGTGTCTCTCATGAATAAATAAATAGAATCTTCTTTTTTTTAAAAAGCAGAACTAGAAAAAAAAATAAAAGAATTTGTACATCATTTCATCCTTTTTTTAAGATTTTTTTTTTTTTATTTGATAGAGTACAAGCATGTGAAGGAGCAGAGAGAGGGAGAAGCAGGCTCCCTGCTGAGGAGGGAGCCCAACTCCCAGCTCTATCCCTGGATCCCCACATCGTGACCCGAGCAGAAGGCAGATGCTTAATGTACTGAGCCAGCCAGGCGCCCTCATCCTTTCACCTTTTGACACCACACCAGACCACCTTTCCTTTGGACCGCTTTCTCACTTGGCCTAAACATCTTCCCCTGGGCAGAACCTGAGTATGATACGTTTCCTGACCCGCTCTGCCCACTTTTGCACATGCGCACCACAGACCAGTAGGACTCTGCCGTCAGTACCCCAGACTTCATCCTTGGTGTTGGCTCCCCAGAGCGCCTCCCCAGGATTGTCCACGAAGCACTGCACATGCACAGGGAATATTTGTGGTGCACACTGCCCCTCTCAGAGCCTAAACTTGTAGCTGTGTGCTCCTCTCTTCATCAGCCCTCCTCTCCAGAGCAGGACACCCAAAACCCATCTCAAGCAAGCCCACACACTTGAGTTCACAGGTCAGGCAAGGTGGGACCAGAGTCTATGGACAGACCAGTCCATCCCCTAACCAGCGTTGTTATCTCACCCAGAATTTGAACACACCCTCTCACTTCCTTATTGCTAAGACTTCACACATGCACATAAGAGAATACATGCGAAGCCCTCAAGAAGCTGGGTACAGCATCAGCCACAATGAAGAGGACCCCAGAGCGGGTGGGGATCACAGACTGGACATTAAGGATCACCTTGTGTAATATGAATGCATAAGATGTCCATGAGCGCAGCAGATCTTCTAAAGCTCCCGGATCCCTGTTTCAAACTTCAGTGCTAACATCATGGGCACAGAGCTTCAAAAGACCCGGAATTTGCATCGGGAATATCCCCTCTGCCTAAATGTGGCTTGCAGAGCCTATCAGACAATTGTCCCTTCAGATTTGGTCAAAAATGATCACTTAGACCATAACTGGCCCTCCACGGTTCTGCTGCCAGTCCCTGATCTTCGCTTCTCAGAATGGCTCAGAGAACAGAGAGTTCCTGGCAGCTCCAACTCTGGGTTGCATGAACTGCCATTCACATTTTCCTGAGCTCAGACTCAGACGAAGGAGAACAAAGGACTTACAATTTGGGGAGTCAGTTTACTTTCCGGTGAAAACAGTACTTCCAAGGTGACATAGAGCACGCCACCTTCCATTCCTGGAATGTCCACTAATAGTCCATACCTTTAATTTAACCAAATAGACCCATGTTTAGTGGCTCTACACTAGAGAATGCAGGCACCGCACACCTGAGCACCCTACCCCCACCATCTTATGTCAGCCCCAACAACTCCTGGTGAGTTCCCAGCAAAGAGTCTACTATTTACTTTTCTCTGTCCTGAGTTTCCTCTGTTGTGGATTCCCAATAAAGAACGCCAATCACCACCCTGAGGAACCACATTCTTTCTTCGCATTTTGGAGTTCACAGAAGGGAGTCTAGTCAATGTGCTGATGTCTGAGCAAGTCTCTGTGTGGAAAACAACGTGTATAGGTTACTGCAATGTTGATTGAGCATGAATTTTGTTCACAAGGAAGTTACAGTGCACCATGTTGGCAACTTCACATATACGATGCGATTTCGTCCCCATTACACCATCCAAGCTGGGCATTAGGTGTCCCATAATAACGAAGAAGATGTAGGTACTGGGCCCGACCTATGTGCTTCATCTTCTGTTTCCCTATTGTAACAACAACAACAAAAAAAGGTTTGTAGATTATAGGTGTGAAATAAGGATAAATGGAAAACTAGAGAAAGGGTAGATTAGTTCAGAGAGCTCTCATTGTTGTGTTTGTATTTTCTTAACAGGATAGAAACATGACTGTGTAAGTATATGCCTGTTTTCCTATAGTCTGTCCACTCTCGTTAGCAATATATATTCATTTTAATTCTTCCACATTGGGGTTACTTTGTATTTTCCTGAAACTTAGTTGTTCTAGCAAATAGGAAGTGTCATCTCCCTGTAGTCTCTGCTTTCCAGGAGGAGTGGTTCAAGAGAATGTGATATAGCTATATCCCTCTCTATCTACTATAATGTAATATTGTTTACGATATACAAATATATCAGAATCTATTACGTGTCATACGTACTATATAACGTCTATAATATCTATGTCTATCTATCTATAGATATCCGTATCCAAAATTCAGCCTTTAAAAAAACGACAGGCTTCCATTTGGGACAAAGTAGGTGAGCCTTGAGGATGTTAGGCAATAACAATAAGCCACACAAAACGGCAAATACTGTATTATCTCAATAATACCTGGAATCTGCGTTGAACTCATAAGAATAGAGTACAGTTGGGATGCCCGTGTGGCTCAGCAGTTGAGTGTCTGCCTTTGCTCAGGATGTGATCCTGGGGTCCAGGATCAAGTCCCACATTGGGCTCCTTCCAAGGAGCCTGCTTCTACCTATGTCTCTGCCTCTCTGTATCTAATGAATAAATAAAATCTGTTTTAAAAAGGATATAATACAATTGTGATGGTCAGGAAATGACTGAGGACAAAATAGGAGTTTTTGGTCAAATGGTACAAAATTTCAGGTATACAGGATGTACAGATTCTGGAAATCTGAGACTACACATAATTCTATGTCTATTATATTTGGAATTTGCTGAAAGAGTATATCTTAGGAGTTCTCAACACAAATTTATTAAAAATATCTAATAAAATATCCTAACTATAGGAGGTCAGAAGGATATTAATTAGCTGCATTGTTTTTCAATCAGGTCATAATGTATAGATATTTATATTTTGTAAGTTGAGCAACTACTGAATCTCCAGGAATGGAAAATAGGAATCTAGATGAAAGGGTCATGAAGGGCAGCCCTGGTGGCGCAGAGGTTTAGCGCCGCCTGCAGCCCAGGGCATGATCTGGAGACCCTGGATTGAGTCCCACGTTAGGCTCTCTGCATGGAGCCTGCTTCTCTCTCTGCCTGTGTCTCTGCCTCTCTCTTTCTCTCTCTCTCTCTGCATCTCTATGAATAAATAAATAAAATCTTTAAAAAAAAACAAACCTTTAAAAAAAAAAAGAAAGAAAGAAAGGGTCATGAAGCACAGGATTTAATGTTAAACACAGAAATGAAGGGCAGCCGGGTGGCTCAGCGGTTTAGCACTGCCTTCGGCCCGGGGTGTGATCCTGGAGACCTGGGATTGAGTCCCACTTCAGGTTCCCTGCATGGAGCCTGCTTCTCCCTCTGGCTGTGTGTCTGCCTCTCTCTCTCTTTCGCTCTCTCTCTCTCTCTCTCTCTGTGTATTCTAATGAGTGAATAAATAAAATCTTTCAAAAAATTAGTTAACAACTATATACTGAAAAAAAAAAAAGCACAAATGAAGTTACTAAGATCTATAGTCCTTTGCTCCCATTTATCATATTGTGGGTTGGGGAATTGTGAGCACCAGCCCTGAAGAGATGAAAGGAAGAGCCACTCAGAATCTGATCTCCTCTAATCGGTCCTGGGAAGGGAAGAGATCCCAGAGCTAGGCCAGACCTGGACACAGCCTCAGAAGGGGGTAGATCTGGTTTGGGCTAGGGAGGGATCTGGCGGTAGACTCTGATATCTCTGCCTCTATCATTGCTAAGCCTGTCCTAAGAAATTCACCACACACAGTTCATATTAATTTAGTCTGGTCTAGTCTCTTTTATTTCTATTTTATAAAATAAAAGAAAAAGCAACTTAACATAAACAGAGTTTTCTGGGATGCGTATATTAGAAAGCTTTCCTTAAGAAGAATGTCAAATAAATGCTGCTGCCATGCTAATAAAAAAGTCTTTGGTCCATGGATGATCCATCAGGGATGACACCAGAACTCACAGGATAACACAGATGGGGAACTGGCCCAACTGAAGCAAAGTTCCCTGTGTACCACCTCTTCCTCACAATGACTCCACAATCCTGAATTCAGCAAGGTACCCACTTGCTCTAACCTAAATTTTCTGGATGTTCTGTATCATGAGTCTTCATCAGTTTTTCTTTCTTTTTTAAAAAAGATTTTATTTATTTATTCATGATAGACACATAGAGAGAGGCAGAGACATAGGCAGAGAGAGAAGCAGGCTTCCTGCATGGAGCCTGATGTGGGACTCCATCCCAGGACTCTGGGATCACAATCTGAGCTGAAGGCAGACACTCAACCGCTCAGCCACCCAGGTGTCCCTTCATCTGGTTTTCTTGTGACCAGATGCCACGGAAAGAAACAGGTTCTATCTGTTTATATCTGGACACCTGTTTGGTCAGTGTTGTTCACTTCCCTCCACATGATCTAATGAAAAAGAAAAATTACAATGATGGCAGACAGGGGTATAAAAATTGACAAACATACTCTCAAGGACATGAATCCTTGGGGTAGCTGTCATCTCAGAGAAGATCTTGGTGAGATATTGTTCCTATGAAGGTGTTGGCCTTTACTTGTGAGTGCACAGAATGACAACCAGAATGAGTCCTACACATGAAACATCTGAGGAACATCTGAATGCTGCATGGAGTTAGTCTATGTGTTCCATACAATGTATAGCAGAACAAGATCCAAAGCCTATAATGTTTGCGATGTATTTGTTGAGCTTCCTGCCCAATGGACATATGGGAACTGTGGTATTTATCTGCTCATGTAGAATCTGGCACAGGATATTGGAGCAGCCAACGGAAACTATGGCTGTGACTTAAAGCTTCACACACCTGGAATCTGGGGACTGATGGTGATGGCCTAGAAGACATCCAAGGGGCCAGAGTTGCCGATGGACACACCTCTGGACACAGTGAAACTGGAAAAGAGGGATGCCTCTCTGGCTCAGTGGTTGAGCATCTGCCTTTGGGTCAGGTTGTGATCCCAAGGTCCTGGGATCAAGTTTCACATCAGGCTTCCTGCAAGGAGCCTGCTTCTCCCTCTGCCTGTGTCTCTGCCTCTGTGTGTGTGTGTCTCTAGTGAATAAATAAATGTAATCTTTCAAACAGAAAGAGAAACTAGAAAAGAAGTCTCTATCCCAAACCATAGAGAAAATATTTCAAAGGCTCCCAAGGTATGTCAGGTGCCACTTGGAAGTTATGACCAGGGGACCCTGGGTAGCTTGGCCATTAGTGGCTGCCTTCGGCCCAGGGCGGGATCCTGGAGTCCCGGGATCAAAGAAATCAAAGGGATCCAGTTCCACATCAGGCTCCCTGCATGGAGCCTGCTTCTCCCTCTGCCTGTGTCTCTGCCTCTCTTTCTCTCTCTCTCTCTCTCTCTCTTTCTCCTTCTCCGTGCGTGGATTAAATATATAAGGATATATAAGGATTAAATATATAATTTTTTAAAACAAAAAACAAAGTATGACCAACAGGTAGCTACACTCCTATGACTGAGAAAAACCCTCTTAACTTGCCCTGCTTCTATTGCACTACAGGAAAAGAAAGGATGACATAAAAGATGTAGAATCCTGCAAGTTTGCAGTAAAAAGCTGGACCAGATTAATCTCTTAAAAGTGCTATAGGCTTAGTACATTCTGCTGTTAATCTGATACTTACTGGGATTTTTTTTTTCATTACATAGATTGTCATCTTATGACATCTTTAATGTTTTGAACATCTTTAATGTTTTTATGGTGTATGAACCTGTTTTTTTCTAATATGTATATATATTATTTAAAGATTTTTATTTATTCATGAGAGAGACACACAGAGACAGAAACAAGCAGAGGGAGAAGCAGGCTCCATGCAGGGAGCCCGATGTGGGACTCCATCCCGGGTCTCCAGGATCAGGCCCTGGGCTGAAGGGGGCGCTATACTGCTGAGCCACCCGTGCTGCCCCCAAAATATATATTGAAAATAAAGATCTTTCCCTCTTCATTTCTAGGGTTTCTATGTAGTAAGCACTCTCTGATGTTGAGGAAGTGTCAATTTCGGGGTGAAGACGTTACCACATTCTTTACGTTTGTTCCAGGTGTCTCCAGGCTGTATTCTCTAATTTATAGTAGGTGGTGGCTCTAGTTAATGATTTGGCTATATTCTCTACATTTGTAGGGCTTCTCCCCTGCATGTATTGTCCTCCATCGAGGGAGACTTGAAATCCAGACAAACATTTTGCCACATATTTTTTACATTTTTAGGATTTCTCCCAGTATGAATGTACAAGTGTTCAAGTGGTGCTTAGGTTGTAGTTCTGTTTAAAGGCTTTGCTTATATTCTCTGCATTTGTGGGGTTTCTCCCCAGGTATTCATACTGTGATATCAAGGAAAGTCTGAGCAATAATTAAAGGCTTGAGCAAACTCCTTACGTTGTAAGGTTCCTTCCCAGTTTGTATTCTCTGATGCAAGAAAGGTTGGAGTGCTTATTAAGGGTTTTGCCATTTTATTTACCTTTTTGAGGTTTCTCCCCAGTACTCCGGATAGAGACTTTGCACATTCCTTTCATCTGTAAGGTTTTCTCCACTATACACTTTTGGATGTCAAAATATTTGAATACAGGTTAAGGGCCTTGCCACATTCCTTATATATGTAAAGTTATTCACAGTATAAAGACTTTTTCTTGAGTGAGTTATGAAGACTGTTTAAAAACTTTGCCACAAAAAAAAAACAAAACAAAAAACTTTGCCACATTTGCTTCATTTGTAAGTCTTCTCTCTGGGAGAGAATCAATGATATTTAGTAAAGTTTGAGCTTTGATAGAAGACTTCCCCACATTTATTTATTTTATACTGGTTCTGTAGAAACTGAATTCTCTGGTATTTATTAGGATTTGACCCATGGTTAATATTTTCCCCAGATTCATTGCATTGCTAAAAGCCATCCCCATGGCAAATACCTTGGTAATTGTTGAAGTTAGAGTCCTCACTAAAGATCTTCCTAAGTTCACAATGCATGATCACTGGCTCCAAATTACCTAGTATGTGATACTACGGAATAGGGATGGGTGGATCAAGACCTTCCCATGAATATCAAAGTTGGAGACTTTGGAACAAAGAGGAATTATTTGTGGGTGAAAGGATAATTAATAAACCCTCAAAACAGGACTTCTCGAATTGATATTTAGAAATTTTATCTTCAGGGACACCTGGGTGCCTCAGCAGTGGAGCACCTGCCTTCCACCCAGGGCATGATCCTAGAGTCCTGGATTCGAGTTCCACATTAGGCTCCCTGCATGGAGCCTGCTTCTCTCTCTGCCTATGTCTCTGCCTCTGTCTTTGTCTCTCATGAAAATAAATGAAATATTTTTTAAAAAACGGAGAGATTTTATCTCCATTTGTAAATTTCTAGTAATCAGAAATATTTGAATAATTAATCCAATTCTATTTTTGAAATGATTTGAACGATTATTTTCAGCATTGACTATGTGACTTTCCAGGTTTTCCAAATTTTGTTTTGGAGCATATGTATGTTTAAAACGTGGTTTGGGTCCTGGCATTCATAAAGACATTGTTCTGGCGATCCCCGGGTGGCTCAGCGGTTTGGCGCCTGCCTTTGGCCCAGGGCGCGATCCTGGAGACCCGGGATCGAATCCCACATCGGGCTCCCAGTGCATGGAGCCTGCTTCTCCCTCTGCCTGTGTCTCTGCGCCTCTCTCTCTCTCTCTGTGACTATCATAAGTAAATAAAAAAAAAAATTAAAAAAAAAAGATATTGTTCTGCAAACATAGCTGTCATAAAGTAAGATTTTTCCCCCAAATGTTTTAGATCCTTGATCTCTCCTGGCAGTAAGGATTTCATTATGGGTAAGTACTCCAGTTTCGTTCTATCCATCATAATATTCCTTCTCCTCTTCCCACTCCCCCCTCATCTTCCCAGTCTTTCACTAACTCAATTCTCATGGCCACAGTTTCCATATCGTCCCAATATAACCCACCCCATGGAAAGAATCTTTGTCTGTCTTTGTCCATAAGCCCAAAGTGTGATGAAAAGGCATAACTGAAAGAGATTAGATTATTCCACTTACTATACTTATGTGCATATACTATAAGGTGCTAATGTAAAAAATTGATGCCCATCACAGGACATGAGCAGATTAGAGGAATAAGAAGCACCAAGACTTTGCTCCTCCATGGAGAAACAAACTGATGAGATTGCCTTTTGGAGTGCTCCAGAATCCAGCTGGGAGAACACAGTACCCCCAAGGAAACACAAAATGAAGAAGAACCATATGAAAGAGGGACAAAAAGGTTTTTATGCTTGCTCACCACTCACCTGGCACTGCATGGCAAGATTGTGAGAAAACTCTCAACTCTGCTCAGGAAAGAAGACATGAGTGACCTGTGTGGGCCGTGATCTACTTCATTGCAGCTGCCTGAGGGGACTTGATTCTGTCACACATGACAGCAAGGGCAGAAGGAATGGCAGCATATTAAGTATTTCTGCAAACACCAGAGAGATGGCAGAGCTAAAATCAAACATCAGGGAGAGAAATCTATCATATTCTAAATAGGAACCAACAAACATTTCCTTAATTGGGAAATTACAAAATCTCAGACTTTATATGCCCTCAGAATATGTTGAATAGGATTCAGAATTTACTAGCACAACTGACTTTGTCTTCTTCTATACAAAGCAAATTCAGAAAGCCTGGGACCTCAGGCTGGTTTTTATATTCCCAAATATGGGTGGCTCAGTTGGTTGGGCAACCCACTCCTGGTTTCACTCTGGTCATGATCTGGGGCTCATGGGACTCAGCCCCCACGTCAGGCTCCATGCTCAGTGAGGAGTCTGCTTGATATTCTCTCCCTCTTGCTTTGCCCCTACCCTGCCTCTATCCCTGCTCCTCTCTCTCTCTCTTTGGGTGGCTCAATTGGAAGTGTTGGACTCTGATTTTGGCTCAAGTCATAATCTGAGGTGTGTGAGATCAAGCCCCCATCAAGCTCTGTGCTCAGCAGGGAGTCTGCTGAGGTTTCTCTCTCTCCCTTGTCTTTGTCCTTCTCCCCATGATCACTCTCTCTCAAGTAAATAGATGGGTTTTTTAAATAAATACACAATTACATACAAAATATTTTTAATAAAATAAATAAATCTTAAAAAAATAAATTCTCAAAACAGTGCAACACCCTAAAGGCATACAAAAAAACAGAAAAACATGTTCCAGTTGAAGGAACAAGATAAAACTCCAAAACTGACCATAAATGTATATATAACTAGTCATCACCTGACAAAGAATTCAAAATAAACATCATGACAATGCTCATAAAGGAAAAAGAGAATATCAATAGTTTTCCTGATATCCTATAGTTTCCTACGCATGACCTAAATAAAAATTCAAACTGACAGTAAGTATGCAAATAGTAAAACAAAAATTGGGAGCAAAAGTGTCCAGTAAGTGTATTTTAAAAACCTGCAAGAGATGGGTGCCTGGCTGGCTCAGTCAGTAGAGCATGTGACTCTTGATGTGATATACTCATATATTCTTTACCTTGGAGGCAACAAGATGGCATCTGATCCATAGAACCACTATCAATACTGTGTGTTTCTCCAATATAAATTGTAAACTGAAGCTGTCAACAGGATACATCCATGTTTAAGGACTGAATTCATATCATACTACATAAGTTGTGTATATTTGTTACCTGGAATGTTGTGTGGGTTAGAAATGCACCATCATATTCTAATGTGAATTAGAATTTCAGAACAGTGATTTGGAGTTCTTGTTAAAAATGCAGGCTCCGATTCAGGAGTTAGGATGGGCACTGAGTCTACATTTCTAACAAGGAATTAGCCTATACATAAAGGAATACACTTTTAAATAACAAAGAGGTAGAATTCCGAGGAAAGATTTATCCCAGAACATGAAATGAATGGGTTTTATTACAATTATAGGTTTTACAGGTTAAAGTGAGAAACGCAACAACAATACTTTCTGAGCATTACTAATTACTAGATTCTAGAAGTTTCCATAGATCAACACACACACACACACACACACACACACACAAATAGTCTAGGAGATCAAACATATTCGTCCTCTTTTGTAAAAAAAAAGATTTTTATGTATTTATTTGATACACAGAGAGAGCACAGCAAGGGGAGCAGCAGGCAGAGGGAGAGGGAGAAGCAGGCTCCGCACTGAGCACGAAGCTTGATGCGGAGCTTGATCTCAGGACCCTGAGATCATGACCTGAGCCCAAGTTAGATGCTTAACCAACTGAGCCACCCACCTGCCTCTCTTCCTCTTTTGAGACAATTTTGTCACACATTCAGTAAATGTAAAAAACCAGATTTTAACCTAAGATCTCTGACCTAGAATTTATCTACCAGAGATCCAATCAATATAGAGACTGCTGTAAAATTATGTTCATGACAGTTTTCTTTTTTTTTCTTTTTTTTTAAACTTTTATTTATTTATGATAGTCACACACACACAGAGAGAGAGAGAGAGGCAGAGACATAGGCAGAGGGAGAAGCAGGCTCCATGCACCGGGAGCCCGACGTGGGAAACAATCCCGGGTCTCCAGGATCACGCTCTGGGCCAAAGGCAGGCACCAAACCGCTGCACCACCCAGTGATCCCCATGACATTTTTCAAACCTGAGATCAGTGATGAAAACAATAAGATATCCACAGAAAACTGATCTACCTTTTACATTTTATGCACACACATAAACTTTTATTTATTTATTTATTTTAATATTTTATTTATTTATTTTGGAAATAGAAAGCACAGGGGGAGGAGCAGAGGGAGAGGGACATGCAGACTCCATGAGCACAGAGCCCAATGTGAGGCTCTATCCCATACCCCTGAGATCACAATCTGAGCTGAAATCAAAAGTTGGATGCTTAACCAACTGAGCCACCAGGTGCCGCACACACCTAAACTTTTCAAAAGTACTACACACATTAAAATTGATAGAGTAGAATATTGTCTTGATGACTTAGGACCTATTCTCAATGGCACAAAATTTATAAATCTATTTGTGGATAATTATGTCTCTGTCATTTATTCACAATCTGAACATATATTCAGAATGCTATAAAGAAAACAGCTAATATTTCTGAGTCTTTTATATCATTGAAATCTTTTTGTTTCAATCATCATTTGTGTTATATCTTAGGATTGTTTTTAAAGATTAATTGATTGATTCATTGATTCATGAGAGGCACAGAGAGAAAGAGAGAGAGGCAGAGACACAGGCAGAGGGGGACGCAGGCTCCATACAGGGAGCCCGACGTGGGACTCCCTCTGCCTATATCTCTATCTCTCTCTGTGTGTCTCTCTTGAATTAATAAATGCAATCTTTAAAGAGATAAAAATTAATCAAATCAAATCAAATCCAGAGTTGAGGGCTGTCTGGGTGGCTCAGAGGTTCAGCGCCTACCTTCAGCCCAGGGCATGATTCCTGTCCAGGGATTGAGTCCATCGGACTCCTTGCATGGAGCCTGCTTCTCCTCCCTCGGCCTGTGTCTCTGCCTCTCTTCCTGTGTCTCTCATGGGTAAATAAACAAAATCTTGAAGAAAAAAAAAAATGGGATCCTGGGTGGCTCAGAGGTTGAGCATCTGCTTTAGGCCCAGGCCTGATCCCGGGATCCTGGGATTGAATCCCACGTCTAGCTCCCCGTGGGGAGCCCTCTTCTCCTCTGCCTCTCTCTCTCTGTGTGTCTCTCGTGAATAAATAAATCTTTAACAACAACAAAAAAAAATCCAAAGTTGTTTAGTAGCTCAGGGAGAAAAGCTTTGCAAAATCTGCACCTTCTAAACCTTCAGAAATGTGCACCGAATCATAATGAGCCTTTTTCCAAAACGGTCATAAATAAAAGAGGTTTCTGCCTCCTGCAAGACATTGGGAAGTATACGTCGAGGGCACTTTCTTTCCACAATAGAGTTAGAAGAAGCCCCAGTGAGAAAATGATGTGCCTGTCCATCCAGGGAAATCTGTGTCTCCAGATATTGTCTGCTTCAATTCAGGGAAATCTTTACCCTCAGATCCCCAGATGGTGTGCAGGTCCAGTCAGGGTTTGGTTCTTCCCTTCTTCCTCTCTTTCTTCCTCTTCTTTTTTTCAGATTTTATGTGTAATTTGCAACAGAGAAAGAGAGAACATGAGCAGGGGGAGTAGCAGATGGAGAGGGAGAAGCAGACTCCCCACCGAGCAGGGAGCAGGTTGAGGGTCTTGATCCTAGGACCCTGGGATCAGGACGTGAGCCTGAAGGCAGACACGTAGCCATCTGAGCCACCAAGGTACCCTGGTGCTTTCCTTAGACATGTCACTTGGATACAAGAGTTTATTCCCTGCAGTTTGGGAGCACTGCAGGTTGTTCAAGGGGACTGTGTGACTATTTCTTCAGTGGCCTTACCTAAAAGACAGTAGCAGAAATGGCTCTGAGGCCAGGGGGATATCACCAAGCCACATGGTCCAGTTGATGGCTATAAATGCCTGTGGGCAATATTTGTGTCCCTATGTTTCTGAGTGAGCACTCCAAGGTGTTTTCCTTCCCCCTTATATCCAAAGAAGAAAAAGGGAAGTTGATAATTAGGATATCTGAAGGGGGATCCCTGGGTGGCGCAGCAGTTTGGCGCCTGCCTTTGGCCCAGGGCACGATCCTGGAGACCCGGGATCGAATCCCATGTCGGGCTCCCGGTGCATGGAGCCTGCTTCTCCCTCTGCCTATGTCTCTGTCTCTCTCTCTCTCTGTGTGTGTGTGTGACTATCATAAATAAATAAAGAAAAAAATATTAAAAAAAAAAAAGGGGATCCCTGGGTGGCGCAGCGGTTTGGCGCCTGCCTTTGGCCCAGGGCGCGATTCTGGAGACCCGGGATCGAATCCCACATCAGGCTCCCGGTGCATGGAGCCTGCTTCTCCCTCTGCCTATGTCTCTGCCTCTCTCTCTCTCTCTCTGTGATTATCATAAATAAATAAAAAATTAAAAAAAAAAAAAAGGGATATCTGAAGGTACGGGCTCTTTCAGACTTTTTTTTTTTTTTTAAGTAAAACATATACAGAGTGAGACCTGAAAGGGAAGTTTGAAATCCAACTTTGACAATAACTACCAAAGTCCAAGAAATCCTCAAAGTTGCTGCTTAGTTTTAAGTTTGGGGAAATTCAAGATGCCTTGAAGTCTGCCCAAATCTAAATCTAGTCCCTATTCTGAGAGCAGGTACCTTAAATATCTAAGCTAAGTGTAAGCAACCTGTAGAGTATTTTGGGGGGAGTGAGGGGGAACTTTAAGTCTCCTAGGGCAAAAGTTTTAAGGGATAGATAATGTCTTCATGTAAAGTAGCTTGATAAGGGAGCAAAGAAGCAAATGACCTACACATCATAACAAAGAGGAGCTTGCAGAAAACTTTATGTCATTCTTATTAGCCTTTAAGATTTGTGACAAACAGGAAGGACCTACCATGTAACCTGGAGGCATTATTGACCAGGTGTATTGCCATTCCTCCGAAGTGAAGGCAAAAAGAAACTGGCTACCCTTATCAACTGGAATACTTAGAAATGAACTGCATAGGGCAGCCCCCGTGGCGCAGTGGTTGGCGCCACCTGCAGCCCAGGGCGTGATCCTGGAGACCCTGGATCGAGTCTCAGGTCAGGCTCTCCGTATAATGCCTGCTTCTTCCTCTGCCTGTGTCTCTGCCTCTTTCTCTGTCTCTCTGTGTCTCTCATGAATGAATAAAGAAAATCTTCAAAAAAAAAAAAGGAAAGAAATGAACTGCATAGATGAGTTTCAGTGAAAAATTTGGTTTCAATGGGAATGGATGTCACTAGTACATGAGGGTTAGGAACAACCGGATGCAGACAGAAAACAATGTTATTTGTTTCTCAGAAATACTGGGAAAACCTCCATCCTCACAATTTGGGTTTTCTCACAGGTAAAATAGGGATGTTATAGGAAGTGACTTAGGACAGAAGGAGGCCCTGAGCCTTGTAATCCTGTTATGTGCTTGACGCCCTGAAGGGTTATTTTAAGTGTAGGGTATTGAATAATTCTAGACAGGTATTTTGAGGATCTAGTTGAATCTTGATCTGAAGGGCACTGTGGATTGGGCCAATATCGGCTTGAACATTTTCCTCATAAAGAGGATGGTAGTGGGGACTCCTGGGTGGCTCAGCGGTTGAGCATTTGCCTTTGGCCAGGTCATGATCTGGGGATCCTGAGATCAAATCCCACATCAGACTCCCCTCAGGGAGCCTGCCTCTCCCACTGCCTATGTCTCTGCCTCTTTCTATGTGTGTGTCTCATGAATGAATAAACAAAAGTGGCTGCCTTCGGCCCAGGGTGTAATCGTGGAGACCCGGGATGGAGTCCCATGCCGGGCTCCCTGCATGGTGCCTGCTTCTCCCTCTGCCTGTGTCTCTGCCTCTCTGTCTCTCTCTGTCTCTCCCTGTCTCTCATGATTAAATAAATAAAATTTAAAAAAATAAGTTCCTTTGGAAAGATCAAAGAAGGCAGTTGTGGCCATTGAAGTTCGTGATTACTTCCGGTTAAGTCAGTCCATTTCTGTTCAAATGCCCACGAGGAGGGAAAGTATTTTTCAAACATAAGTGTCTCTTCCTTCAGTTGGAATAGAGGAATAGTATCTAGAAGTAAGATCAAGGCCATATCAGATCAAGCCCATCTCATCCCGCTGGGTTTGCAATTGACTACCTGTAGTAGGGCAGAAAAGCTCCTTGCCAACTCCATTTTAGTGAGGCATTCCATTACTCATTTTCACAGTTGGAAGGGAAAATTTGCTTTGTTCAGGAGGTTGGCAGATGGAGACCATGGTGGATTTATGTCCAAAGACACTCTGTTAACCAGACTAAGCAGGAAGTCCTTCAGGGGAAGGAACATAGGAGTAGTGAGCATTGACATGCAGGGGAAGCAGTGCTTAATCGTTCTTGGTATGATCTCAAGGAGACCTGCTGGCATCAGGGAAGGCCACTTTCTAGTATGGTCAAACTTGATCTTCCAGAATCATCCGGTTCCTTGTTTCCCCCACATCAGAGGTCTGTTGAAATCTCAAGAAGCTACAATGAGTCAAGCCTTCAGCTGGAGAGCATAGGGGAGTGAGTTAGACTTATGTAGCCAGGAGTGCTCAGCATAGCTAGAGTCTGAAAAAGTCTATATCTGGAAAATAACATAGATATTTTATTAATACAGTATATATTGAGCTTTTACTCTGTGCACACACATGATATTTTGCTGGGACCTTAGGAACATGTGAGTTAATCCTCATAATACTTTAGTGAACTCTCATAACACTCACAGTTGGTACTAAGTGTTTCATATTTTCCCTGAGAATGTAGATACCGGGCACCGCCTTTCTGTTTCTTTTTCTTCCTTAACATTGGTTGTATAAAATAGGAGCTAAATATTGATTGGAGGGGATCCCTGGTGGCCCATCGGTTTGGCGCCTGCCTTTGGCCCAGGGTGCGACCCTGGAGTCCCGGGATCGAATCCCACGTCGGGCTCCCAGTGCATGGAGCCTGCTCTTCCCTCTGCCTATGTCTCTGCCTCTCTCTCTCTCTCTCTCTGTGACTATCATAAATAAATTTAAAAATTAAAGAAAAATAAATATTGATTGGAGAAATATACAAAAGCATAAACCAGAACATCTGAAGAAGTTCTCATTATTCACTAAGAATCAAATTGGCATAAGATAAACATGAAAATCAAATTTAGCTGAGTGAAGTAAGTCAGTAGGAGAAGGACAAACATTATATGTTCTCATTCATTTGGGGAATATAAATAATAGTGAAAGGGAATATAAGGGAAGGGAGAAGAAATGTGTGGGAAATATCAGAAAGGGAGACAGAACGTAAAGACTGCTAACTCTGGGAAACGAACTAGGGGTGGTAGAAGGGGAGGAGGGCGGGGGGTGGGAGTGAATGGGTGACGGGCACTGGGGGTTATTCTGTATGTTAGTAAATTGAACACCAATAAAAAATAAAAAAATAAAAAAAGAAAATCAAATTTAAACCATACATATGGATACTCTTCATAGAATGGAGTGTTGCAAGGACTGGCAAAGTAATGGATATATGTCTTTGAGACGAAGAAGGTTGAAGTCTGGGAACTCCAAGGGAAGAAATTCAACTCACAGGGAAGAAGAAAACGAGGAAATATTTGATAAACAAATATCATCTAGGCCACTCAAAAACAATAGGCCATAGAGAACTTTTCTCTCTCTCTTTTTTTTTTTTTTTTTAAGATTTTATTTATTTATTTATGAGAGACACAGAAAGAGGCAGGCAGAGACATAGGCAGAGGGAGAAGCAGGCTCCATGCAGGGAGCCTGATGTGGGATTCAATCCTGGGTCTCCAGGATCACGCCCTGGGCTGAAGGCAGATGCTCAACCGCTGAGCCACCCAGGCATCCCGAGAACTTTTCTCAAACAGGCCTAACTATGTTCCTCCCTGTTTCTCAAACTTAGTTTATATAATAATGTAGTTACATATGGTGATAGCTTTCTGCCTGGGATAGGTTCTCTCTCTAAATTCTTTTTAGTCCGTGAAGGGGGTGAAAACGACATTTCCTGAATCTGCCCCATTTTGATTGCTTTTTCAATCAACATCATCTTTCTGCCAAAGTGGTCCATCATGGAGCAGTCTGGGCTTGGCCCACACTAAATGGAGGATATTTTGTTGACATAAATAAAGCACACACAGAAAAAAAAATTTGGTATGAAATCACATGGAATCTAAAACAAGGTTAACATCATCATTTGAGGATGAGAATGTTTGCTGCCCAATACTGAGAGTGAAGGAAATGTTGAGATATTGATCAAATGTTGATTGAAAGTTAGTAATTGGAACCCTCACTAAAATGGAGTCAGGAGGTTTTCAGCAGAGGGAGATCTTAAGCCCTATCACTCATAGTCAATGGCAGTTCCAACAGGAAGGGAAGATCTTGACCTTACACAAGCTTGACCTTGGGAGCGGTTTATACCTACTATTGCAACCAAAGGCAGAGATGCTTTTCTTATCCCTCCCAGGCAACAGCCTCACCAGTGAAAACCCACCGTCCTTCAAACCATTTTACCAGAAATAATTTTTATTCTGTAACAGACTTCTCAACTTAAGCCTTGTCTCCTCAAACCAAGCACGCCTCTCTTTGTTCCCTGGACTTGCCTGCTTCTCTCTTGGCCTGCGTCTCTGCCTCTGTGTGTGTTTGTGATAAATCAATAAAATATTAAAAAAAAAAAAAACCATCTTTTGGTGAAAAAATCATAGGCAGTTTTTATTTTTTAAGAAGAATTTATTTATTTATTTACTCATGAGACAGAGAGAGAGAGAGAGAGAGAGAGAAAGGCAGAGACACAGGCAGAGGGAGAAGCAGGGTCCTGGGATTCAGTCCCGGGTTGGGCTCCCTGGTAAAGGAGGAGCCTGCTTCTGACCCTCTGCCTCTCTGCCTGCTTGTGCTCTGCCTTTCCATTCTCTCTCTCTCTCTCTCAAATAAATAAATAAAATCTTGAAAAAGAAAAAGAAACAGAAGACACAGGAAAAGGTGTGACACCCAATGGTTCTTTAAGGAAGAGATATTTGCATTTGTGAGGAAAGGTCCTTTCCTAAGAGTATCTCCCTTTCCGTTGCAGGAAGAGGGAGAAGATGTAAATCTTGAGAAACTCTCATCAGTAAGAAGGCGTGGATTTAAATCTGGTAACCGCACAGCCTGGGCTGCGGTGCTTTGCCGGTCACCTCCCCAGATGTTTCCTGGAGTATCAAAATAGATCATCCCCGGTCGCCTGGGTGGCTCAGCAGTTGGGTGTCTGTCTGCCTTTGGTTCAGGACGTGATCCCAGAGTCCCAGTATCGAGTCCCACATGGGGGTCCCTGCGAGAAGCCTGCTTCTCCCTCTGCCCGTCTCTGCCTCTCTGTGTCTCTCATGAAGAAGTAAATAAAATCTAAAAAAAAAAAAAAAAAAAGTTCTTCCCCCTCGGATTCTGTCAATTGATGGTGGAAACAACAGCGTTGTTTTAAGTCAGTGCTCCGGGTGATTCTAAGTGAGGCCACAGTTAAGTAGAAAGGCTTCCTTTTAATTTCTGAGAATTGAGAGCAGGCTTCGCCTTAGGAGGGGTGATGGTCTCCACTACCCGAGTCAGGAGGGTTAGGGCCACAGCACACGGGGCCTAGGCTGTAGCTGAATCTGTGAGCATCTGGGGGAGGGGAGGGCCCTGGAAGCAGAGAAGGAAAAATCAGTTCCTGATTTCCAACTGGGAGTTCACAGCTTCTCAACAGCTCCACACCCAAAGGACTAGGAAGTTGGGCTTTTTGTGCATTTCAAAGTCCTGCCTGCAGGGGAGCAGTTTATAGGTGGAGAGACTTGGCTGCCTTTAAAGGTGTGTCCTCCTGATGCAGCTGGGACTCCTCCACGGAGATCTTGTGAGAGAGCTCGCTAGAGGCCGAGGTGGACGGAGCAGAGATGGCGGGGTCTCAGGTAAGCCTTGTGTCCCAGCTTAGAGGCCGCAGTGCCTTTTTGGCCCGAAATTCCCTGCATTTGGAGATTGCAAGTGTTGATTCCTCTAGCTCTGATATTTCTGCCTCGTGGTTTCACTTATTGTTAAAAACCTTTTCAAATCTAATACCCGAGGCTCGATCTTAGAACACTTCTCCCCCATGTCTCCAACGGGGCTTCCGATAAGCCACCAAAACTGTATTTATATTTTATTTTTGGAGATCGTACGGGGGATGCCCGGGTGGCGCAGCGGCTTAGCGCCTGCCGTCGGCGCCGCGCGTCATCCTGGAGACCCGGATTGGAGCCGCACATCCGGCCCTGCGTGGAGCCGGCCTCCCTCCGTGTCGCTGCCTCAGTGTGCGTGTGTCTCAAGGATAAATGAATAAAAATCTTTTTTTAAAAAAAGACACTCCTTTAAAAATACCCGAGGTAGGGCCGCCTGGGTGGCTCAGTGGTTGAGCGTCTGTCTCCGGCTGCGGGCGTGGTCCCGGCGACCCAGGATCGCGTCCCACGCCGGTTCCCCTCCGGGAGCCAGATTCTGCCTCTGCCTGTGTCTCCTCCTCTGTGTGTCTGGTGAATAGCTGAATAAATTCTGTAAAAATATTTAAATATGGGGATCCCTGAGTGGCTCACACTTTGGCGCCTGCCTTTGGCTCAGGTCGTGATCCTGGAAACCGAGGATTGAGTCCCACGTTGGGCTCCTGTGTGGAGCCTGCTTCTCCCTCTGCCTGTGTCTTTCATGAATAAATAAATAAAATCTTAAAAAAAAATGTATATATATACTAGGTATTACAAGACAGTGAAAGTATGTGACCGAAATTTGTATAAATCCACTGTATTCTCATAATTAATATTCTAAACACCTCAGGAACAACAATCCTCTTGATGAAGTTTTGGGGAAGTTTTCAACTATATTTCACCTATATCTCACTAATAAAGTTTTCACCTATGTTAGGTGAAGTCCTGCGCCAACAGCCAAGAAAGAATTCTTGAGACGTCCTTTGGTGCTAAATGGTGGTTCTATTAAAGCACAAGGACAGGGCCTGCGGGCAGGAAGAGTCCCCAACCTGGGCCTGTGAGGGGTGGCTGATTATTCACCTGGGAGTTGGGAGGGGTTTGAGGATAGCATACTCTCTAAGGAATTCTGGAAGGAAGGTTTCCAGGACCTTGAAGGGGCTGGCAATTGTTGGGAAAAGGCCACGTATACCGTCTAATAAAACCTGAGTATGAGCCCCTTCAGATAGATAACTGTGGGTCATGTGCTGGGGGGATGATCGCCAACACCTACCTTGGGTGTCTAGAAATAAAGGACATTTCTAGAGAATTTTCAAAGGTTAAAGTAGACTTACAGGCTCCTGGGGGTCAGGCAAAGATTGCCTTTTACCCTACGCAAAGTGTGACCATCAAGACCGTTGAGTCCAGAGAGGAATGTCCCTCTGCCTGTTTCAAGGACTTGTCAATGTGCAGGCCCTGGCTCATCATTTGTCCTCAGCTAGCCCTCTGTTCCCCCATCTCTTTAGGCACTGCTACTAGTTTGTTTCCTACAGTTAATGTTACCTTCCTTTCCTTGGCTTGCTCCTCTCTGCCAGACTTCTCCCTATAAAATTCATACTTTCCTTCTTATCTTTCCTAAGGATCTTAGGTTTACTGAAGGATGTGCAGAAACTATCACATTTAAACAGGAAACTTCTGAATTTCTCTGGCTTCTAGTTTCTAATGAGAACAAAAGCAAAAGAATGTCCCCTGATAAATTCTTGAGATGGGCAGAGTGTGAGAGGACTGAAGGAATTCACAACTGCCTTAATGTTAATGCTTTGTTAGAGGCCAAAAGCAACTTTTGTTTGGCAATAGCCAGACCTCCAGGATCCTGTAAGTCTTCGTTAATATATGAAAGTCTCTTTAGTCTCTTTAGAAACTCCCTTTATCTTTGCCCCCACCTTAAAAGTATATAATGATTGGCCTGCCTTTCTTTCTTTCTCTTTCTTTTTCTTTTCTCTTTTTTTTTTTTTTTAAATGATTAGCTTTTCAAAAGGATACCTCAGGTCTTTCTGCCCTCCTGTGGTCCTGTTCTTATGTCTTAACAGAAACACCTTTTGCAACAAAAATGGATCAGCATACCTTTTTGATCCTTAGCTCCAAGCCCACATCACATTAGCTTCCAATGGACAGTGAAGGCTCTCACCTTCCTGTAGTGAAATATTTACTTCTGGGAGTGGAGGCTCTCAATCAGACCTCCATCTGGTGGGTTTCAATGTTACTCCACACTTAGTGTCATGGTTAAACTTTTTTTTTTTTTATATATATATATTTATTCCTCAGAGGCACAGAGAGAGAGGCAGAGACATAGGGAGAGGGAGAAGCAGGCTGCCTATGGGTAGCCCGATGCTGGACTCCCCCTGGGATCAGGACCTGAACCAAAGGCTGATGCTCAATCACCTATCCACCCTAGCACCCCTAGAGTTTTATTTACTATTTACTTCTATTTCTTTTTATTTATTTATTTATTTATTTATTTAGGATAGTCACAGAGAGAGAGAGAGAGAGGCAGAGACACAGGCAGAGGGAGAAGCAGGCTCCATGCACCGGGAGCCCGATGTGGGATTCGATCCCGGGTCTCCAGGATCGCGCCCTGGGCCAAAGGCAGGCGCCAAACCGCTGCACCACCCAGGGATCCCTACTTCTATTTCTTCTATTTACTTCTTTGTAATAAAACACACACACACACACACACACACAAGAATCACATAATTGACCTATTTCACTGTCTTAAATCCTGAAAGATTATAGAACTACAGATAGAAACTATACCCGTGTGTGGATGTCACAGAAAGGAAACTTGATTTGCTGCCTCACAGATCACTGAGAATAACTTCCTAAGCAGAGACTCACAGAGCAAGGGGGAAAGGTTTCCTGTTGTTTAGGGTTAGGCTGGATATTTAGAAAGAGGGGCCTCGTCATCGTCTGTAGAACTGGGCAGAAACCCCACATGCATCTGAAGACAGCACTTCTACACATACTTGGGTTATATAACTGAGGTTTGTGCTCCTCCTTGCTGGAGACTTTGGTAATAAATGAGGTAAGAGACATTTTTGGTTACTCCACAGGTTACTGTTTGTTTCAACTGTAGAGGGTGAGTCAGGGGTTTAGCTCAAATTGGGCTGGTCCAGGCTGTTCCTCAGGGGGATGTAGTTTTGGAATGTTGCTGAGGTCCAGAACCTTGAGGTCTTTGGTGCAAAAACGTGTTTGTATTAAAGATGAGGACAGGACCAATGAGTAGAAAGAGTTGCAGCTGCTGCAGCAGCCTGCTGCCTGCTGGCTCCAATTGCCCAGGGATTGTGAGGAGCAACTGATTACACATTCTGCTGTTGGGGCAAGTGCAGAGTAAGGGAGTTCCAAATGGCTTTTCATATGCTCAAAGACACTCAACAGGATACAATGGCCCCGTTACTGTCAAACTAAGGTTGTTTGTCCCTCTAGGAAGGTATTCACCTTGAGAAAGTTGAGGACTTCCTCCAGGAGCTTTATACTCTAACTGACTCAAGTATTTGTCAGTGGACTGCATTTTACAGGGCCATTTAATATTATATACCTTTCTTTCTGCCTTTTTTTCCCACCTCAAGATCAGTCCTTTCCTTTTGGTGGATAGTTTCTGTTTCCATCACAGGAGACTCTGCCCATGGGGTGTTTTGCTGCAAGTAAAAGATGTGGTGGAAAGAGAGGTTAGTAAATGTGGGACCAAGGTTGGAGGGTACAAGCTGGTAAACACCTGAAGGTCAGGTCTTGGGGTCTAACTGATGACACTAATTCCCTCCTTCATCACTTGGGCCGTAATGAACTCTGCCTATGACCACTTGGTAATTGGTATTTATTGCAGAGACTGCTGACATTCAGGGATGTGGCCATAGAATTCTCTCAGGAGGAGTGGACATGCCTGAACCACACTCAGCGGAAACTCTACAGGGATGTGATGTTAGAGAACTACGGACACCTCCTCTTCTTGGGTGAGGATCACTCCTTCCAGATTTTCCATACCACACTCAGGGTTTCCTTCCTTCTTTTGAAGACTGTCTGTCTCTTGGAAGATTCCTCTTTGAATGACTGGAATGTGGATCTGGGCAGTAAAGGGAAAAAGTAGTGTTTTATAGACGTAGACAAAAGTCTTCAATTGCTTCCTTTCAGCTTTAATTTCCTCTTCCTCAAGGTAACATCATCACTTCTGTAGATGCGTGGGAATTCTGTACAGTGAGTGGCAGAAAATAGTACACTCCGTAAGTTAAACTCCAACTTACACCTTTTATTCTTGTGTCTAGTACTTGGCTGTGGAGGACAATTCTGAACACTGCACATCTCTCCTGTGTGTTCTAAAGGGGCAGCTGGGCAACAGCCTTCAGGAAATCATTTTCTTGAATCTACAGTGTCTTTTTTTCTTCTCTACTGAGTACAAGAGTGGATTGAAAGTTAGCATCACCAACAATACTCATCCCTTTTTTCTAATAAACAGGTCTCATTGTGTCAAAGCCAGACCTGGTCTCCTTTTTGGAGCAAAAGACAGAGACTTGGAGTGTGAAGAGAAAGAAGAGAGTAACCATCCATCCAGGTAGGTGGAAATGAATGAGGCAGATGACAGAGGTGCGGTCCACATGTGAAGGGGGAAGAGAGACCTTAAACTGTGGTGGGAGTAGTTCTCCTTGAAAGGATACACTCTTGAGAAACCTAGTTTATATTTTTCTCCCTGTCACAGAGGGACATGTGCTATCCAACATTATCAAGCTCTTAGCTTCTCTAAGGATCCTCCTTCAGCTCCACTGATGGTCCATCACTTCCACAGGGAGGGCCAGGAGACTCCCCTGGGAGTGGGAGGGTCTCCATAATCTGAGAGGTTCTCCATTGCTGTGAGGGTCCTGGGGAAGTCTCCCTGTTTCTCAGGATCCATAGCCTTAGCCCTTTGTAAGTTCTGTTTTGCGTCGTGAGAAGCATGTCGGGGTAGTGGTGGGCATACTGGGGTTGGTGCAGAAATCCTGGGAACACTGGAGACAGGTACCACGTTTTCTGGCTTATGCATTCCAATGTTATGGAGGCTTTAATCTCTATTGTACAAAATTGACACTCAGTAATTTCATCAGATAACAAAGCACCTCCCTAAAATAAGAAAATCTAATTCTTTATTTCACTTTGGAAGTTAGTTTTTCTTTGTATGAACTGAAATTAGGATATAACAGTGTGTTCCATTCCTTAGTGGTGAAATAATGTAATGTATCTGTTTGTATCCTAGAATTCCTACCTAAATTAATGCCATGGGGGAGCTAGAACATTTAGACCTTAGAACTTGAAGCCTATAATAAATTCTCAATTTTTACCTTCTTTCTTAATACTTGCATCATTGTATGAATTTGTCTTGTATGACAGGAATTTCTTTTTATTTTGTCAAGTGTGTTTTCACTTTCTTATTAGTTATATATGAGATTCATCTGTTATTTATTAGATCAAAAGTTCTGATATGACATGGGCATGTGAGGTAGAGGGATGTCTGGGTGGCCAGTCAGTTGGTCCCAGGTCAGGATCCTGGAGTCCTGGGGCTCAGCCCCTGCCATTGGGCTCCCTGCTCAGTGGGGAGTCTGCTTCTCCCTGTGCCCTTCCCCAGCTGCGCTCTCTCTCTCTCATTCTCTCTCAAATACATGGATAAAGTCTTAAAAAAAAAAAAAAAGCAGTGAGATGTAATTCGTATAATTCCTGTATTTTAAAGAAAGTTTTGTTCATAAATGTAATTTTACTTCAGTGACAATTAGTCATTGGATTTTTCTTCTACTTTCCTTGGAATATATCTAAATTTAATCCCAAATATGTATTTAATGTATAGTGGCCTTTAGCATATTTTGCAACATTCTTGGTGTTTATTTAGAAATGAAGATGTTGTTTATTTCCTTGGTTTTAAGGAGTGGGTTGTGGCCTTAAATTCTCTGTTCAAGGAGGGATATATTAATAAAATAATACATTTGTATAATGCCTTTTTAAGTGGTTGTTCATATGATTTTCACTTACAGCTTTTAATGATTGATTTTATTTTATTTTTTTATTTTTTTATTTTTTATAAGATTTTATTTATTTATCCATGAGAGACAGAGAGATAGAGATAGAGAGAGAGAGGCAGAGATACAGGCAGAGGGAGAAGCAGGCTCTTTGCAGGGAGCCTGACTTGGGACTCGATCCGAGGTCTCCAGGATCACACCCTGGGCTGAAGGCAGGCGCTAAACTGCTGAGCCCCAGGCTGCCCCTAATGATTGATTTTAATGAATATTCTTTATAATACTGTGGTCAGTGAAAACCTGCCAATAATTCATGCTTATTTTTTATGATACATAGATAGAGTTTAAAATTAGTTTTATAGAAAGTTTCCTTGAGAATAATGCATCTGGGGTAGCCCAGGTGGATCAGCAGTTTAGCGCCGCCTTTAGCCCAGGGCCTGATCCTGGAGACCTGGGATGAGTCCCGTGTCGGGCTCCCTCATGGAGCCTGTTTCTCCCTCTGCCTGTTTCTTTGCCTCTCTCTGTGTGTCTCTCATGAATAAATAAATATATATATATATATATATTTTTTTAATTTTTATTTATTTATGATAGTTACAGAGAGAGAGAGAGGCAGAGACACAGGCAGAGGGAGAAGCAGGCTCCATGTACCGGGAGCCCGATGTGGGATTCGATCCTGGGTCTCCAGGATGGTGCCCTGGGCCAAAGGCAGGCGCCAAACCGCTGTGCCACCCAGGGATCCCATAAATAAATATAATATTAAAAAAAAAAAAAAAACAGAATAACGCATATGTTTTTTTTTTTTTTTGGGAATGATTTTATTTATTTATTTCTTCATGAGAGATGGAGAGAGAGGCAGAGACACAGGCAGAGGGAAAGCAGGCTCCATGCAGGGAGCCCCATGTGGGGATGTGGACTGAATTCTAGGACTCCAGGATTACACCCTGGCCTGAAGGCGGACGCTAAACTGCTGAGCCACCCAGGAATCATGTATTTTAATGCATCTTATTTTAATGTAGCTTTTCTATGGTTAAATTTTGTCTTATTCTGGCTTTGTAATTCCATAACAATGTGCTTCCTTTTGTCTGGGATTTTCCACTACATTAGTTAGTTGTGGTTTTGGTTTTACTTGTGTATTTAGTTACACCATGACCATTCTCTTTTTCTTTAATTTTTCCATAAGATTTTTTATCTATTCATTTGAGAGAGACAGAAAGAGCAAATGAGAGCATAGCACAGGGGAGGACCAGAGGGAAAAGGAGAAGCAGAGTTCGCGCTGAGCAGGGAGCCTGACCTGGGCTCAATCCCAGGACCCTGGGATCAGGATGTGAGCTGAAAGCAGACACAGAACCGACTGAGCCATCCAGGTGCCCCAAGGATGACAGTTTTCAAGTACAGAGTTCAGAGACCATCTGAAGGATTGTGACCATGATCTGGCCCGAAATTAAGAGTCTGATGCCTAACATGATTCCTTCCTCTGCTTCAGCTCTGTAGTCTCTTTCTTGTTTGAACAAACACCCACCCTTTGTCTGAGCAGCCACGACAATGCATCCAGAGGGTGCTGTCGTTCCCTCTGCCTCCATGTCATGCGTGCCTCCTCAGGCAGCAGCCAAGAATCCAGATCCCTGAACCTACAGGTCACTCTTTCTCTCCTGAGGAGAGGTAAGAGTTTTTTCACAGGTTGGCCTTCGTGTGTCAGGGAGGGTGAGCTGCTGCTGTTGTGGGCAAGTGTCACAAACTTTCTTAGTGTCTTTGATGTGGCTCTTCTTCATCTGTACCTGCCTGGGGGTGCTGTGTTTTCCTAACTGGCTTCTGGAGCACTGAAAAAGGTAATTTGGTCCATTTTTGTTGTCATGGAAGAGCAAATCCTGGTGGTTCCTATGTCTCCAGATTCATCTGAAGTGCTATACTGGGTATTCAGTTTACACATTAGAATTTTAACATATATACATGTGTGTTCACTAAGTGGGATGTCTTGTTTTAAATCTTTTAGTTGTGGAGATGCCTGGGTGGCTCAGCGGTTGAGCGCCTGCCTTCAGCCCAGGGCATGATCCTGAATCCCGGGATCGAGTCACACATTTTGCTCCTGAATGGAGCCTGCTTTTCCCTCTGCCTGTGTCTCTGCCTCTCTCTATCTCTGTGTGTCATTCATGAATAAATAAGTAAATCTTAAAAAAATGAATAATTAATCTTTTAATTGTGTCTTTCCATAACATCCAGGGTTGTTGGCCAAGACAGGCGAAAAAGATTCATTCCATAGTAGAGTGATAGGGGAGGATGTGGAATCTGTAGTCCTAAGTTTTTATACTTAATGAATGACTGGGAAAGATGGGGTCATGGAGGGCAGGAGGGATGTGATGATGGATATAAGCATACTGGGACAGTTGCCCATAATGGAGTCTTCACTGCCAGAAGAGATCAGAGATATAAAACAATTGTTTGAGAATCCCACTTTAATTCTGTTATATTTGCAGAATTATGTATTTGAGTGCAAGGACCCACATCCACTTTTAAACCTATTATTTTCTGAAAGGACTTTTGGAAATTTTGGAAAGTGACCTAGTCCAAAGTAAAGAAATTACTTTGAATGAAAATAATCATTCAAACCATTTGACATATAAAGTTGGATAAATCATGCACTGAAATATTTCGGAAAGTCAAACACTTAAAAATTAAGATGAAAATTCTAAATGTGATTGATTTGAGAACTCCTTTTCAGTGGATTCATTGTTCTCCCACCAGCATGTAATCCCTCCTTATTCTAAAGTCTCTAATTTTGATAAACACAGGATGGTCTTTATCCAAATATCACTGTACAGTAGTTGCCACATAATACCTAATTTGATACAAGTATTCATGTGTTCAGAACTTTGGAAGATCTTCAGTGAGGACTTTATCTTCCATAATTACAGAGGTTTTTATTTTATTTTATTTTATTTTATTTTATTTTATTTTATTTTTTATTTTATATTTTATTTATTTGTTTTTTTTTTTTTACAGAGGTATTTATTTTTTAAAAAGACATTACTTATTTGAGACAGAGAGCACAAGCAGGCAGAGCGGGTGGGAGGGCATGCTGACAGAGAGGAAGAAGGAGACTCCCTGCAGAGCAGGAAGACTGGCGGCAGGGCTTGATTTCAGGACTGGATCATGACCCTACCTGAAGGCAGATGCTTAACCAACTGAGCCACCCCGGTGCCCTTACAGAGAACCAGTATAAAAGTAATAAAGGTGGGAAAGTCTAATAAAGCTCAAATCTCATTGTATATCCTGTACCCTCGCTGGAGAAAAGACTTCTAAATGTAGCAACTAGAGCAAGGCTTTTAGGTTGTGTTCAGCACTCAATAGCAGAGATTTTATAATAGAAGAAAACTTACTAATTTCTAAAATGCGGCAAAGCCTTTAACTACCACCCTAAGCTTAACAACCTAACATAAGACATAATGAGGGGATGGCTGACAAATGTACAACAAAATTTGACAAAAACTTTTTGCGAAACTACAAACTTTGTGAACAGAGAGGTACATAGTGGAGAGATGTGCATAGTGGAGCAGAGGGTGCATAGTGAGGGGAAGCCCTTAAATGTAAAGAATGTTCAAGGCATTTAATTCATAACCAGAACTATTCAACATGAGGTAATGCATCCTGTGGAATAACTTAGAGTTGTTAAGAATAGTGTCCACATCTATGCCTAGAACTGCACTCTTATTGAACATCAGTAAGATAACAAAGCATACTGGGCAGAAACCATAGAAATATGGGATCCCTGGGTGGCTGAGCAGTTTAGCACCTGCCTTTGGCCCAGGGCATGATCCTGGAGTCCTGGGATCAAGTCCCACATCAGGCTCCCTGAATGGAGCCTGCTTCTCCCTCTGTCTATGCATCTGCCTCTCTCTCTCTCTCTCTGTGTCTCTCATGAATAAATAAATAAAATCTTAAAAAAAAAAAAAGAAATGTAAAATTGATGCAAGACCTTTGGTTTTACTACATACTTCAGAAAAGAAACATCTTTATAAAGGATAAAAACATTAAGGACATAAATAATTGGTAAGTTGTGAAATGGAAACGAAATCTAAACATCAGAATTCACAGAAGAAAGCAGTAAGTCAATATCACTTTTCACGCATGATCTGAAATCCAAGTATTTATTATAGAGAAAAATCCAAAGTTAAAACACACAGATCACTCACATCTCAGCCTTGGACAATGCAAGTGTTAGGGGCACCACCTCTTTACAGTTGAAAACCTGTGTGGGTCAGCCCCGGTGGCGCAGTGGTTTAGCGCTGCCTGCAGCCCAGGCGTGATCCTGGAGACCCTGGATTGAGTCCCAGGTCAGGCTCTCTGCATGGAGCCTGCTTCTCCCTCTGCCTGTGTCTCTGCCTCTCTCTCTGCATCTCTATGAATAAATAAATAAATATCTTTAAAAAAAAAAGGAAAAGAAAACCTCTGTGTATATTTTGAGTGCCCCAAATAAAAACCATACCTGTTTTTTCAATAGAAATAACCTGTTGTTGACCTCAGAAGCCTCACCTAGAACATATACAGTCAATCCGCATTTTTTGGTATGTTACCTGTATTATTTTTGGTATTTTTTTATAATAATGTTAGCTTGAGAATAGAAAATATTAAGTGAAGAGAAAACACATTTACAGTACTCTCCTGTATATATATATATATATATATCTCTGCTGTTGAAACCCGGTATTCAGCGGTCCTCTGTATCTGTTAATATCCCTGTCAGGATGGAGAGGAGATGGTTGTCTGAAGAGAGATAATTATTTTCGGTGTGTCTCCTGTTTTCTTTTGACCATATTTGACATTTTTGCATGGCAGATGTTAATTTTAGTCTGAAATCCTCTCATCCCAAGGCTTTATCGTTTGTGTACATGTAAGATGATTTGGTGGCTGCTGTCTCACAGACATGCAGGGCTCTGGTATGAGGGGGACTTCATTCCTACCTACTTTAACATGGAAGATTAAGGACATTATAATGTACAGTTAATGAAGAAAGTCCACATGGAGATGCTGCTTGTGGCTGACCTGTAAGTGTGATCGAAGTCCCGAGGAAGTAAGTGTTCAGGGCACCTTTCCTTGCATTAAAGTACGACAGAGAAACAGTCTGAATTTTAAATAGTGTTTCCATTTGCATTTTAAGGAGAATAGAGTGGTAGTTTATTAAAAGCTGGATGTATCTTCATGATAGCAATTGATACAAGTCAAGAATATTAGTTATGCAGTTGAAATAATGAGATTTTCACAGGTACCTGAGGGATGTAGAGCTAACTCTTCCGTAACCTGTATTTTTTTAAAGATTTTATTTACTTATACATGAAAGACACACAGAGAGAGGCAGAGACACAGGCAGAGGGAGAAGGAGGCTGCATGCAGGGATCACCTCCTGAGCCGGAGGCAAAGCCCAACCGCTGAGCCACCCAGGTGCCTCCCATTACCTGTATTAATGTCTTGTATGAATTTCATAACTAACTTGAAAAAATATTTAAATAAGTTCCAATTCACTTTCATCTGGATTCATTTCATTGTACAATGTGAACAGAGTGTATTTGGGGAGATCTCAGGAAGCTCAAGGAGAGTATTGAGAGAAGACAGAGACAGAACTACGGTAAGCCGAGAAAGACTGTCAAATTCATTTATGAATAAAGATTTGTGTTAAGCACATTGTGTGTGTGTGTGTGTGTCTGTCACAATATTGATATGAATGTAAGCACAGAGCTTTTTAAAAAAATTTTTTTAATTAATTAATTAATTTGAGAGAGTGACAGAAAGAGAGAGCATGAACAGGGAGGAGAGGGAGAAGCAGACTCCCCACTGAGCAGAGAGCCCAAGGTGAGGCTCCATCCTAGGACTCTGGGACCATGACCTGAGCCCAAGGCAGACCCTTAACTGGCTGAGCCATCCAGGAACCCCAAATAGAGTATTTGTAGGAATCACTTACCTGTGGATAACTCAGGGATGAGCTGTGACTTAGTTCCTGCAGAGGTTATCCAATTTATCCCATAACAGAATCACCAGGAGCACTTGTAAATCTTAGATTGCTGTGTCTATCTCCACATTACCATGTCAGTACTTCTAGGGTACATTCCCCAAATTTCCTTTCTTACACTTTCTCAGGTACCTGTCCAGGGAACCCATTCTGAGAACCAATGACTAGAAGCAGATGTCTATAAGATCCCAGATTCCCCCAGGGAACCCCTTGAGGCCAGACCTATGTGGGCACCCAAGAATCAGCTTGACATTTGGGGAATGCTGGGTGCCCACCATGGGCTCTCTCTCATGGTGGAACAATTGTAGTTCCAGCTGGCCCCTCATGGTGGAGCGCTGTGCTGGCCCCAGGGAAGGTGCATTGTGGTCAGACTGAAATTGTTCCTCTTACCCTTCTAATGTCCCCCTTGTCTCTGTGGTCCAAGGGGTGATTCAGTCTCACTCTTGAGTACTGAGAGTTGCCTAGTGATGTCTATCTCAGAAGTACTGAGGTGGAACTACCTGCTTCACCATGTTGATGATGTCATCCCTCTGTGATAAGTATTTTTTTTTAATGTCTCCTCAGCTAAAAATGTTTCCCTATGTACATGTATGTATATCTGTGTATGTTTATATGTGTGTGTATAAATATGCACATAAATATAGGTTATGCTTATTCTCCATGAAATAGATTATTGAAATCCTGTACATCTGGATCTTCAAAAATAAAACTAATAGTGACCAAGTCCTTTGGCTTTAAAGGTTATTCAATAGGATTTTTATTTTGCCATGCCACGTGTTTGGTTGGTTATCACTACACAGCATTTGTTCCATTTAGTTTTTTTCAATTTCACCCTCGTGTTTTAGTTCTCTCTCCAGAAAATTCCAGTGGAATATATTCGAGCAGTTTAGTGTCACCAGGAACATTTGGTTTATTTGTGTTTAATATCTTAATGAAGATATTGGGGTTTGGCTATGCTACATTTTTTGTCTTTCCTGATACGCTCCCTGTTTTTTTATTCCTTTCTTGTGTTCCTATATGCATTTTAAGAAAATAATTGTACATTTTCTTCTTTTTTTTCTGTGCACAATGTATATCAGTACCATATTGCTTGAGCTAGAAACTAAAGCATTCTTTGAAAATCTCGTCCTTCCTACATTTATTTTTTTATTTTTATTTTTTTAATAATTATTTATTTATTTATGATAGTCACAGAGAGAGAGAGAGAGGCAGAGACACAGGCAGAGGGAGAAACAGGCTCCATGCACCGGGAGCCCGATGTGGGATTCGATCCCGGGTCTCCAGGATCGCGCCCCGGGCCAAAGGCAGGCGCCAAACCGCTGCGCCACCCAGGGATCCCTCGTCCTTCCTACATTTAATTTCACCTTGTCAATATATCTATTTTATGACACTTCTCTTTTTACATCTTTTTATTTCTTTGCTTTTTAGAATTTTTAAGCTTTTAATTTTATTTTTATTTATTTTTAATATTAGCAGGTCAACATTTTTAGGACCCCATTTCTGAGCAATTTCTGCCCCTAAACCAAGGCTTGAACTCCCAAATCAAGAGTTGCATGTTCCACAAACTGAGCCAGAGAGTTTCTCCATGTTGAATATTTTTTTGAAGTAAAGTCACACATTCAGAACATATGTTAACAGCTCAATTGAATTTCACAAACTAAGCACGTCTCTATAAACTGTTGCGGTCATGAAACAATATTATTTGACCTCAAAATATTACTTGACCTCTGCAATTCCTTTTATTTCCTTGGTACCTTTCCACAAGGCTCAGCACTCTTTTAACGCGGAAAGCCATAGATCGCTGTCCTCGTTTTTGTACTTTATATAAATGTAATCAGGCAGTGGGAACTCTTGTATTTGGCTGTTTTTCTATCTATACTTGTGAATTGATCTGTATTCCTTCATGTTATTGTGCATCATTCTTTAGAATGGATCCATCCGATTCCATTGTGTGAATATCAATTGATTACATCATTTTATGGCTAATGGAGGGGAATGATTTTCAGTGCAGGACTGTCATGATAGTACTGGCATGTAAAATCTATAATTTATCTTTTAGTGGAACGTGCACACATATCTGCTGGTTATATACGTGAGATCAAATTGTTGGTAAATATGTTTAATCATGCTCAGCCTTAATACCAAATACTACTAAATACTTAAGATTTTATTTATTTATTCATGGAGAAATAGAGAAAGGGGCAGAGACACAGGTAGAGGGAGAAGCAGGTTCCCCCCGGGGAACCTGATGCAGGACTTGATCCCAGGACTCCGGGATCACAACCTGAGCCAAAGGCAGAACCTCAACCGCTGATCCACCCAGGCGTCCCCATCCACACACTCTCTAAAACTTAGTAGTTTATGTCATTTTCTCTCTCTTTTTGAAAGATTTTATTTATTTATTCATGAGATGGGGGGGGGGGGCGGGCAGAGACACTGGCAGAGGGAGAAGCAGACTCCATGCAGGGACCCCAGTGTAGGAGTCTATCCCCAGACCCTGGGATCATGCCAGGAGCCAAAGGCAGGCACTCAACCCCTGAGCCACCCAGGCGTCCCCCAAGTGGTGATTTTATTTGCTTTTTTGTTGTTGTTACTATGGTCATTAACCTTTTGATAATCTCTTTTTCAAAGTATCTGCTGGGTTATTGTGCCTATTTTTTCTGTTTTGGTATTTTTTTCTTCAGGCTTTATAGATCTATATATAATATATATATTATGAGAATGACTCCTTTTTTCCTTCCCTCACTCTATTTCTGTCTCTTGAGCTTTGATGCAGAGAAGTTCTTAATGTAATCCATTTTGTTGTTTCAACCTTTATGGTTGGTGGTTTTTATCATTTTTAGAAATTTTCTCATGTACTAACACCACACAGATAGAATCCTTTGTGTTTTTCTAAAAACATCATGATGATCTATATAATATCAATCAGAAATGTATTAAGAGTCATTGTTCTCTAGTTTCTGTAGTGACTGAGGTTTTCTATTTTTTCTTTTTTTCTCAACATGACTAACAAATTGAAGTGTATTCTGAAAGTGTTATATTGTGGTTTCTTTTCATTTGCTTTAATTAGTCATTTCTTCACATGAATTAATAGCACCACAGTCTTGGAGCACACTGCCACTGTACACTTTCTCCATCTCTTCCTGGATTTGGGGATGTTTAAGAATCTCAGAAAACCACAGAACCAATGTCACTTTGTTTTTGTTTTTTTTTTAATATTTTATTTATTTATTCATGAGAGGCACAGAGAGAGAGAGACAGAGACAGAGACACAGGCAGAGGGAGAAGCAGGCTCCATGCAGGGAGCCAGATGTGGGACCTGATCCCAGGACTCCAGGATCACACCCTGGGCAGAAGGGAGGTGCTAAACCACTGAGCCACACAGGGATCCCCCCATTCCCACTTTGGATATCAAAGCCTTCAGTGCGCCTCTGTGCTCTGATGAATAATTATCCCTATATCCCAAAGCAGAATGGACTAGAGGCTTTTTAAAAGATTTTATTTATTTATTTATTTATGTTTTTTTCTTTTCACTGTTTTTATTCATTAATTTTAGAGGCTTGACAGTTGCAATAATTTACTTGTTATAGATTGTAGCTGGAATTTTGGCAAACCAAAGCCGTTTTACCTATATCTCTCTCCTTACCTCAATGGAGGTAGGTTAAGTTCTACAGATTTTATTGTCCAACATATGAGTATACTCAACTCATGGGACATTGTCCCTAAAGGGGTCCCACCCACAGGTGACAGCCTCTGGGTGAAAATATTTCTGCCAGGACTTTGCATGCACACATCTTTGGTACGTGGCTAGTGCTGTGTCCATTATGGTACCATGTGGGTCTTCCTTATCTTCCTGATCATTAATGTTAACCCTATGGACTGTTTTTCGGAGGGGGGTTAAAGTAAGGCTTTCAGGTACATTGACTTTTTAATTTTCTTCTGTAGGTCACTGCCAAATGTACAGCAAAAGAGTATGAAGAAAAACATGTTTTGGATAGGGTTGTAATATCTGGGCAGCCCGGGTGGCTTACGGGTTTAGCGCCTGCCTTCGCCCCCGGGCGTGATCCTGGAGATCCTGGATCGAGTCCCACGTCAGGCTCCCTGCATGGAGCCTGCTTCTTCCTCTGCCTGTGTCTCTGCCTCTCTCTCTCTCTGTGTGTCTCATGAATAAATAAATAAAATCTTTAAAAAAAAAAAGGTTGTGATATCTTATCAAAATGATACATTTGCTTTATGGAGCACTGTTGTTATTCTTTGATACCATGTTGTGAGCTTGTGATCTGGACCAGCAGTTTTTTCATCCACTCCAGGCAGAAGCAGTAGGTCAGCTGTATTCATAATAAGATCAACATTTCCTCCCAATCCTCACCTCATTTCGAGCCATCCAAAGAACTTTTGTCCTGTGATCACCTGTTTCATTTCACCTGATCTCATCCATCTTTTATGTCTATATACTTTTAATTTTTAAAAAATATTTTATTTATTTATTCATAGACACAGAGAGAGAGAAACAGAGACACAGGCAGAGGGAGAGGGAGAAGCAGGCTCCATGCAGGAAGCCCGATCCCAGGTCTCCAAGATCACACCCCAGGCTGCAGGCAGCGCCAAACCGCTGCGCCACCAGGGCTGCCCAGTTTTTAAAGGTTTAATATATTTATTTGACAGAGAGCACAAGCAAGGGGTGCAGCAGAGCGACAAATAGAAGCCAGCTCTCCACCAAGCAGGGAGCCTGACATGGAGCTAAATCCGAGGACACTGGTTTCACGACCCAAACTAAAGCTTAACCGACTGAGCAACTGAAGTACCCCTATGTTGTTCTTTTTTTTTCCCCTATGTTCTTCTTTATGATATTTCTTGTTGATGAGTGGTGAACATCTCTGCCCTAAATCCTATGTATTTCCCAATTCTCAGCCATTTTCTTGTAATGAGGCATGATTGCACTGTTTCCAGGATCTGTTCTGCCTGGGTTAGAAGTACAATTTTGTCATCAAATACATGTAAATTAATATGCTTCTGCACAGATTAGGTGTTTCTTCACACATCTCCCTTGCAAGTTCACTACAGAAGTTTAAGGTAGACCTTCATGAGTACTGGGATTTGTTTACGTGGTTGAATGCAACACCCACAGGAACAGTGCAGAAGTGAATGTTATAAGTCACTCAATTCTTCTGCATTGTATCCTGCCAATGATAGCCTTGAAAAATATTTCCTGATGTAAACTGCTTTTTTCAAGTTTTAAAGACTTTATTTATTTTACAGAGAGGGTGTATGTGGATGGGGTGGGAGGGAGAGGGAGAGAATCTCAAGTAGACTTCATGCTGAGCACCGAGTCCAGAGTCTGTTGAGGAACCTGAACCCACAACCCCTGAGATCATGACATGAGCCAAAATCAAGAGTCAGACACTGAACTGCCTGAGCCACGCAGGCAACCCACATTGAATAAATTTTATCCCAGATCCTGTGTCAGGCTAATGAGTGTTTGATGAGGTGGTGCACATCTGGGGTAATTAGTCAAGAGACATGCTGGGGTCAGACTGAGTGGTGGATATTGTTGGGAAACGATTCTGTGGGTTTAAGTTACTCTGTATGTTAAGGATAGAGGCACTGAAAGTGTTTATCCTTAATTGGCTTTCCGCTGCTGTGCGAATATTAAAATGCTTTGAAATATAGTGACAATATCTTACCCTTAGATGGAGGACAGATTTGTTAACTATAGAGGAAAATGGATATCGTCTTCTATGGCAAAGGTTCAGGAAGATATGTTCTCTGCTCCTTCAAGATATTGGGGTTTCCTGTGCTCAGGGTCTCATAGATGCGACACAAACCCACTGCATATGCAGCATCTACATGTGTGAAATGGGGATTTGGAGCTGGCAAGTGAAATTAGCGTGATCAAGAAATTTGTTCTGTTTCATGTGTCATGAACCCTAAGATCCTTGGACTTGAATCCGAGAGTCCTCTGTCTTCTGCTAGCATTGGAAAATTGTTATAGGCAAGCTTGTTCCACTATAGAATATGTGGAACATGGAATTTTTATACTTCTTGGGATTATCCATGGGTTTATTTAAAAATGAAGTTGATGGGCACCTGGGTGGCTCAGTCACTGAGCCTCTGCCTTCGGCTCAGGTTGTGATCCCAGGTTCTGGGATCGATCCCCCGCAGGGAGCCTGCTTCTCCCTCAGCCTTTCTCTCTGCCTCTCTCTGTGTGTCTCTCATGAATAAATAAACAAAATCTTAAAAAATAAAAACATGAAATTGATATTTATGCATCTGTTTCTCCTTTTTATTTATATGTTCACTCTGCACCTATAAGTGAAATCATGTGTTATTTGCTTTTATTTGCCTGACATATCAGCACAGTACTTTCTAGGTATTTACAGTGTCCAGCACAATACTTCCTAGGTCTATTTTCATTGTCATCAATGGCAAGAAACCACAAAAAAGGCAGAAACAGACCCACTCCAAAAACAAAACAGAACTGCTGGTTTCTGGAGTGGAATGGAGAGGGATGATGGGCCAACTGGGTAAAGGGGAATGGAAGGTATAGGCTTTCAGTTATAGAATCGATAAATCATGAGGCTAAAGGATATAGCAGAGGGGATATGGTCAGTGGTATTGTAATCTGGTTCTATGGTGCTAGGTACTCGCTACACTTGCATGGAAAAACATTTAAGTTGCAAATGGATGTCAAAAGAAAGAGTAGCAACACCTATATCAAACAAGCTAGACTATTTTGTTCTTGTACGATGTTTATCCTGCTTTGGTACCAAACAAGCTAGACTATTTTGTTCTTGTACGATGTTTATCCTGCTTTGGTAATGCTGGGCCTCATAGGATGATGTTGAATATGTTCTGTCCATTCCACTATTTGTAAGATTTTGATGGATTGTCATTTATTATTATTTTTTTAATGTTCGGTAGAACTGACCAGCGAAGGTATGTGGTCCTGGGCTTTTCTGTGCTGGGAATTGTTTTTATTCTACATTCAGCTTTCATTCTTGTTATTGGTCTGTGAAGATCTACTTGTTGGGTTTAAGATTTCTATTTCATTCTTGTTTGTTTTATATATATATATAGGGGAATTATCTGAGAGTTTTTTAAGTTATCTGATTTGTTAGTATATAATTCTTCATGGCAATCTATTATCACAGTATGTATTTCTGTAGTTATCTGTTGTGTTTTCTGTCCCATTTCTTGTTTTAATTTTTGAGGCTTCTCTCCTTTTTTCTTTAATGTAGTTAAATTTTGATAATTTTTTGGAAAATCTGGGCATTGATGTCAATGTTATGTTACTGTTTATTATGGTCTCTATCTCTAATTTTTCTTTTTTAGTTCCTTTCTCTACTTGATCACAGCTAAGTTTCTTCTTTTTCTAGTTCCTTGTCTTGTAACATTCAGAAGAAAAGTTGGGGGTGTCTAGGTGGCTCAGTCGATTACACATCTGACTCTTAATCTCAGCTTAGGTCTGGATCTCAGGGTCTTGGGTTCAGGACGCAGTTAGTCAGTTAGGCTTCATGTTAGGTATGGAACCTACTATAATGAAGAAATGAATAAATAAAAGAAAAGAAGAAAGTTGAAACTGCAACTTAATTCAGGCATTTATAGTATTAAAAAAATTGAAAATTGAGTGTGTCGTAGAAAAAATTACTAGAAATAAACAATACCAGTGATAACCAACAAAACAACAAAAAAATAAGGATTCTTCAGGGCTTTTTATGGATGTCATCCGTAAAGAGATAAATTTGCATTTTCTTTTCCAATTTGGATTCATTTAAGGTTTTTTTTCCCATTCAGACTAGAATATCCAGTACTGTGTTGAATAGAAGTGAAATCGCTTTGTTATGATCATGCACAAGAAGCTTACAGTTTTTTTACTATTGAATATATTAGATTTCAGGTTTTCATACCTATATGGCCTTTATTAAGTTAAGGTGGTTTGCTTCTATTCCTACTTTATTCAGTGTTTTTAATAATGAAACATTGTCCAGTATGCTCATATTCTTGTTCTGCAGCAATATGATTGCCATTTTTGATCTTCATTCTGTTTATGTGGAGACTTTAACTTATAGTTTTCCATATGTTGAAGCACCCTTGAATTCCTGGAAGAATTGCCTTTAATTGTGTTGTAAAACGTGCTTTTGATTCAGTGTGCTAGTTTGCTTTTTTATTGTGGACTTTGTATAACTGCGCCTCACAGGTAGTAGTTTGTAATCTTCTTTACTTGTACAGTCTTCCTTTGCCTTTGACAACCTGGTAACACTGGAGTCACAGAGACTATTTTGATAATTTCCCTTCTCTTCACTCCCTGAAAATGTTGGAAGAGATTTGAAATACTTTTCCATATGGCTCCTGGGTGGCTCAGCAGTTGCATGTCTGCCTTTGGCTCAGGGCGTGATCCCAGAGTCTCTGGATCGAGTCCCACATCAGGCTTTGTACATGGAGCCTGCTTCTCCCTCTGCCTGTGTCTCTGCCTATCTATCTGTGTGTCTATCATGAATAAATGAATAAAATCTTTGAAGAAAGAAAAAAGAAGTCCTTTTCCATTAAATCTCTGAATTAGGGCAGCCCAGGTGACTCAGCGGTTTAGCGCCGCCTTCGGCCCAGGGTGTGATCTTGGAGACCCAGGATCGGGTCCCCCGTCGGGCTCTCTGCATGGAGCCTGCTTCTCCCTCTACCTATGTCTCTGTGTCTCTCATGAATAAACAAATAAAATCTTCAGAAAAAATAAATAAATCTCTGAATTATCCAGTGAATTCATCTGGAACAAGACTTTTCCTTATTGGGAAGTTTTAGATTACTTTTTCCACTACTTAGTATTTGTAGACCAATTGTGACTTTTTAAATATTTCTTCAGGAAATATTTAATGGAATCCTGAAATCCAGGTATCTTATATCTATTTTGAAATTTATACACATTTTTGGTATCTCTTTCTTCACATATACTTATCACTTGTCACTTCTTATAATTTGTGTTTTTATGGTATCAGTTAATACAGTCTGCTGTCACTTCCCTTCTGATATTAGTTGGCCTTTTTTTCATTCTTACTTGATTTTGTTAAAAGTCTGTCAATTTTGTTGATCTTTCCTGAAAACCAACTCTTCCTGTTCTTGTTGATAATTTCCTTTTTTTTTTTTTTTAAGTATTTATTTATTTATTCATGATAGAGAGGGAGAGATTGAGAGAGAGAGAGATGCAGAGACACAGGCAGAGGGAGAAGCATGCTCCATTCCATTCAGGGAGCCGGACGTGGGACTTGATCTGGGTCCAGGGCCTCACCCTGGGCTGAAGGTGACACCAAACCACTGAGCCACACAGGCTGCCCGATATTTTCCTATTTTTGCTGTTTCCTCTTCTGTCCTTTTCTGTTAATCTTTAAATTTCCTCCCTTTTGCAAAGTTTGGACTCACGGTACTTTCCTGATTTTTTTTGAGATATAACAAAGTGACTTGTACTATATCATGACAGTACTACAGCTATCTATGAGGCTATGTGGTCAGTACATTCTGTGTAAGTTTATGTGTCCATTTTTGAACAAAGTCCTGATGATTCCTTCTGAGCCATCTTGCTGATTTTCTATGACTGGTTTTTAGGTTATCTATTAGTGGTTGTCAGCATATTCATCTGAGAGTAGTGCGTGGAATAATTTTACATTTTTCTTTCTTGATTTCTTTCAGCCGTATCTTCTCGTGACACCCAGAGCTTGCTGTCAAAACCAAGCATCGAAGCTTCTTTCCAAAGAGTGTCAATGGGTAGATTAAAAAATAATACCATTGAGAATTTACACTTCATGACAGACTGGGACAATGATGGAGAGAGTCAAGGGCATCAAAGACATCATGAAGGACACAACCAAACTGAGACTTCTGCCCATAATAAGAATCTCCATGCCCAACATGGTGAAGGATATAGAACATTATCTGTAACCTCCCTTTTTAAGTCTGCTATTTCCACAAAGCAGTGTGTTTCTGAAAACAAAAACTCAAATCAAATGTTCAAACTTACATATTTAGGGAACGACAATAGTTTGGAAAATCTGGGAAGTTACCTAGTCCATGCTGAAAATAATTATTTGAACCATTGTGAAAAAAGAATTGGATTGACTATTCAGTCAAATATTTCTACAAATCAGAGATTTAAAAATGAAGAACAAAGTGCTAACCAGGATCCATTTGAGAGGTGTTTCACTAAGGAGTCGACCCTACAAAATTACCAGAGCCTTTTCAATGGAGACAGAGTTGCTCAATGCAGTGAATCTGAGAAAACATTTAACCAGGGCTCCAATGTTAGTCCATGTGTGAGGACTCAGCTTCTAGGGAACCATCATGAGGGTAGTAAATGTGGGGAAGTCTTTTATCAAAACTCTAACCTTAGTACACAAAGTAGTATGAATACAGGAGAGAATCCTCATAATGAATGTGTGAGTGCTCTTAGCCAGTCCTCCAATGTTGATGATCAACAGAGAATTTATGTGGGAAAAAAACCATTCAGGTGTAATCAACCTGGGAACATCTTTTGTCAAGCATCAAGGCTAAATATACATAAGACAGTCCATAGTGGAGAGAAAAGTGACATTTGTAAGGAATGTGGCAAAGATTTTGACTTGGACTCAGGACTACCTCAACGTCACGGTACACGTACTGGAGAGAAACCGTACAAATGTGAAGAATGTGGTAAAACCTTTAAAGTCTGCTTAACCCTAAATAGACATAGGCGCATCCATACTGGAGACAAACTTTACAAATGTGAAGAATGTGGCAAGGCCTTTACACAGCACTCAACCCTTACTCAACATCACACAATTCATACTGGTGAGAAACCTCACAAATGTGAGGAATGTGGCAAGACCTTTACAAGGCGTTCATATCTTACTCAACATCACAGAATTCACACTGGAGAGAAACCTTACAAATGTAAAGAATGTGGCAGGGCCTTTAACACTCGTTCAGTTCTTATTCTACATCATAGAATTCATACTGGAGAGAAACCTTACAAATGTAAAACATGTAGCAAAGCCTTTAACCAGCGCTCACTCCTTTCTAAACATTTGAGAATTCATATTACAGGAGAACGTTACAAATGTAAAGAATGTGGCACGGCCTTTACACAGCACTGGAGCCTTATTCAACATCACAGAATGCATACTGGTGGAAAACCTCACAAATGTGCGGAATGTGGCAAGACCTTTACTAGGCATTCATATCTTACTCAACATCACAGAATTCATACTGGCGAGAAACCTTACAAATGTAAAGAATGTGGCAATGCCTTTTACACTCATTCATGTCTTATTCAACATCACAGAATTCATACTGGAGAGAAACCTTACAAATGTAAGGAATGTGGCAAGGCGTTTCACCATCATTCAAGCCTTACTAAACATCACAGAATTCATTCTGAAGAGAAACCTTACAAATGTAAGGAATGTGGCAGGGCCTTTACACAGTACTCGACCCTTACTCAACATCACAGAATTCATACTGGCGAGAAACCTTACAAATGTGAGGAATGTGGCAAGACCTTTAATAGGCCTTCATATCTTACTCAACATCACAGAATTCACACTGGAGAGAAGCCTTACAAATGTAAGGAATGTACCAAGTCCTTTCACCATCATTCAAGCCTTACTAAACATAACAGAATTCATACTGAAGAGAAACCTTACAAATGTGAAGAATGTGGCAGGGCCTTTACACAGTACTCGACTCTTACTCAACATCACAGAATTCATACTGGCGAGAAACCTCACAAATGTGGGGAATGTGGCAAGACCTTTACTAGGCATTCACATCTTACTCAACATCACAGAATTCATACTGGCGAGAAACCTCACAAATGTGAGGAATGTGGCAAAACCTTTGCTAGGCATTCACATCTTACTCAACATCACAGAATTCATACTGGTGAGAAACCTCACAAATGTGGGGAATGTGGCAAGACCTTTACTAGGCATTCATATCTTACTCAACATCACAGAATTCATACTGGCGAGAAACCTCACAAATGTGGGGAATGTGGCAAAACCTTTACTAGGCATTCATATCTTACCCAACATCATAGAATTCATACTAAAGAGAAACCTTACAAATGTAAAGAATGTGGGAAGGTCTTTAGCCACCACTCAAGCCTTAGTCATCATCACAGAATTCATACTGGAGAGAAACTGTAAATGTAAAAAATGTGGCAAGGCCTTTAACCAGCACTCAAGTCTTACTTAACATCATAGAATTCATACTGGAGAGAAACCTTACTAATAAAAAGAATGTGGTCAAGCCTTTACCCAGCACTAACACCTTACTAGTCATCACAGAATTCACACTAGAGAAAAACCTTAACAAATGTAAAGAATGTGGTGAGGCCATTTAATCACTGTTCAACTTTTACTCATTATCAAAGAAGTCCTACTAGAGCAAGGCTGTAAGATTTTTGGATTGTGAGAGACTTTTTTAAGTTCTTTTAAGCTACAAGAAACTTAGCGGAAAATTATCAATATTCTTTTCTTTTAGAGTAGTTTATCCTAACTGTAAGACAGATTGCCCTGTATCTAAAACTGTATACAACGAAATTATAAAATATTCCTTGATTTTACAATGATTAATGAAAAACCTAAAAATTCTCCAATCCAACTGTGGAGGCCGAGAAAATTAAGGCCATTCCACCTTAAGTCCAACGTTAGCACAACTACAGCCATCTCAGGCCCCTGTGAATAAGAGCTGAATTTTACCTTACTTCAGTTACAGTTAAAAACAGCTTACAGCTTAACGCCCTAGAAAGTCCCATATCAGAATGAGAACAGAGCTTAATGCCTTTGAAAGCCACATATCAGAATGTAAACAGAACTTGAGAAATTCCTGCACCCCTTCTGGATGTCGCCTAGACCACTCCATAATACTAAGCTGGAACCCACCTCAGGGTCCAAGTCCCAGTGCCGCTGTCGAGTACACTTGACCCAAGCTCAACCTTCTAAATAAACCTGCATGTGTTTGGTTAAGTGTCGGCTCCTTGGTGGTTTCTCGGATACGTAATCTTGGGGACAATATTAACAAGGTATGCACTGATTTTTATGTTCTTTTATTGTTGTTGTCAAACTGAGAGCAAAATAACTCATGGAATATAACAATAAGAGCTGAATAATCACAGAATTAATGGAAAAGAATAGTTTCACAGAACCACTTCTTCCCCTCATCCTATCACCTCTTGATGTTGATCAAACTGTACCATTGGCCATTTCTTTTTGTTTCTTTTTTTTAAAGCAAATGATTGTGCAGAGACACAGTTATCTTATGTCCAATAGAGGAATGGGGAAGGAAAAAATGAAAGAACAGAGGAAACCCCTTCTTGGTCCGGAGGAGCAGAGTTGTAAAGTAACAGGTTCCCTTTCTACTAGACACCTCTCTCGTGCTGGAACCCATCAGTTGTATCTTTCTCCTCCGTTTTGGAGCTGTGCAGGTGTGTCTTTTTCCTTTATTGGATGCACATCAAATCTTGTGACCTATTGCATTGACAAACCTTACTGTTCACAATAGTTTTTCATTAGTTTATTACATGCGGTATACGCTTCTTCATCTTTAACTGGACTACAAAGCAAACCTGCCCCATCACCTTCAAATTAATATGATCATTGTTCTCAGTCTTGATTCCTTCTTTGGGTTTTTCTTTGGCCATTGAGAGTGCCAGAATCTCCTCGGCTGCCTCTTCACAGAAGTACCAGGTCCCCAACGACAGCACACAAGTAGCAGCAGGACTGTCAGAAGAAGCAACTATGAGAGGATTTGTAAGCACTGCTCAACTCTTATCCACATTAGTTAATTCATAAGAGAGAGTAATGAAATACGTGTAAAGAATGTGGCAAGGCCTTTCAACAACGGAAAACTGTGATTCCTCATCAGAAAATGTATAGCGGAGAGGATTTTACAAATACCACAGATTTGGCAAGCACACTAACCAGTACTCAAGCCTTACCATCTGAGGAAAATCATTACAACATCATTACATCTAGATAAACTTATAGATAGAACTCTGGACTTACTCAACGTCATAGCTATCATACAGGATAGAAACCATAAAGTGTAAAAGTTGCAGTTCCTTTAACTGGAATTCAGTCCTGAATCAATATCCCAAAATGCGTACTAGATTCAAAGCCTACAAAGAGATGAATGAGGAAAGACCTAGTTTTTATATATAGACTTTAGAAAACATCAGAGATTACAGAAAGGAAAGTAAGTTGAAAGACATAAATATTTAGAAATGTACTTATTGCACATCAAATGTCAATAAATGTCACAAATCAATAGAAAGCAGTATATAAGTTACCCTTTTTAGACAGTACTCTACATCAAATACTTACAAGGAATAGTACAAAGTTAAACGTGAGGATAATGTATTATGCTTCAAAAGATACAAGGGATGGATTTTTGCAAAGGTATAATTTCGATGTGCTTGTTTTACACTGACCCTGTGTGAGATTGGTGACTAGTACATATTAATGCATTTTGTACTTTCGAAAATTCATGGATGCCTAGTTGGTATATGAAATTATATGGCTGACTTGCTGCATCAAAGATGAGATGCCCTTCTTCCTTAGGTGGGTCTCATGCAGACCTCATTTCCCATTGAAGATGAACAACATGATTTAGAATATATGAAGAAGATCTAAATGCAGATGCTGTTCATGGTTATAACATTAATGTAAGTTACCATGAAATAAGTTTTCAGAATATCATTCTCCATTAAAACTAAAAAACTTTGTGGATAGTTTAAATAAAATGGTTTGCTAGTTGGTCTTTAAGGACAAAGAGGTGGTAGTCCTATAAAATACTGACGAATCTTGATAATAGCAATGGTTATAAGTTGAATTCTCAACATCAGGTGGTGTGGTTCCAATGAGGAAATCAGCACAGATACCACAAAGGGAGTAGAGAAGGCTTCCGTACGATGGCATACAAATGGAAATTCATATTTCTTAAGAGTTCTCTCAAGCCTGAAAAAGTTTTATATGGAAATTAAGCGGTTAAGAAGTTAAAATCAACTGTTAAAAGAGGTCTTTCTTTAAGCCTCTTGGTAACCAGAGGTTAAAAACCTGTAGTCAATACATAATAGATAGGGAGAAAATAATGGAAGTATACACCCACAGAAAATCACCAAATCACAAAGATAAATAGCAAATGAAGAAGAGAGCAAATATTTCTAAAACAGACAGGAAACGAAAGAATGACAACAGTAACTCCATACTTTAATCTCTACTTACTTTAAATATAAAGGGACTAAATTCTGCAATTAAAAGTTATACCTGAATGGAAAGAAATAGAAGACCCAAGTATATTTTCCTTCAGCCTTAAGAACACAGAAAGTGCAAGTGTGAAAAAAGATATACCATGCAAATAATAACCAGATGAAATGAGGATGGGTATGCTTACATCGATCAAAGTAGACTTTAAGTCAAAGACTAGTAAGACACTGCACGGGTCATTATAAAATAAAGGGGTTACATTGTGCAGTGTTTTTTTTTAATTTTTTAAAAATTTTATTTATTTATGATAGTCACAGAGAGAGAGAGAGAGGCAGAGACACAGGCAGAGGGAGAAGTAGGCTCCATGCACGGAGCCCGACGTGGGATTCAATCCTGGGTCTCCAGGATCGCGCCCTGGGCCAAAGGCAGGCGCTAAACCACCACACCACCCAGGGATAACCTGTGCAGTGTTTTTAATTATGGTGCATTTGGGAAAAAAAGATTTCCCCTATTCTAGTTTTGGTAGGACTCAAACAGTGTGTTTATAACTCATGTAATGCCCCTGTGAAAAACAATGTACTTTCCCATGAATTTTGGTGGTGTTTTTCCAGTTACATCAATTATAGCTTATGTAATGTTTATGAACATCTATATCTCCTGTGTCCCCTAAGTGCTAGTCAATATTCAAAAACCTACTCCTGTGCTTCAAGGTTGGGAAAAAGAGAACACTAAATGACAATTGGAGAAGGAGTTACTGCTTCCAGATTTTGATGTGTGTGGAAAAATATTGTTGCAATGATAATCTTGGTAATTACTGAAAGAAGTAGCCAATGATTCATTGAAACCAACTAGTATGAGCTAATCAATCTTTTCCCTACAGTAGTCAGTTTTCTAATCTCTGGCTATTATACATTGCAGATTTTTTCACATATAATTTAATTTACATTGTTCTGTGCTATTTAAAGTCTCCAAATAACTTACTTGTCCTTTCAGGTAGGTTATCATAATACCCCTTTGTAAGATTCCTGATATTATTCCTGGGCAGCTATTCTTTATATACAATGCAAATGACAGGCTTTGTATGGGTCACCTTTACAGTGCTTCTGATTGTGGCTTTAGTTCAACTTGGATTCTTTCTGAAATGTATGTCTTCACTTAAGGAAACCTTACATTATGCTTTGATTTTTAGACTAACTACATTACATGTGACTAAAGGTTTTATACACTATATGTGCATTTATTGAATATAAAACATTTACTCATTTATTGTTGGCAAAAGCTGGCTAAGCACATGTACCTATGAGTTTGTATTAAAGCTGTAGGTTTGTGTATTTATTTAGTGTCTGTATTAAGAGGACATTTACTTCTGATTATTGCTTTTTTGCTCCTTGAGCTACATAATAGTTTTGTGTGTACATTGTGGTGTCAATTTGGTCAAAGTTTGGATTCATAGGAGTCACCTACTTTTAAAAACGAATTTTATTTGATACGTAGTAATCTTTCACAGTTTTTCAAATCAATATACCCTACTTTCCCTGAATAAAATAAAATGAAGGAGTTATTTCGACAAAAGGATGTAATCTTTAGAATACTTATGTACTCAACATAAAAGTACCCAAATATATAAGCAACAATGAACAGACAAGAACAGAAAAAGAGACAGCAGTACAATAGCAGGGTACTTCAATTGTGCACCTTCAATATGGGACAAAATAATCAATAAGGAAGTACCAGACTTCAATGATATTTAGCAGATTGACTTACAACGTTCCAGCAACAGCAAAAAACACATTGTTCTCACATGCACAAGGAACATTCTCCAATATAGATTTTATATTGGGCCACAAAACAAGTCTTAATAAATTTGATTGAAATCGTATCAGGCATCTTTTCCTACGATAGTGCCATGAAAGGAAGTCAGGTACAAGTACAAAACTAGAAAACTATAAACATGTGAAAAATAGAGACCATGCAATAGCATTACTCCTAATAGCCAGGACCTGGAAATAACTTGTGTCTCTTGTCAGATGAGTAGATAATCTGGTGTATATATTTAATATATGTTGGCTATAATTAACAATATATAATAGTTAAATTGTACACTTTTAAACTTATATAATGTCATGTCAATAGTCAGTGTAGAAAATTGGAAAAAGTAAGCAGATTACTAATTAGATATGAGGAAATGAATATGAGAGTGGTGACAGCTAAAGAGTATGACGTTTCTTATGAGGTAATGAGATGTTCTAGGATTGACAATGGTTTGCTTATACCTACATGTGACTTGGTTAAAAAGCTATCAAGTGTACACATTAGGTTGATAAATTATGTGGCATGTAAGTTTTTTTGGTTTTTATCTTTAAAGATTTATTTATTTATTTTTGATAGACAGAGAGAGAGAGAGAGGCAGAGACACAGGAGGAGGGAGAAGCAGGCTCCATGCCGGGAGCCCGACGTGGGAGTCGCTCCCGGGACTCCAGGATCGTGCCCTGGGTCAAACGCAGGCGCTAAACCTTGAGTCACTCAGGGATCCCCTGTGGCATGTAAGTTATACCAAATATAGCTGTTTAAAAGGAACCTCAAGTACGAAATTCTTACAAAAGATCTCGTATTAATGGCAAATATGAAAAACTGCATACATTCAGGTATTAATTAAACACACACATATGTGCATACACGCACACAGAAGATTTCACCTGGAATTTGGCATTTGACTTCTCTTTTAATTTTTGTGATAATACAGAAAAACAATTTTTCAAAGAAGTGCATCAGAAGGAAGTTCTGTCAAATTAGACATAACATATAGTGGGACACCTGGGTGGTTGAGTGGTTGAGTGTCTGCCTTCGGCTACCTTGTGATCTGCAGTCCCAGGACAAAGTTCACGCCTGACTCCCCTTGAGGAGCCTGCTTTTCCCCCTGCTTGTGTCTCTCCATCTCTCTGTGTGTCTCTCATGAATAAATAAAGAAAATATTTTAAAAAATAAATAAACGAAGATAAAACATAGTAATTAACATCAATTAAGTTCAGCAGGTTGATTTTGTTTTTTTGTTTTTTTGGGTTTTTTTTTTTTTTTTTTTTATGATAGTCACACAGAGAGAGAGAGAGAGAGAGAGGCAGAGACATAGGCAGAGGGAGAAGCAGGCTCCATTCACCGGGAGCCCGACGTGGGATTCGATCCAGGTCTCCAGGATCGTGCCCTGGGCCAAAGGCAGGCGCTAAAACGCTGTGCCACCCAGGGATCCCAGCAGGTTGATTTTGAGTGGAAAAAATGTATGGACACTACAATCTATGGTAGGATTCTCCATGGAATCAATGGAATGGATATGCACACATCTGTGCATATTTTTAATCTATATTTGTATAGAACCAGAGATAAGATATAGGCTTACTACATATAGAAATAGATATGTATCTATCTATATGTCTCTACGTAGATAGAGAGCCGGATAAATTTCCTGTAATGAATTGGCTAATATGATTGTGAGAGCTGGCAAGTCTCAAAGGAGTCTGCAAAGAAGGCCAGTAGGCTAGAGATCCAAAGCAGTGCGGATGGTGAAGCTTGAGAATCTGAAGACAGTCATAGATGAGTAGGAAAAAGCACCCCTGAAATATATAGGTAATCGCTTCTTTGCTTTTTGGCTAATATCAAGTGTGAAATATACAGGTAATTATTATGTTCTCTAGAATGGACTGTCTAGTAAATGGTATGGTCTTTTTGGGTAAAACTTTAATATAAGCTAAATGGAAAAATGCAAATAGCTTCAAAAAAGAGTTACACAAAATCTTTTAAGTTAGAATATGTGACTACATGTATGAGAATATACAGCATTTTCAAGCATGCACTAGTACAGAAGATAGAAAATAAGAATTATGGTAGGATGTTTAACAATGTTGCTTCATAATGTCATCAAGGACCATATTCACAATATATGCCACTGAAAGAGTAATGAGCAGTGCCTCTTTAGGTTGAGGTACATGGCATGAAGACAAGTAGTGATATGGGGAGGAGGGCGCGGTAAGAATGAGCGCACAGGGATAAATGAAATGCAGAGAATCTGGGAGCTTGGGGTAACACAGCCACAGGGGAAGAGAAGATAGGACCCATGTTAGTTTCTTAGGGCTGCTGTAACAAATTATTACAACTGGATGCTAAAGAACCCAAAAAATTATTGTGTCACACTTCTGGAGGCACTTAGACATCTGAAGCCAAGCTGTTGGCAGGGTCACCTTATGTCTCAAGAATTGAGTCTTGCTTTCTAACTTTGGGGGACTATAGCTATCCTTGATCTTCTTTGGCTTAGTAGACACGTCACTGTCCCTTCACACAGCACCGTATGTGTCAACTTCCCTCTTGGGACGCCTGGGTGGCTGAGTGGTTGAGCCCCTGCCTTCAGCCCAGGGAGTGATCCTGGAGTCCCAGGATTGAGTCCCACATCAGGCTCCCTACAGGGAGCCTGCTTCTCTCTGCCTGTGTCTCTGTCTCTGTCTCTGTCTCTGTCTCTCTCTCCCTCTCTCTCTGTGTATGTGTGTGTGTGTCTCATGAATACATAAATGAAACTTTTTAAAAATAATAATAAACAAACTTCCCTCTTCTCAATAGGACAAGAGGAATTGAATTGGGGTTTACCTGAATCCAGTATGACATATCAACTTAATTACATCTGCAAAGATCCTATTGCCCAAAATAGGTTACAGTTACAGGCACTGAGGATTAGGACTTGAACATCATTGAGACACGTTCTGTAACTTGGAACATGGCTAAAAGCAGTAGGTTGTTAAATGTCACTGAGGGGTTAAAGTGCACTACAGATTTTAAGGTTTGGTGGGTATGCAGGGACTTTAGGGTATGAGGCCTATGTGTGTTAAGGGAATGAGAGGGTAAAGGAAATCATGAGAAAGAAGAGGATAGTAGATGACAAATTAATGGGCAAAGGGAGTTCAAAGGCAAGGTTGGGTAAAAGACATATGCAAACTTTATTGCCTGTGATGGATCAAAGAACATATGGGTGGAAGGGGGAAGGTTACTTGTGAATGCAGTCCTGGGAGTGTTCAGTGTTGCAACGAGAGATGAAGGAGGGGGAGAACAAATGATACCTGGGGAACAGAGTGTATGTGGGTGGAGGGGAATCATCAGAGCTGGGAGAAGAGTGGGCATCAGTAGGCCAAAGGGTCCATGAGAAAAGTCAGGGAGTGTAGGGTTGTGGGTAATGAGTGTAGGGTCATGAGGAAACTAAGGACTGTTAAATGATGGGTCAGATATTGATATGGACATTAGAGACATGATAAATTGGCTAAAATCATTGGAATTGGGTGGGGAAGAGACAAATGGAATTGGAGGAGGAGGAAAGAATACATGGAAGTTCTTGGGAGAATGGAAGGAAGAGAGCTCTAGAATCAGGCAAGAAGGGTTTATTGGTATAGAGGTCTGAAACACACTTCATGGACTTAGAAGAGCAATGAAGACTAGGAGAGTCCTTTGCAGGGAAAGTTTTCACGGAAATGTAAAGGTCACAGAGGTGAAGACCTTAAGGTCACAATGGGGGATAAAGGGGAAGGCAGGGAGGGTTGGAGCTGGGGGTGGTAGAAATTGTAGGGGTACATTTGGAGGTCACTAATTCATTCTCCTACTCATTAATTGTCTTATTTGTACTTGGTTCAAAACTGTCAAGTTTGTAATTCCAGCCATGAGGCAATAACCTTACTTATATAAAATGCCTAGTAGTTCCTTCAGTTGAATTGGCAGTAAAGGACCACGGATAAAATTTTGAGTAAACAGGGAGACTCAACATCCTCTGTCTCCCTTGAAGATACCACGCACAAGTTGTGACCATGGAGGAGATCATGTGGAAACCTTGATTTTAAGCTTCTAGCGCCCTAAACAGAAAGCCCAGTTAAGCTCAATGAAATTCAGGCTTTAAAAACAGAATTTTGTTTTTAGGACCTCCTAAATACTTGCAATTGGTTAAGATAGCGATAGCAAACATACGTAGGCATATCATCAATTGTATAATGAGAAATATCTAAATAAAGTTTAAAAATGCCCATGAATTACCCCCAGTTAGTAATAGTTTGACATTCAGACATACAGGTTGTGAGGTTGGGGGAGGGCTTCCGTTCTGCAATTTCAGAGTATAAAACACATAGACACTAAAATATTTTGTACTGGGTTCAACATAAATACGTAATGATTGGTTTACATAAATATTGTCCTATCACACTCATTGTCAGTGACATTGCATTCCTTAACCAATGCTGCATGAAACTGGCATTTTCACATCAGTAGAAGTGGATGGGAGCACGCCACCTTCCATTCCTGGGATATCCACTAATAGTCCATACCTTTAATTTAACCAAATAGACCCATGTTTAGTGGCTCTACACTAGAGAATGCAGGCACAGGGTGCCTGTGCACCTGAGCACCCTACCCCCACCGTCTTATGTCAACCCCAACAACTCCTGGTGTGTTCCCAGCAAAGAGTCTACTATTTACTTTTCTCTGTCCTGAGTTTCCTCTGTTGTGGATTCCCAATAAAGAACGCCAATCACCACCCTGAGGAACCACATTCTTTCTTTGCATTTTGGAGTTCACAGAAGGGAGTCTACTCAATGTGCTGATGTCTGAGCAAGCCTCTGTGTGGAAAACAACGTGTATAGGTTACTGCAATGTTGATTGAGCATGAATTTTGTTCACAAGGAAGTTACGGTGTTCACAAGGAAGTTAGAGTGCACCATGTTGGCAACTTCACATATACGATGCGATTTTGTCCCCGTTACACCATCCAAGCTGGGCAGTATGTGTCTTTTTTTTTTTTTCTTCTTAATGATTTATTTGTTTATTCATTGACACACACAGAGAGAGAGGCAGAGACACAGGGAGAGGGAGAAGCAGGCTCCATGCTGGGAGCCCGATGTGGGACTTGATCCCGGGTCTGCAGGATCACACCGCAGGCTGCAGGCGGCGCCAAACCGCTGTGCCACCAGGGCTGCCCTAACCGCTCCGCCACCAGGGCTCCCCTAGGTGTCCTATAACAAGGATGAAGATGTAGATACTGGGCCCCACCTATGTGCCTCATCTTCTGTTTCCCTATTAAGAAAAAACGGTTTGTAGATATAGGTGTGAAATAAGGATAAATGGAAACTAGAGAAAGCGTAGATTAGTTCAGAGAAAAAAAAAAGATTAGTTCAGAGAGCTCTCACTGTTGTGTTTGTATTTTCTTAACAGAATAGAAAAATGACTCTGTAAGTATATGCCGGTTTACCTATAGTCCACTCTCGTTAGCAATATATATTCATTTTAATTCTTCCACATTGGTGTTACCTTGTATTTTCCTGAAACTTAGTTATTCTAGCAAATAGGAAGTGTCATCTCCCTGTAGTTTCTCTGCTTTCCAGGAGGAGTGGTTCAAGAGAATGTGATATAGCTATATCCCTCTCTATCTACTATAATGTAATATTGTTTACGATATAGAAATATATCAGAATCTATTACATGTCATACGTACTATATAACGTCTATAATATCTATGTCTATCTATCTATAGATATCCGTATCCAAAATTCAGCCTTTAAAAAAACGACAAGCTTCCATTTGGGACAAAGTAGGTGAGCCTTGAGGATGTTAGGCAATAACAATAAGCCACACAAAATGGCAAGTACTGTATTATCTCAATAATACCTGGAATCTGCGTTGAACTCATAAGAATAGAGTACAATTGGGATGCCCATGTGGCTCAGCAGTTGAGTGTCTGCCTTTGCTCAGGATGTGATCCTGGGGTCCAGGATCAAGTCCCAGATTGGGCTCCTTCCAAGGAGCCTGCTTCTGCCTATGTCTCTGCCTCTCTGTCTCTCATGAATAAATAAAATCTGTTTTTTAAAGGATAGAATACAATTGTGATGGTCAGGAGATGACTGAGGACAAAATAGGGGATGTTGGTCAAATGGTACAAAATTTCAGGTATACAGGATGTACAGATTCTGGAAATCTGGAGACTACACATAATTCTATGCCTCTTATATTTCGAACTTGCTGAAAGAGTATACATTAGGAGTTCTCAACACAAATTTCCTAAAAATATCTAATAAATATCCTAAGTATAGGAGGTCAGAAGTATATTAATTAGCTGCATTGTTTTTTAATCAGGTCATAATGTATAGATATTTATGTTTTGTAAGTTGAGCAACTACTGAATCTCCAGGAATGGAAAATAGGAATGCAGATGAAAGGGTCATGAAGCACAGGATGTAATGTTAAACACAGAAATGAAGGGCAGCCCGGGTGGCTCAGTGGTTTAGCACCGGCTTCGGCCTGTGGTGTGATCCTGGAGACCTGGGATTGAGTCCCACTTCAGGTTCCCTGCATGGAGCCTGCTTCTCCCTCTGCCTGTGTCTCTGCCTCTGTGTGTGTGTGTCTCTAGTGAATAAATAAATAAAATCTTTCAAACAAAAAGAGAAACTAGAAAAGAAGTCTCTATCCCAAACCATAGAGAAAATATTTCAAAATCTCCCAAGGTGTGTCAGGTTCCACTTGAAAATTATGACCAGGGGATCCCTGGGTGGCTTGGCCATTAGTGGCTGCCTTTGGCCCAGGGTAGGATCCTGGAGTCCTGGGATCAAAGAAATCAAAGGGATCCAATTCCACATCAGGCTCCCTGCATGGAGCCTGCTTCTCCCTCTGCCTGTGTCTCTGCCTCTCTCTTTCTCTCTCTCTGTCCATGTGTGTCTAAGGATTAAATATATAATTTTTTAGAAACAAAAAATAAAGTATTACCAACAGGTAGCTACACTCCTATGACTGAGAAAAACCTATACTTGCCCTGGTTCTATTGCAGTACAGGAAAAGAAAAGATGACATAAAAGATGTAGAATCCTGCAAGTTTGCAGTGAAAATCTGGACCAGATTAATCTCTTAAAAGTGCTATAGGCTTAGTACATTCTGTTCTGAATTTGATACTTACTGGGATTTTTTTTTTCATTACATAGTTTATCATCTTATGACATCTTTAATGTTTTAATGGTGTATAAACCTGTTTTTTTCTAATATGTATATATATTATTTAAAGATTTTTATTTATTCATGAGAGAGACACACAGACACACACACAGAGGCAGAAACACAGGCAGAGGGAGAAGCAGGCTTCATAAAGGGAGCCCGATGTGGGACTTGATCCCGGGTCTCCAGGATCAGGCCCTGGGCTGAAGGGGGCGCTACACTGCTGAGCCACCCGTGCTGCCCCCATCTTTCCCTCTTCATTTCTAGGGTTTCTATGTAGTAAGCACTCTCTGATGTTGAGGAAGTGTCAATTTCGGGGTGAAGACGTTACCACATTCTTTACGTTTGTTCCAGGTGTCTCCAGGCTGTATTCTCTAATTTATAGTAGGTGGTGGCTCTAGTTAATGATTTGGCTATATTCTCTACATTTGTAGGGCTTCTCCCCTGCATGTATTGTCCTCCATCGAGGGAGACTTGAAATCCAGACAAACATTTTGCCACATATTTTTTACATTTTTAGGATTTCTCCCAGTATGAATGTACAAGTGTTCAAGTGTTTGCTTAGGTTGTAGTTCTGTTTAAAGGCTTTGCTTATATTCTCTGCATTTGTGGGGTTTCTCCCCAGGTATTTATACTGTGATATCAAGGAAAGTCTGAGCAATAATTAAAGGCTTCAAGAAACTCCTTACATTGTAAGTTTACTTCCCAGTTTGTATTCTCTGATGCCAAGAAAGGTTTGAGTGCTTATTAAAGGTTTTGCCGTATTATTTACCTTTTTGAGGTTTCTCCCCAGTAGGAGTTCTCAGTTGTCAGTTAGGCTAAACCCCGGATAGAGACTTTGCACATTTCTTTCATCTATAAGGTTTTCTCCACTATACTCTTTTGTATGTCAAAATATTTGAATACAGGTTAAGGGCCTTGCCACATTCCTTATATATGTAAAGTTTCTTCACAGTATAAAAACTTTTTGTTGAGTGAGTTATGAAGACTGTTTAAAAACTTTGCCACATTTGCTACATTTGTAAGTCTTCTCTCTGGGAGAGAATCAATGATATTTAGTAAAGTTTGAGCTTTGATAGAAGACTTCCCCACATTTATTTATTTTATACTGGTTCTGTAGAAACTGAATTCTCTGGTATTTATTAGGATTTGACCCATGGTTAATATTTTCCCCAGATTCATTGCATTGCTAAATGCCATCCCCATGGCAAATACCTTGGTAATTGTTGAAGTTAGAGTCCTCACTAAAGATCTTCCTAAGTTCACAATGCATGATCACTGGCTCCAAATTACCTAGTATGTGATACTACTGAATAGGGATGGGTGGATCAAGACCTTACCATAAATATCAAAGTTAGAGACTTTGGAACAAAGAGGAATTATTTGTGGGTGAAATGATAATTAATAAACCCTCAAAACAGGACTTCTCAAATTGATAATTAGAAATTTTCTCTTCAGGGACGCCTGGGTGGCTCAGCGGTGGAGCACCTGCCTTCCACCCAGGGCATGATCCTAGACTCCCATGATCAAGTTCCACATCAGGCTTCCTGCATGGAGCCTGCTCCTTCCCTCCCTATGTCTCTGCCTCTGTCTTTGTTATGAATAAATAAATGAAATCTTTTTAAATTATTATTTTTTTTTTTTTCCTGAGAGACAGAGAATGAGAGAGAGAGGCAGAGACACAGGCAGAGGGAGAAGCAGGCTACAAGCAGGTAGCCTGACATTGGAATTAATCCTGGGACTCCAGGATCACACCCTGGGCTGAAGGGAGGCACTAAACCACTGAGCCACTGAGGGATCCCCAAGATCCCCAAGATAAAAAGAAGATATTTTATCTCCATTTGTAAATCTCCAGTAATCAGAAATATTTGAATAATTAATCCAATTCTATTTTTGAAATGGTTTAAACGATTATTTTCATGTTGGTGACTTCTTGGAAAAGAAGCTAAGTATTTCTGCAAACACCAGAGAGACTGCAGGGCTAAAATCAAACATCAGGGAGAGAAATGTATCGTATTCTATATAAGAACCAACAAACATTTCCTTAACTGGGAAATTATAAAATCTCAGAATTTATATGCCCTCAGAATATGTTGAATAGGATTCAGAATTTACTAGCACAACTGACTTTGTCTTCTTCTATACAAAGCAAATTCAGAAAGCCTGGGACCTGGGGCTGGTTTTTATATTCCCAAATATGGGTGGCTCAGTTGGTTGGGCAACCCACTCCTGGTTTCACTCTGGTCATGATCTGGGGCTCATGGGACTCAGCCCCACGTCAGGCTCCATGCTCAGTGAGGAGTCTGCTTGATATTCTCTCCCTCTCTCTTTGCCCCTACCCCTGCCTCTATCCCTTCTTCTCTCTCTCTGTCTCTCTCTCTCTCTCCCTCTCCCCCTCTCTTTGGGTGGCTCAGTTGGTTAAGTGTTGGATTCTGATTTTGGCTCAAGTCATAATCTGAGGTGTGTGAGATCAAGCCCCACATCAGGCTCTGTGCTCAGCAGGGAGTCTGCTTTCTCCCTTGCCTTTATCCTTCTCCCCATGTTCCCTCTCTCTCAAGTAAATCAATGGGTTTTAAAATAAATACAGAAATACGTACAAAATATTTTTAATAAAATAAATAAATCTTAAAAAAATAAATTCTGAAAACACAGTGCAACACCCTAAAAGCATACAAACAGAAAAACATGTTCCAGTTGAAGGAACAAGATAAAACTCCAAAACTGACCATAAATGTATATATAACTAGTCATCACCTGACAAAGAATTCAAAATAAACATCATGACAATGCTCATAAAGGAAAAAGAGAATACCAATAGTTTTCCTGATATCCTATAGTTACCTACGCATGACCTAAATAAAAATTCAAACTGACAGTAAATATGCAAATAGTAAAACAAAAATTGGGAGCAAAAGTGTCCAGTAAGTGTATTTTAAAAACCTGCAAGAGGGATCCCAGGGTGGCGCAGCGGTTTGGCGCCTGCCTTTGGCCCAGGGCGCGATCCTGAAGACCCGGGATCGAATCCCACATCGGGCTCCCAGTGCATGGAGCCTGCTTCTCCCTCTGCCTGTGTCTCTGCCTCTCTCTCTTTCTCTCTCTGTGACTATCATAACTAAATAAAAATTAAAAAAAATAAAATAAAATAAATAATAAAATAAATAAATAAATAAATAAAAACCTGCAAGAGATGGGTGCCTGGCTGGCTCAGTCAGTAGAGCCTGTGACTCTTGATGTGATATACTCATATATTCTTTACCTTTGAGGCAACAAGATGGCATCTGATCCATAGAACCACTATCAATACTGTGTGTTTCTCCAATATAAATTGTAAACTGAAGGTGTCAACAGGATATATCCATGTTTAAGGACTGAATTCATATCATACTACATAAGTTGTGTATATTTGTTACCTGGAATGTTGTGTGGGTTAGAAATGCACCTTCATATTCTAATGTGAATTAGAATTTCAGAACAGTGATTTGGAGTTCTTGTTAAAATGCAGGCTCCAATTCAGGAGTTAGGATGGGCACTGAGTCTACATTTCTTTTTTTTTTTTTTTTTTTTTTTTTTTTTTTTTTTTTAAATTTTTTTTTTTTTTTTATTTATTTATGATAGTCACAGAGAGAGAGAGAGAGGCAGAGACACAGGCAGAGGGAGAAGCAGGCTCCATGCACCGGGAGCCTGATGTGGGATTCGATCCCGGGTCTCCAGGATCGCGCCCTGGGCCAAAGGCAGGCGCTAAACCGCTGCGCCACCCAGGGATCCCTGAGTCTACATTTCTAACAAGGAATTAGCCTATACATAAAGGAATACACTTTTAAATGACAAAAAGAGGTAGAATTCCAAGGAAAGATTTATCCCAGAACATGAAATGAATGGGTTTTATTACAATTATAGGTTTTACAGGTTAAAGTGAGAAAGGCAACAACAATACTTTCTGAGCACTACTAATTACTAGATTCTAGAAGTTTCCATAGATCAACACACACACACACACACACACACACACAGTCTAGGAGATCAAACATATTTGTCCTCTTTTGTAAAAAAAAAAAGGTTTTTATGTATTTATTTGATACACACAGAGAGCACAGCAAGGGGAGCAGCAGGCAGAGGGAGAGGGAGAAGCAGGCTCCGCACTGAGCACGAAGCTTGATGCGGAGCTTGATCTCAGGACCCTGAGATCATGACCTGAGCCCAAGTTAGATGCTTAACCGACTGAGCCACCCAACTACCTCTCTTCCTCTTTTGAGACTATTTTGTCACACATTCAGTAAATGTAAAAAAACAGATTTTTACCTAGGATCTCTGACGTAGAATTTATCTACCAGAGATCCAATCAAGATAGAGACTGCTGTAAAATTATGTTCATGACAGTTTTCAAACCTGAGAACAGTGATGAAAACAAGAAGATATCCACAGAAAACTGATCTACCTTTTAATTTTATGCACACACATAAACTTTTATTTATTTATTTTAAGATTTTATTTATTTATTTTGGAAGTAGAAAGCACAGGGGGAGGAGCAGAGGGAGAGGGACATGCAGACTCCATGAGCACAGAGCCCAATATGAGGCTCTATCCCATACCCCTGAGATCACAATCTGAGCTGAAATCAAAAGTTGGATGCTTAACCAACTGAGCCACCAGGTGCCGCACACAGTTAACTTTTCAAAATAGTACACACATTAAAATTGATAGAGTAGACTATTGTCTTGATGACTTAAGACCTATTCTCAATGGCACAAAATTTATAAATCTATTTGTGGCTGATTATGTCTCTGTCATTTATTCACACTCTGAACATATATTCAGAATGCTATAAAGAAAACAGCTAATATTTCTGAGTCTTTTATTTCGTTGAATTTTTTTTGTTTCTATCATCATTTGTGTTATATCTTAGGATTCTTTTCAAAGATTGATTGATTGATTGATGATTGATTCCTGAGAGGCACAGAGAGAGAGAGACAGGCTGAGACACAGAAAGAGGGGGACGCAGGCTCCATGCAGGGAGCCCGATGTGGGACTCGATGCCAGGTCTCCAGGTTCACACCCTAGGCCAAAGGCAGGTGCTAAGCTGCTCAGCCACCCGGGCTGCCCATATCTTAGGATTTTAAGACACTCCAGCATGTTAACTCTGTGATTCATGTTTTCTTTTTCTAAAAATACAAAAAAGTAAAGTATGTGTCTCTAACATGAGTGTGAAATACAAAGAAAACTTAGAAGTTGGGGACCTCACTGAGAACGGCCACTCCCTAAAGTGAGTATCTCAACTACATAGAAGAGAGCACCTTCATTTTCCAGTGGAAACTACATGCAAAGAGAAACTCAAAAGAAATGTTTTCAGTTTGAGTGTGAAGGCTTCTGCACATCTTTCTGTAAATCCAACCAATCCTTATGAATGACTAAGAGACATAGTCATATTATAGTGGAGGAATGTGGCAGAGTGCTCCAAGCCAAGTCAAAAAAGTTAATATCACCTGTAATAAAGCAAATATGTATCAGAGGCACACTGGAGGATACATTATCATGCCTATGTTCTTGTGGGCACCCCAAAGGAAATCAGAATAGGAACCTAAGTAAAAGAAAACAGTGGATTCATACAAACTTCAAGTCCTAGGGTGCCTGGGTAGCTTAGTAGGTTAAGCATCTAACTCTAGGTTTCCGCTCAGGTCATGTTTTCAGGGGTTGTGGTATCAAGCCCTGCACTGGGCTCTGCATTCAGCACGGAGTCTGCTTGAGATTCTCTCTCTCCCTCTGTCTGCCTCTCCCCTCACTCCAGGGCACATGCAGGCCTTTTCTCTCTCTCTCTCTCTCTCTCAAATAAAAAAATAAATAAATAAATCTTTTAAAAAAATTCAAACCCCAAATAGCTCCCATATTCCCCTAATCTTTAGCGTTTCTATTTTTCTTTCTTTCTTTCTTTCTTTCTTTCTTTCTTTCTTTCTTTCTTTCTTTCTTTCTTTCTTTTTTTTTTTAGTAGGTAGAACTTTTTTTTTTCATTCTGGAGAGCAAGGCTCTGTTTCTTTATCACAACTTTGGAGTCATTCTGGGCTACATAGCCAACTTGTTTGTTTCTGCATTTTTATTTTTTTTTTTATTTAAAGATTTTATGTATTCATGAGAGACAGACAGAGAGAGAGGCGGAGACACAGGCAGAGGGAGAAGCAGGCTCCATGCAGGGAGCCTGACGTGGGACTCAATCCCGGGTCTCCAGGATCACACCCTGGGCTGAAGGCGGCACTAAACCGTTGAGCCACCTGGGATGCCTATTTCTGCATTTTTTTTTTTTTAAAGATTTATTTCTTTGAGAGAGAGAGCATGAGAAGGGGGCAGTGGGAGGGACAATCCCATGTGCACTCCTTGGTCAATGCAGAGCCCGACACAGGGCTTGATCTCATGACCATGAATCACACCTGAGCCAAAACCAAGAGTTGGATGATTAATTGACTGCGTCACCCAGGTGCCCCTATTTCTGCATTTTCCTAATCCTGGTCTCCAGAGAGCTGATAAAACATACATATGGAAACTAAATATGATCTGTTGTCCTTGACTGGTATCCCAGAACCTGAGCTGATCCACAGTAGGAATCCTGGGTTCAGCACATTCTCCTGCATTACTGTCGTAAAGAGAACTTTTTTTAAAGTTCCAAGACAGGGATCCCTGGGTGGCTCAGCAGTTTAGAACCTGCCTTCGGCCCAGGGCGTGATCCTGGGAGTCCTGGGATCAAACCCCACATCGGGCTCCCTGCATGGAGCCTGTTTCTCCTTCTTCCTGTGTCTCTGCCTCTCTCTCCCTCTCTCTGTGTGTCTCTCATGAATAAATAAAATCTTTAAATAAATAAATAAATAAATAAATAAATAAATAAATAAATACTTATAAATAAAATTCCAGGACAGGCGGCACCTGAGTGGCTCAGTGGCTGAGGGTCTGCCTTTGGCTCAGGTCTTGATCACGAGATCCTGGGATCGAGTCCCAATCAGGCTCCCTGTATGGCGTCTGCTTCTCCCTCTGCCTGTGTCTCTGCCTCTCTCTCTCTCTCTGTGGGTCTCTCATGAATAAATAAATAAAATCTTTAAAAAAAGAAGATATTCAAAAGTAGCGGCACCTGGGTGGCCCAAGTGGTTCAGCATCTGACTCTGGCTCAGGTCATGATCTCACAGTCCTGGGATCGAGCCCCCATAGGGCTCCCTGCTTGGTGAAAAGTCTGCTTCTCCTCCCTCCACCCCTCTGACTCCTCCCCACACTCTCTCTTCCTCAAATAAAATCTTAAAAAAAAAAAAAAAAGATTTTCAAAAGCAGGTGAAAAGACACATGAGACAGTAAAATCAGAAGTAGATAAATAAACCTTTGCAATTTTTAAATGCCTGGAATTTCAGGAGGAAAAGATGACAGAGCCTCTAACCAGGGATCAAGGTTTACCTGAGAACCAGCCATTTCATTCTCTTCTTCCTTGTGCTCTAGCTTTCCTTCTCAGGAGATATTTGACTTCCAGTGATGTCACAGCCACATCATAAGCATTTGATTTTTAAATTTTATTTATTTATTCATTTAGAACCTAGTGCAAGCAGAGGGAGGGAGAGAAGGAGAAGGAGAGAGAGAATCGAAGGCAGACTCTGCCTTCAGCATGGAGCCTAATTTGGGCTATCTATCCCATAACCCTGGGATCATAACCGGAGCCAAAACCAAGAGTCAGACACTTAAGTGACCTAGCCCCCCATGCACCCCAAGCATTTGCCTTTAAAGCAGAATCTCTTCACCTAGTACCTACTCGTGTATAGACAGGACATTAAAATACATTAAAAGGCCCTACTCCCTACTCTTCTGTGTGTTGGAGCTTTTCAAAGACCCTGAGCTCCTACTTGGAGACCGACCCTCCAGTTTCTCCATCCCTATTATCAAGGCGCCTCCCCTCCCACACACATCACACATTCTACTGCAGTATAGGAACTCTGTGCTGCATGGACTGACCCTTCCAGACTTATGTAGAGGAGACACTGTTAACTCCCCTTGGACCTAAGCCAGCACCCAACTCTAATAAGTTACTGAAGAGCCCTCATGCTTCACCCTGGCCTCACTTAAAATCACCTGGAGCACTTAATTAAAGAACACTGTTGTTCCCACCAAGACTCTTTGACAGAATCTGTGGGGGAGAGCAGCAGTGATGATCATACCTGAAACTCCACGTGCTCTTCTAATGGAAAACCTGGGCCCAGAACCGCTTAACTAAGGCTTCTCTAGCTCTAATGTGAATGAAAAGTTTACATGTTCTCTCATCCTCCCTAAGACATTGTGGTGCTGTGGGTTTGGACTGGAGCCCATGAATTGGCATCATAAAAGTGCTGTGCTAGTCCTGATGTTGCACCACATAAATCCAGAATCAGTAGTACTAAGTTAGAGAAAACAGACACAGCACACCTGAGCCACATATACCCACCATCTTGTCGTAACACAAGTGGCCTTGGTTTCCAGTGAAGACCAGGAATCACAGTCCTGAAGCATTACATTCTTTGCTGAGACTTTGAAGTTTACAGAACGCTTGAGAAGGCTCTGAGTCTTGTTATTCAAACCCAAGTTCAGCTGCTCCATAGTTAAAAGCCAACACTTGAGAGACTGGTGTTGGTATTGGTGACCTTAAAAATAGACACTAAAAAAAAAAAAAAAAAAAAAAAAAAAAAAATAGACACTGCCACTTATTTTACAACCAAAAGATGAGTTTATTCAAAAGCAAAGGAAAATATCCTGAGCTGGGACAAAAAGCAGCTGCAAAATCATAGACATGCCTATAAGAAAAAGAAGAGGCACAAAATTTTTAAAGATTTATTTATTTATTTGAGATAGAGTAAGAGACAGAGGGAGAGGAAGAAGCAGACTCCCTGCCAAGCAGGGAACCCAGTCCCTGGACTCTGAGGTCATGACCAGAGCCAAAGGCAGACTACTCAACCTACGGAGCCATCCAGGCACGGTGAGGTACAATGTTTTAAAAATAAAATAATAGAAAGAGTATGTAGGGAAGGTTGTGATGAACTTAAAGTCCTTTGAAGTAACCTGGGAATTTACAATGTGATTGCTTCTCATTGCTGGATCTCTTGCCCAGGATGATGAGAAAAGGGGCTCTTTTGGGCTGGGGTCGAAGAGCAATATCCAGGTCCAAGGTTTAGCCCGTGTAAACCCAAATCTATGTCTTTTTTTCTCAACTTTTTATTTTAAGTAAACTCTACACCCGACATGGAGCTCAAACTTACACCCGCAAGATCAAGAGTCACATTCTCCACTGACTGATCCAGTCAGGAGTTTCAAGTCCATCTCTTACTGATGAGTCTACAATTAACTTCAAGTGAGAGGATGTCAGAGCTCATGCTGCCAAAACCTCCCAGCTCCATTTTAATGAGGTTTCTCATTACCAAGTTTGACATTTCCCTTTTTTTTTTTTAAGATTTTATTTATTTATTCATGACAGAGAGAGAGAACTAGAGACAGAGACAGACAGAGACCCAGGCAGATGGAGAAGCAGGCCCCATGCAGGGAGCCCGATGCGGGACTCGATCCCAGGACTCCAGGATCACACCCTGGACTGAAGGCAGGTGCTAAACTGCTGAGCCACACAGGGATCCCCCCAACATTCCCTTTTTAATCAGGATCTTTCCTTGAAAGCATCACTGATGCTTTCAGTCAGGTTATCTTTAGTGGTTTTGTCTCTCAGTGCCAGGAGGGACCTTTCCTGGTTGTCATGTCTCATGTCAGAGGGAAAGTACATAGGAGTTGGAAAGAACATAAGGCACATTCTTCGTATCTGATTTTGTATCTTCTCATGATTGTGAGTGTTGAGCCAGCATCCCCTCATTGGACAAATATTTTCTGCGAAAGATTGATAGACAACAAGTACAGATCAAAAGTAAATGACAATTCAACTGTGTATTTGTTCTAAACCAGGCCCCTGGCTCTGATAGTAGCCAACTGAAAATATTTGTTGGTACTTATCTGGACTTCGGAAAGAATTGTTTCTCTCCCTGCCACCTGGAAGTCACCTCTTACAACGGCTGTGAGGCAAACTGGTGTAATACTATATGAGGGCACTGAATGACATAACATAGCATATTTGTGAACATAAAACCATGTATAAACACGAACCATGAATAAATGAACTCTTTGGTAGGAATAGCAAAACTTCAAAGATAATTTAAAAGAGTAGTGTTATCTCAGAAAAGCTGTTTAGAACCACATGTGTTATCCCTGATACTCTTAAAAGTTTTGAATTCAGAAACCATGCACTTGGATTAAAATCCAGAGTTGGTGGGACACCTGAGTGGCTCAGTGATTGAGCGTCTGCCTTTGGCTCAGGTCGTGATCCCGGGGTGCTGGGATCGATCCCACATCTGTGAGGAGCCTGCTTCTGCCTCTACCTACGTCTCTGCCTCTCTCTGTGTGTCTTTCTTGAATTAATAAATGCAATCTTTAAAGAGATAAAAATTAATCAAATCAAATCAAATCCAGAGTTGAGGGCTTTCTGGGTGGCTCAGAGGTTGAGCATCTGCTTTAGGCCCAGGCCTGATCCCGGGATCCTGGGATTGAATCCCACATCTAGCTCCCCTTGGGGAACCCGCTTCTCCTTCTGCCTCTCTCTCCCTCTGTGTCTCACATGAATAAATAAAATCTTTAACAACAACAGCAAAATCCAGCGTTGGTTAGTAGCTCATTAAGAGAGAAACTTTGCGAAATCTGCACCTTCTTAACCTTCAGAAATGTGCACTGAATCATAATGAGGCTTTTTCCAAAAAGGTCATAAATAAAAGAGGTTTCCGCCTCCTACAAGACATTGGGAAGTATATGTCAAGGGCACTTTCTTTCCACAATAGAGTTAGAAGAAGCCCCAGTGAGAAAATGATGTGCCTGTCCATCCAGGGAAATCTGTGTCTCCAGATACTGTCTGCTTCAATTCAGGGAAACCTTTACCCTCAGATCCCCAGATGGTGTGCAGGTCCAGTCAGGGTTTGGTTCTTCCCTTCTTCCTCTCTTTCTTCCTCTTCTTCAGATTTTATGTATAAATTTGCAACAGAGAAAGAGAGAACATGAGCAGGGGGAGAAGCAGATGGAGAGGGAGAAGCAGACTCCCCACTGAGCAGGGAGCAGGTTGAGGGTCTTGATCCTAGGACCCTGGGATCAGGACGTGAGCCTGAAGGCAGACACGTAGCCATCTGAGCCACCAAGGCACCCTGGTGCTTTCTCATCCAAGTACTAACCAGGCCCGACCCTGCTTAGCTTCCGAGATCAGACGAGATCGGGCACGTTCAGGGTGGTATGGCCGTAGACACCCTGGTGCTTTCTTTAGACCTGTCACTTGGATCAAGAGTTTATTCCCTGCAGTTTGGGAGCACTGCAGGTTGTTCAAGGGGACCGTGTGACTATTTCTTCAGTGGCCTTACCTAAAAGACAGTAGCAGAAATGGCTCTGAGGCCAGGGGGATATCACCAAGCCACATGGTCCAGTTGATGGCTATAATTGCCTGTGGGCAATATGTTTCTGAGTGAGCACTCAAAGGTCATTTCTTTCCCCCTTATATCCAAAGAAGAAAAAGGGAAGTTGATAATTAGGATATCTGAAGGTAGGGACTCTTTTAGACTTTTAAATTTTTTTTTTTTCACAGTCTCAAAGGCTATGTCTTCCCCTCCTTTCTAAATAATAGGGTTAGGTTAGTCTTTTTCTTTTTTGTTTTTTTTCTTTTTTTAAGTAAAACATATACAGAGTGAGACATGAAAGAGAAGTTTGAAATCCAACTTTGACAATAACTACCAAAGTCCAAGAAATCCTCAAAGTTGCTGCTAGTTTTAAGTTTGGGGAAATTCAGGATGCCTTGAAGTCTGCCAAATCCAAATCTAGTCCCTGTTCTGAGAGCAGGTACCTTAAATATCTAAGCTAAGTGTGAGCAACCTGTAGGGTATTTTGGGGGGGAGTGAGGGGGGACTTTAAGTCTCCTCAGGGCAAAAGTTTTAAGGGATAGATAATGTCTTCATGTAAAGTAGCTTGATAAGGGAGCAAAGAAGCAAATGACCTACACATCATAACAAAGAGGAGCTTGCAGAAAACTTTATGTCATTCTTATTAGCCTTTAAGATTTGTGACAAACAGGAAGGACCTACCATGTAACCTGGAGGCATTATTGACCAGGTGTATTGCCATTCCTCCGAAGTGAAGGCAAAAAGAAACTGGCTACCCATATCAACTGGAATACTTAGAAATGAACTGCATAGGGCAGCCCCCGGTGGTGCAGCGGTTTGGTGCCGCCTGCAGCCCAGGGTGTGATCCTGGAGACCCTGGATTGTGTCGCAGGTCAGGCTCTCCGTATAATGCCTGCTTCTCCCTCTGCCTGTGTCTCTGCCTCTCTCTCTGTCTCTCTGTGTCTCTCATGAATGAATAAAGAAAATCTTCAAAAAAAAAAAAAAAGAAAGAAAGAAATGAACTGCATGGATGAATTTCAGTGAAAAATTTGGTTTCAATGGGAATGGATGTCACTAGTACATGAGGGTTAGGAACAACCGGATGCAGACAGAAAACAATGTTATTTGTTTCTCAGAAATACTGGGAAAACCTCCATCCTCAGACTTTGGGTTTTCTCACAGGTAAAATAGAGATGTTATAGGAAGTGACTTAGGACAGAAGGAGGCCCTGAGCCTTGTAATCCTGTTATGTGCTTGATGCCCTGAAGGGCTGCTTTAGGTGTAGGGTATTGATTAATTCTAGACAGGTCTTTAGAGGATCTATTTGAATCTTGATGGGAGGGGCACTGTGGATTGGGCCAATATCGGTTGAACATTTTCCTCATAAAAAGGATGGTAGTGGGGACTCCTGGGTGGCTCAGTGGTTGAGCATTTGCTTTTGGCTCAGGGCATGATCCCAGGATCTGAGATCAAGTCCCACATTGAGCTCCCTGCGAGGAGCATACTTCTCCCTCTGTCTATGTCTCTGCCTCTCTCTCTTTCCGTGTCTCTCATGAATAAATAACTTTTTTAAAAAAAGAGGATGGTAGTGGGCACTCAGGTGGCTCAGTGGTTGAGCATCTGCCTTCGGCCCAGGTCATGATCCGGGGGTCCTGGGATCAAATCCCACCTCAGAATCTCCTCAGGGAGACTGCCTCTCCCTCTGCCTATATGTGTGTGTCTTTCATGAATGAATAAACAAAATCTTTTTTTAAAAATGAGGATGGTAGTTGATCCAATAGAAGTGATTGCTACCCCTCACCTCAACTATAATTGCTATCAGAGACAGAGCATAGGAAAATATTAAAGTGTCATTTATTTACCCTAGTTCCCAGTTGTGGTTACTACTGTGAGATTTTAGAATCATGTTCCTCTTTTGGGAGGAAGAAATTCTACTATGACATTTTTAAAAGAAATCTCAGGCCGGTAAATAAATATTTAGGGCAGATGAACTAAGGAGAAAAAACTGTCTAATGCTCAAAGGGTCTAGACACAGGAAGTGGGTTCACACAGGCACCCAGGGAGATTTGTTACAGACCCATAATATTTTAACTGTTTTAGTATTCTGAGGCAGGGGCTGCTTGATAGCAGTGGGATTGAGCACGGACAGGTGTAGCTCAGGTGTCAATAAGAACAGAGACAGATTTATTCGCAACGTGGAGAATAGTTTCACAAAGCCAATTGAGAGGGAGGGTTGGGAAAAGCCCCTAGAGTTCCTTGGAGCCCTGCCACTGAGAATCAGGAGGACATTGAAAAAGTTGGCTAAAGAGCTGAAGGTGCCTAAAGCTCTTAAATATGTAATACTGTACTCCTTATCCTGGTTTCCTTTTTCTTTTTTCTTTTTTTTAAAGTTTTATTTATTTATTTATGATAGACATAGAGAGAGACAGAGAGGTGCAGAAACACAGGAGGAGGGAGAAGCAGGCTCCATGCCCGGGGCCCGACATGGGACTCGATCCTGGGATTCCAGGATCGCGCCCTGGGCCAAAGGCAGGCGACAAACCCCTGAGTCACCCAGGGATCCCGATGTCCTGGTTTCTTGAAGGAATTGCAGAAGCAAGGCTTCCATTTTTGTTTAGGGGCATTCATTTGCTGGAATTGAATAATGAAAAATTTTAGTGGTCTTTCCTCTAGATGACTTCTCCAGGGTGTGAGCAATCTGGTTTGTCTAATTAATTAAATGGAGTGGACATGATGTCCCATTTCATCTTGATGCTTTAAATTAAAAGCGAAAGATCCTGGATCACTCCATTAACAAACATAGAGTTAAGGGGCACCTTGGGGGGTCAGTCAAACATCTGACTTTGGCTCAGGTCATGATCCCAGCGTCCTTGGATTGAACCCTCCTTGGGCTCCCTGCTCAGCAGGGAGTCTGCTTGTCCTTCTCTCTCTGCCCCTCCCGCTGCCCCTGCTTGCGCTCTTTCTCTCTCTCTCTCTTTCTCTCAAATATATAAATAAAAACTTTTTAAAAATTAAAAAATAAATAGAAAGTTAAAAGCTACACAAGTAGATTCAACTTATAAAGGCTAGAAATTTCTTTAAAGACAATTGAACTTGATCATAATCATCATGAAGGGAATAACTGGTCTTCTGTGTACAAGTCTGAATTTTGTTCCAATCCACAGGATTGGGAAAACCCATCATAATTGATTGGTGGGGCCTCTAGCAAGTTTTGTAGCATCTTGCCAAAAGTTACAGGTTTGTTGCTTTGGATTCTGTTCATGATGTTCCCATTGAGCTAGTTTCATCCAGTGTTTGACCTGGCCCTCACCAACAAGCATGTAGACCAATTGATGTAAATCTGACAAACCACTTTGGGAAGTTAGAATAACTATGTTACATTCTTGAGCAAACCTATTGGGATCCTCAGTCACTATAGGGAACTTTAGGGAACTTCAGCTCAATGTTCAGCCTTCCTCCAGGGAAAATAAGAGACATTGGGTCCACTGAGGTCCTCAAAAGACTCCAGGAAGGCAGATTTTTAATAGATTCAGGGGAGGAGGTAGCAGAGGGAGCTTCAAAGGAAAAGGGAGGTGTAACTAAAGGATAGAATGAGAGTGGAGATTAGGATGGAAGAGAAGAAAGGAAGATTGCACTAGAGGTAGGGGCTGAGCATGAGGTGGCATCCTAGAGGCAGTTGACAAAGAAGGTAGGGGAGAGGAAGAAGAGTTCCCAGAAGCCCCTTTTCATTTTTGTAATTATCTGCTTACCTTATTTATTTGAAAAAGTGTAGGTTGTCATGAGGCAATATTACATTCCTTTTTTTTTTTTTTTTTTTTTTAGCGATATTACATTCCTGATAGCGTTTGAAACCTTCAAAATACCAAATAAATTGGAAACCCGTTTAATTTTGTCAATTTTAGAACCATGGTTGTCCACCTTATCTTTGATAAAAATTCCGTTGGATGGGGCATCGCGGGTGCCTCAGCGGTTTAGGGCCGTCTTTGGCCCAGGGTGTGATCCTGGAGACCCGGGATCAAGTCCCATGCCGGGCTCCCTGCATGGAGCCTGCTTCTCCCTCTGCCTGTGTCTCTGCCTCTCTGTCTCTCCCTGTCTCTCATGATGAAATAAATAAAATTTTAAAAAAAAGTAAGTTCCTTTGGAAAGATCAAAGAAGGAAGTTGTGGCCATTGAAGTTCGTGATTACTTCCGGTTAAGTCAGTCCATTTCTGTTCAAATGCCCACGAGGAGGGAAAGTATTTTTCAAACATAAGTGTCTCTTCCTTCAGTTGGAATAGAGGAGTAGTATCTAGAAGTAAGATCAAGGCCATATCAGATCAAGCCCATCTCTTCCCGCTGGGTTTGCAATTGACTACCTGTAGTAGGGCAGAAAAGCTCCTTGCCAACTCCATTTTAGTGAGGCATTCCATTACTCATTTTCACAGTTGGAAGGGAAAATTTGCTTTGTTCAGGAGGTTGGCAGATGGAGACCATGGTGGATTTATGTCCAAAGACACTCTATTAACCAGACTAAGCAGGAAGTCCTTCAGGGGAAGGAACATAGGAGTAGTGAGCATTGACATGCAGGGGAAGCAGTGCTTAATCGTTCTTGGTATGATCTGAAGGAGACCTGCTGGCATCAGGGAAGGCCACTTTCTAGAATGGGCAAACTTGATCTTCCAGAATCATCGGGTTCCTTGTTTCCCCCACATCGGAGGTCTGTTGAAATCTCAAGAAGCTACAATGAGTCAATCCTTAAGCTGGAGAGCATAGGGGAGTGAGTTAGACTTATGTAGCCAGGAGTGCTCGGCATAGCTAGAGTCTGAGAAAATCTACATCTGGAAAATAACATAGATATTCTATTAATGCAGTATATATTGAGCTTTTACTATGTGCACACACATGATATTTTGCTGGGACCTTAGGAACATGTGAGTTAATCCTCATAATACTTTAGTGAACTCTTATAACACTCACAGTTGGTACTAAGTGTTTCATATTTTCCCTGAGAATGTAGATACCGGGCACCGCCTTTCTGTTTCTTTTTCTTCCTTAACATTGGTTGTATAAAATAGGAGCTAAATATTGATTGGAGAAACATACAAAAGCATAAACCAGAACATTGAAGAAGTTCTCATTATTGACTAAGAATCAAATTGGCATAAGATAAACAGGAAAATCAAATTTAAACCATACATATGGATACTCCCCACTGAACGGAGTGTTGCAAAGACTGGCAAAGTAATGGATATATGTCTTTGAGAAGAAGAAGGTTGAAGTCTGGGAACTCCAAGGGAAGAAATTCAACTCACAGGGAAGAAGAAAACGAGGAAATATTTGATAAACAAATATCATCTAGGCCACTCAAAAACAATAGGCCATAGAGAACTTTTCTCAAACAGGCCTAACTATGTTCCTCCCTGTTTCTCAAACTTAGTTTATATAATAATGTAGTTACATATGGTGATAGCTTTCAGCCTGGGATAGGTTCTCTCTCTAAATTCTTTTTAGTCAGTGAAGGGGGTGAAAACGACATTTCCTGAATCTGCCCCATTTTGATTGCTTTTTCAATCAAAATCATCTTTCTGCCAAAGTGGTCCATCATGGAGCAGTCTGGGCTTGGCCCACACTAAATGTAGGATATTTTGTTGGCATAAATAAAGCACACACAGTAAAAAAAATTTGGTATGAAATCACATGGAATCTAAAAAAAGGTTAACATCATCAAAGTGAGGATGAGAATGTTTGCTGCCCTCTACTGAGAGTGAAGGAAATGTTGAAATATTGATCAAATGTTGATTGAAAGTTAGTAATTGGAACCCTCACTAAAATGGAGTCAGGAGGTTTTCAGCAGAGGGAGATCTTAAGCCCTATCACTCATAGTCAATGGCAGTTCCAACAGGAAGGGAAGATCTTGACCTTACACAAGCTTGACCTTGGGAGCGGTTTATACCTACTCTTGCAACCAAAGGCAGAGATGCTTTTCTTATCCTTCCCAGGCAACAGCCTCACCAGTGAAAACCCACCGTCCTTCAAACCATTTTACCAGAAATAATTTTTATTCTGTAATAGACTTCTCAACTTAAGCCTTGTCTCCTCAAACCAAACAAAAAAATTCCTCTTTTTGTTCCCTGGACTTGCCTATGGTTTTGCCACAGCTTGTATGTTCCTAATTGCAATTCTCTGTATTCCTGAATAAACCCACCTTTTAAGGGGATCCCTGGGTGGCTCATTGGCTGAGCAACTCCCTTGGGCCCAGAGTGAGAATCTGGATGCCCAGGATCGAGTCCAACATCAGGCCTCCGTGCATGGAGCCTGTTTCTCTCTGGGCCTGCGTCTCTGCCTCTGTGTGTGTGTGGGGGGGGAGTGGTAAATTAATAATTGTTTTAAAAAAATAAATAAACCCATCTTTTGGTGAAAAAATTATAGGCAGTTTTTATTTTTTAAGAAGAATTTATTTATTTATTTACTCATGAGAGACAGAGAGAGAGAGAGAGAGAGAGAGAGAAAGGCAGAGACACAGGCAGAGGGAGAAGCAGGGTCCTGGGATTCAGTCCCGGGTTGGGCTCCCTGGTAAAGGAGGAGCCTGCTTCTGACCCTCTGCCTCTCTGCCTGCTTGTGCTCTGCCTTTCCATTCCCTCTCTCTCTCTCAAATAAATAAATAAAATCTTGAAAAAGAAAAAGCAACAGAAGACACAGGAAAAGGTGTGACACCCAACGTTTCTTTAAGGAAGAGATATTTGCATTTGTAAGGGAAAGGTCCTTTCCTAAGAGTATCTCCCTTTGTGTAGCAGGAAGAGGGAGAAGATGTAAATCTTGAGAAACTCTTATCAGTGAAGAAGGCGAGGATTTAAATCTGGTAACCGCACAGCCTTGGTTGTGGTGCTTTGCCGGTCACCTCCCCAGATGTTTCCCGGAGTATCAAAATAGATCATCCCCGGTTGCCTGGGTGGCTCAGCAGTTGGGTGTCTGTCTGCCTTTGGTTCAGGACGTGATCCCAGAGTCCCAGTATCGAGTCCCACATGGGGGTCCCTGCGAGAAGCCTGCTTCTCCCTCTGCCCGTCTCTGCCTCTCTGTGTCTCTCATGAAGAAGTAAATAAAATCTAAAACAAAAAAAAAAAAGTTCTTCCCCCTCGGATTCTGTCAATTGATGGTGGAAACAACAGCGTTGTTTTAAGTCAGTGCTCCGGGTGATTCTAAGTGAGGCCACAGTTAAGTAGAAAGGCTTCCTTTTAATTTCTGAGAATTGAGAGCAGGCTTCGCCTTAGGAGGGGTAATGGTCTCCACTACCCGAGTCAGGAGGGTTAGGGCCACAGCACACGGGGCCTAGGCTGTAGCTGAATCTGTGAGCATCTGGGGGAGGGGAGGGCCCTGGAAGCAGAGAAGGAAAAATCAGTTCCTGATTTCCAACTGGGAGTTCACAGCTTCTCAACAGCTCCACACCCAAAGGACTAGGAAGTTGGGCTTTTTGTGCATTTCAAAGTCCTGCCTGCAGGGGAGCAGTTTATAGGTGGAGAGACTTGGCTGCCTTTAAAGGTGTGTCCTCCTGATGCAGCTGGGACTCCTCCACGGAGATCTTGTGAGAGAGCTCGCTAGAGGCCGAGGTGGACGGAGCAGAGATGGCGGGGTCTCAGGTAAGCCTTGTGTCCCAGCTTAGAGGCCGCAGTGCCTTTTTGGCCCGAAATTCCCTGCATTTGGAGATTGCAAGTGTTGATTCCTCCAGCTCTGATATTTCTGCCTCGTGGTTTCACTTATTGTTAAAAACCTTTTCAAATATAATACCCAAGGCTCGATCTTAGAACACTTCTCCTCCATCACCTTCTTTCCCTTCTCTCCAACGGGGCTTCCAATAAGCCACCAAAACTGTATTTATTTTTTATTTTTGAAGATTGTATTTGGGGGATGCCTGGGTGGTGCAGCGCTTTAGCGCCTGCCTTCGGCCCAGGGTGTGTTCCTGGAGACCCGGGATCGAGCCCCGCATCGGGCTCTCTCCAGGGAGCCTGCTTCTCCCTCTGCCTGTGTCTCTGCCTCTCTCTTTCTCTCTCTCTCTCTGTCTTTCAGGAATAAATAAAATATTAAAAAAAAAAGAAAATAAAATTCTAATTCACATTGGACTTTGATAAGTACATTTGTACCCCACCAAAATTTTCCACCTAAGAAGTAAACACAGCTATGGGTGCCTGGGTGGTGAAGTCGTTATACATCTGCCTTCAGCTCAGGTCATGATATCAGGGTCTTGGGATCCAGCCCTACATTGGGTTCCCTGCTTAACAAGGAATCTGCTTCTCCCTATCCAACCTGTTTGCACTCTCTCTCTCTCTGTCTCAAATAAATAAATGAAATCTAGAAAAAAAAAAAATAGATGCAACCTATAAAGCATGATATAAATTACAGTACTCAGGAATTTCTTATGCCTCTGTTGACTTGTTTGTTTATTTGTTTATTTATTTATTTTAAAGATTTTATCTATTTATTCATGAGAGACACAGAGAGAGAGAGGCAGAGACACAGGCAGAGGGAGAAGCAGGCTCCATGCAGGGAGCCCCATGTGGGACTCGATCCCGGGACCCTGGGATCACGACCTGGGCCAAAGGCAGATGCTCAACTGCCCAGCCACCCAGGTGTCCCAACACCTTTATTTTATAAATTATCTTGGATAAACATACAGTATTTATAATGGTTTTCTGAATCATATGCCATCCTCTTATGTCAAAGTTGGACAATTCATTAGAGCATATTACTGTGTTAAACATTATCTTAGTGCATAAGCAGGAAGCTGACCTAAGCCAGAACCAGTTCTAATATAACTTCGCTAAAAGGAGTTCACTCCTTGGGGAATCACAGATAGAAACTACTCCAGGTAGAGTTGTCACACAAAGGAAACTTGACTTGCAGCAAATACGGAGATCACAGAGAGTAACTTCCCAACAAGAGACTCCCAGAGCCAGAGGGAATGATTTCCTTTTATTTAGGGTTAGGGTAGATATTTAGAAATTGGAGCCTTGTCATCTTATGTAGAGCTAAGTATAAGGTGGCATATGAAGCTGAAGATAACAGTTCTATATGTACTTTGTTATATAAATATGAGGTTTGTGCTTCTCCTTGAGTGGAGATTTTAGTATTATAATGAGTTAAAAGCAACTGTTGGTCATTCCATGGGTCACTCCTTGGTCCAACTGCATAATTGTGAGTCAGGGGTTAAGCTAAAATTGGCCCGGGCCAACCTTTTTCACAGGGGAGTTCGCCTCTTTTGCTGGATAGTTTCTGTTTCCATCACAGGAGTCTATGCCTGAAGTAAAAGATTAAGGTAGAAAGAAGAGGCTGAGAAAAATATGGGACAAAGAGGGCACAAGCCCATAAGCAGTAAGGGTCAGATCATGGGATCTAGCTGGTGACATTTAACTCCCTCTTTCATCTTAGGTACGTTGTGAACTCTGCCGGCCTCTTGGTAACTGTGGTATTTATTGCAGGGGCTGCTGACATTCAGGGATGTGGCCATAGAATTCTCTCAGGCGGAGTGGGGATGCCTGAACCACACTCAGCGGGAACTGTACAGGGATGTGATGTTAGAGAACTATGGAAACCTTCTCTTCTTGGGTGAGGATGACTCCTTCCAGGTTTCCCAGAGCACACTCTGGGTTTTCTTCCTTCCTTTGAAGACTGACTCTTAGAAGATTCCTCTGCATGACTGGAATTCGGATCCATGCAATAAGGGAAATAAATGGGGATTTGTAGATGTGGAGAAAAATCTTCATGTTTCCTTTTCAGCTCTAGCTTCCCCTTCCTTTTTTAAAAAAAAAATTTTAAAAACATGTTATTTATTTATTTATTTATGAGAGACAATACAGAGAGAGGCAGAGACATAGGCAGAGAGAAGCAGGCTCCATGCCGGAAGCCCGATGTGGGACTTGATCCCGGGACTCCAGGATTATGCCCTGGGTGAAGGCAGGCACTAAACCGCTGAGCCACCAGGGGTTCCCCCCTAATTCTCCTTCCTTAAGGAGCATGATCATTTCTGTTGATGCATGTCAGTACTAAACATTGACAGGCATCAAATGGTACTGCCGATATTTAAACTCCAGTTTTTATTTATTATTATTGTATCTAGTACTTGGAAGTAGAAGCCATGATTTGAATATTTGAAACTCCTTCTGCTTGTTCTTTTTTTTTTTTTTAATATTTTATTTATTGATGAGAGACACACAGAGAGAGAGGCAGCGACACAGGCAGAGGGAGAAGCAGGCTCCATGCAGGGAGCCCGATGTGGGACTCAATCCTGGGTCTCCAAAATCACACCCTGGGCTGAAGGTGGCGCAAACCACTGAGTCACCCGGTGTGCCCTCCTACTGGTTCTAAAGGGGCTGTTGGTCAGTAGCCTTTGGGAAGGTATTTTCTATAATTTTACTCTGTCCTGTGGTCTCTACTGAGCATGATACTTGATTGAAAATCTCCAGCAATATCCATTTTCCTTTTTCCTAATAACCAGGCCTCATTGTGTCAAAGCCAGACCTGGTCTCCTTTTTGGAGCAAAAGAAGGAGCCTTGGAGCGTGAAGAGAAAGAAGAGAGTAACCATCCATCCAGGTAAGTGGAAATGAGTGAGGCAGATGACAGAGGTGCGGTCCACATGTGAAGGGGGAAGAGAGACCTTAAACTGTGGTGGGAGTAGTTCTCCTTGAAAGGATACACTCTTGAGAAACCTAGTTTATATTTTTCTCCCTGTCACAGAGGGACATGTGCTATCCAACATTATCAAGCTCTTAGCTTCTCTAAGGATTCTCCTTCAGCTCCACTGATGGTCCATCACTTCCACAGGGAGGGCCAGGAGACTCCCCTGGGAGTGGGAGGGTCTCCATAATCTGGGAGGTTCTCCATGGCTGTGAGGGTCCTGGGGAAGTCTCCCTGTTTCTCAGGTTCCATAGCCTTAGCCAATGTAAGTTCTGTTTTGCATTGTGAGAAGCATGTCGGGGTAGTGGTGGGCATACTGGGGTTGGTGCAGAAATCTGGGAACACTGGAGACAGGTACCACGTTTTCTGGCTTATGCATTCCAATGTTATGGAGGCTTTACTCTTGATTGTACAAAATTGACACTCAGTAATTTCATCAGATAACAAAGCACCTCCCTAAAATAAGAAAATCTAATCCTGGGATCCCTGGGTAGCACAGCGGTTTGGCGCCTGCCTTTGGCCCGGGGCTCAACCCTGGAGACCCCAGGATCTAATCCCATGTCGGGCTCCCTGCATGGGCCCGCTTCTCCCTCTGCCTGTGTCTCTGCCTCTCTGTCTCTCTCTGTGTGACTATCATGAATAAATAAATAAAATCTTTTAAAAATATATTAAAAAAAAAGAAAATCTAATCCTTTATTTCACTTTGGAAGTTAATTTTTTCTTTGTATGAACTGAAAATAGGATATAACAGTGTGTTCCATTCCTCAGTGGTGAAATAATGTAACGTATCTGTTTGTATCCTAGAATTCCTACCTAAATTAATGCCATGGGGGAACTAGAACATTTAGACCTTAGAACTTGAAGCCTATAATAAATTCTCAATTTTTACCTTCTTTCTTAATACTTGCATCATTGTATGAATTTGTCTTGTATGACAGGAATTTCTTTTTATTTTGTCAAGTGTGTTTTCACTTTCTTCTTAGTTATATATGAGATTCATCTGTTATTTATTAGATCAAAAGTTCTGATATGACATGGGCATGTGAGGTAGAGGGATGTCTGGGTGGCCTGTCAGTTGGTCCCAAGTCATGATCCTGGAGTCCTGGGGCTCAGCCCCCGCCATTGGGCTCCCTGCTCAGTGGGGAGTCTGCTTCTTCCTGTGCCCTTCCCCTGCTGTGCTCTCTCTCTCTCTCTCTCCTTCTCTCTCAAATACATGGATAAAGTCTTAAAAAAAAAAAGCAGTGAGGTATAATTCGTATAATTCCTGTATTTTAAAGAAAGCTTTTGTTCATAAATGTAATTTTACTTCAGTGAAAATTAGTCATTGGGTTTTTCTTCTACTTGCCTTGTAATATATCTGAATTTAATCCCAAATATGTATTTTATGTATAGTGGCCTTTAGCATATTTTGCAACTTGCTTGGTATTTATTTAGAAATGAAGATGTCTTTATTTCCTTGGTTCTAAGGAGTGGGTTGTAGCCTTAAATTCTCTGTTCAAGGAAGGATATATTAATAAAATAATACATTTGTAAAATGCCTTTTTAAGTGGTTGTTCATATGATTTTCACTTACAGCTTTTAATGATTGATTTTAATGAATATTTTTTATTATACTGTGGTCAGTGAAAACCAGCCAATAACTCATGCTTGTTTTTTATGATACATAGAGTTTAAAATTAGTTTTATAGAAAGTTTCCTTGAGAATAATGCATCTGTTTTGTTTTGTTTTGTTTTGAAAGAATTTTATTTATTTATTTATTCATTCATTCATTCATTCATTCATTCATGAGAGATGGAGAGAGAGGCAGAGACACAGGCAGAGGGAGAAGCAGGCTCCATGCAGGGATCCTGATGTGGGACTCATTCAATTCTGGGACTCCAGGATCAAGCCCTTGCCTGAAGGCAGTCGCTAAACTGTTGAGCCACCCAGTAATCCCGTATTTTTAATGGATTTATTTTAATGTAGCTTTTCTCGGGTTAAATTTTGTCTTCTTCTGGCTTTGTAATTCCATAACAATTTGCTTCCTTTTGTCTCGGACTTTCCACTACATTAGTTAGTTGTGGTTTTGGTTTTACTTGTGTATTTAGTTACACCATGACCATTTTCTTTTTCTTTTAATTTTTCCATAAGATTTTTAATCTATTCTTTTGAGAGAGACAGAAAGAGCAAATGAGAGCATAGCACAGGGGAGGACCAGAGGGAAAAGGAGAAGCAGAGTTCGCGCTGAGCAGGGAGCCTGACCTGGGCTCAATCCCAGGACCCTGGGATCAGGATGTGAGCTGAAAGCAGACGCAGAACCGACTGAGCCATCCAGGTGCCCCAAGGATGACAGTTTTCAAGTTCAGAGTTCAGAGACCATCTGAAGGATCGTGACCATGATCTGAACCGAAATTAAGAGTCCGATGCCTTGGGATCCCTGGGTGGCGCAGCGGTTTACCGCCTGCCTTTGGCCCAGGGCGCGATCCTGGAGACCCGGGATCGAATCCCACATCGGGCTCCCGGTGCATGGAGCCTGCTTCTCCCTCTGCCTATGTCTCTGCCTCTCTCTCTCTCTGTGACTATCATAAATAAATAAAAATTAAAAAAAAAAAAAAAAAGAGTCCGATGCCTAATGTGATTCCTTCCTCTGCTTCAGCTCTGTAGTCTCTTTCTTGTTTGAACACTCACCCTTTGTCTGAGCAGTCACCACAGTGCATCCAGAGGGTGCTGTCGTTCCCTCTTCCTCCATGTCATGCGTGACAGAAACAAGTCCCTCAGGCAGCAGCCAAGAATCCAGATCCCTAAACCTACAGGTCACTCGTTTCTTTCTCTCCTGAGGAGAGGTACGAGTTTTTTCACAGGGTGCCTTCAAGTGTCAGGGAGGGTGAGCTGCTGTTGTGGGCAAGTGTCACAAATTTTCTTAGTGTCTTTGATGTGGCTCTTCTTCACCTCTTGACAATCTCTTTTTCAAAGTGTTTACTGGGTTATTGTGCCTATTTTTTTCTGTTTTGGTATTTTTTTTCTTCAGGCTTTATAGATCTATATATATATTATGAGAATGGGTCCTTTTTTCCTTCTCCCACTCTATTTCTGTCTCTTGAGCTTATGATGCAGAGAAGTTCTTAATGTAATCCAATTTGTCATTTCAAACTTTACGGTTGGTGGTGTTTACCTTTTTTAGAAATTTTCTCATATACTAAGACCACAGAGATAGAATCCTTTGTTTTTCTAAAATATTCATAATGGGGCAGCCCCGGTGGCGCAGTGGTTTGGCGCCGCCTGCAGCCTGGGGTGTGATCCTGGAGACCTGGGATCGAGTCCCACATCGGGCTCCCTGCGTGGAGCCTGCTTCTCCCTCTGTCTGTGTCTCTGCTCCTCTCTCTCTGTGTCTATGAATAAATAAATAAAATCTTAAAAAAAAAATAAATAAAATAAAATATTCATAATGATCTATATAATATCAATCAGAGATGTATTCAGAGTCATTGCTCTCTGTGTAGTGACTGAGGTTTTCAATATTTTCTTTTTTTCTCAACAAGGCTAACCAATTGAAGTATATTCTGAAAGTGTCATATTATGGTTTCTTTTCATTTGCTTTCATTAGTCATTTCGGGCAGCCCCCGTGGCGCAGAGGTTTAGCGCCGTCTGCAGCCTGGGGTTTGAACCTGGGGACCCTGGATTGAGTCCCACGTCGGGCTCCCTGCTGGAGCCTGCTTCTCCCTCTGCCTGTGTCTCTGCCTCTCTCTCTCTGTGTCTCTCATGAATAAAAAAATAAAATCTTAAAAAAAAAAAAAAAGGTTGTGATATCTTATCAAAATGATACATTTGCTTTATGGACCATTGTTGTTATTCCTTGGTACCATGTAGTGAGCTTGTGATCTGGACCAGCAATTCCATGATTTTCATCCACTCCAGGCACAAGCAGTAGGTCAGCTGTATTCATAATAAGATCAACATTTCCTCCCAATCTTCACCTCATTTCAGAGCCACCCAAAGAACTTTTGTCCTTGTGATCACCTGTTTCATTTACCTGGTCTCGTCATGTCTATATTGTTCCTTTTTTCTTTTAATTTAATGTTTTTATTTTTTAAATATTTTATTTATTTATTCATGACAGACACACACAGAGGGAGAGAGAGAGGCAGAGACAGAGGCAGAGGGAGAAGCAGGCTCCATGCAGGTAGCCCGATGGGACTTGATCCCGTGTCTCCAGGATCCAGCCCTCGGCTGTAGGCAGCGCTAAACCGCTGAGACCCCCGGGCTGCCCTGTTCTTTTTTTTTTTTTTTTCTTTTTTTTAAGATTTAATATATTTATTTGACAGAGAGCACAAGCAAGAGGAGCAGCAGAGGGACAGTTAGAAGCCGGCTCTCCTAGCAGGGAGCCTAACATGGGGCTCAATCCCAGAACACTGGGTCACAACCTCAGCTAAGGCTTAACCACTGAGCCACCCAAGCGCCCTTATGTTGTTCTTTATGATATTTCTTGTTGATGAGTGGTGAACATCTCTGTCCTAAATCCTATGTGTTTCCCAATTCTCAGCCATTTTCTTGTAATGAGGCATGATTCCACTGTTTCCAGGACCTGTTCTGCCTGGGTTAGAAGTACAAGATCTGTCATCAACTACATGTAAATTCATATGCTTCTGAACAGTTTAGGTGTTTCTTCACACATCTCCCTTGCAAGTTCACTACAGAAGTTTAAGGTAGACCTTCATGAGTACTGGGATTTGTTTACGTGGTTGAATGCAACCCCCACAGGAACAGTGCAGAAGTGAATGTTATAAGTCACCCAATTCTTCTGCATTGTATCCTGCCAATGATAGCCTTGAAAAATATTTCCTGATGTAAACTGCTTTTTTCAAGTTTTAAAGACTTTATTTATTTTACAGAGACGGTGTATGTGGATGGGGTGGGAGGGAGAGGGAGAGAATCTCAAGTAGACTTCATGCTGAGCACCGAGTCCAGAGTCTGTTGAGGAACCTGAACCCACAACCCCTGAGATCATGACATGAGCCAAAATCAAGAGTCAGACACTGAACTGACTGAGCCACGCAGGCAACCCACATTGAATAGATTTTATCCCAGATCCTGTGTCCGGCTAATGAGTGTTTGATGAGGTGGTGCACATCTGGGAAAATTAGTCAGGAGACATTCTGGGGTCAGACTGAGTGGTGGATATTGTTGGGAAACGATTCTGTGGGTTTAAGTTACTCTGTATGTTAAGGATAGAGGCACTGAAAGTGTTTATCCTTAATTGGCTTTCCGCTGCTGTGCGAATATTAAAATGCTTTGAAATATAGTGATAATATCTTACCCTTAGGTGGAGGACAGATTTGTTAACTGTAGAGGAAAACGGATATCGTCTTCTATGGCAAAGGTTCAGGAAGATATGCTCTCTGCTCCTTCAAGATATTGGGGTTCTCTGTGCTCAGGGTCTCATAGATGCGACACAAACCCACTGCATATGCAGCATCTACATGTGTGAAATGGGGATTTGGAGCTGGCAAGTGAAATTAGCGTGATCAAGAAATTTGTTCTGTTTCATGTGTCATGAACCCTAAGATCCTTGGACTTGAATCTGAGAGTCCTCTGTCTTCTGCTAGCATTGGAAAATTGTTATAGGCAAGCTTGTTCCACTATAGAATATGTGGAACATGGAATTTTTATACTTCTTGGGATTATCCATGGGTTTATTTAAAAATGAAGTTGATGGGCACCTGGGTGGCTCAGTCACTGAGCCTCTGCCTTCGGCTTAGGTTGTGATCCCAGGTTCTGGGATCGATCCCCCGCAGGGAGCCTGCTTCTCCCTCAGCCTTTCTCTCTGCCTCTCTCTGTGTGTCTTTCATGAATAAATAAACAGAATCTTAAAAAAAAAAAATTGATATTTATGCGTCTGTTTCTCCTTTTTATGTATATGTTCACTTGTTTTTTAGTCTGCACTTATAAGTGAAATCATGTGTTATTTGCTTTTATTTGCCTGACTCTTCAGCACAGTACTTTCTAGGTCTATTTACAGTGTCCAGCACAATACTTCCTAGGTCTATTTTCATGGTCATCAATGGCAAGAAACCGCAAAAAAGGCAGAAACAGACCGACTCCAAAAATAAAACAGAACTGCTGCTTTCTGGAGTGGAATGGAGAGGGATGATGGGCCAACTGGGTAAAGGGGAATGGAAGGTAAGGGCATTCAGTTATAGATTCTATTCAGTTATAGAATCGATCATGAGGCTGAAGGATATAGCAGAGGGGATATGGTCAGTGGTATTGTAATCTGGTTCTATGGTGCTAGGTACTGGCTACACTTGCATGGAAAAACATTTAAGTTGCAAATGGATGTCAAAAGAAAGCCAGAGTAGCAACACCTATATCAAAAACTAGACTATTTTGTTCTTGTGCGATGTTTATCCTGCTTTGCTACCAGGGTAATGCTAGGCCTCATAGGATGATGTTGAATATGTTCTGTCCATTCCACTATTTGTAAGAATTTGATGACGATTGTCATTAGTTATTATTATTATTTTAATGTTCGGTAGAACTGACCAGCGAATGTATGTGGTCCTGGGCTTTTCTGTGCCTGGAATTTTTTTTATTCTACATTCAACTTTCATTCTTGTTATTGGTCTGTGAAGATCTACTTGTTGGGTTTAAGATTTATTTTTCAATCTTGGTAGTTTTATATATATATAGGGGAATTATCTGGGAGTTTTCTAAGTTACCTGATTTGTTAGTATATAATTGTTCATGGCAATCTATTATCACAGTATGTATTTCTGTAGTTATCTGTTGTGTTTTCTGTCCCATTTCTTGTTTTAATTTTTGAGGCTGCTCTCCTTTTTTCTTAGTTAATGTAGTTAAAATTTTGATTATTTTTTGGAAAATCTGGGCATTGATGTCAATGTTATGTTACTGTTAATTATGGTCTCTATGATTTTCTTGGTTAATTTCTTTCTCTACTTGATCACAGCTAAGTTTCTTCTTTTTCTAGTTCCTTGTAACATTCAGAAGAAAAGTTGGGGGTGTCTAGGTGGCTCAGTCGGTTTCGCATCTGACTCCTAATCTCAGTTTAGGTCTCAATCTCAGGGTCTTGGGTTCAGGACCCAGTTAGCCAGTTACGCTTCATGTTAGGTATGGAACCCACTATAATAAGGAAATGAATAAATAAAAACAAAAAAAGAAAAAAGTTGAAACTGCAACTTAATTCAGGCATTTATAGCATTAAAAAAAGTGAAAATGGAGTGTGTCATAGAAAAAATTACTAGAAATAAACAATACCAGTGATAGCCAACAAAACAACAAAAAGATAAGGATTCTTTAGGGTTTTTTAAGGATGTCATCCGTAAAGAGATAAACTTGCATTTTCTTTTCCCATTTGGATTCATTTAATTTTTTTTTCCCATTCAGACTAGAATATCCAGTACTGTGTTGAATAGAAGTGAAATCCCTTTGTTATGATCATACAGAAGAAGCTTACAGTTTTTTTTTACTATTGAATATATTAGATTTCAGGTTTTCATAGCTATGTGGCCTTTATTAAGTTGAGGTGTTTTGCTTCTTTTCCTACTTTATTGAGTGTTTTTAATAATGAAACATTGTCCAGTATGCTCATATTCTTGTTCTGCAGCAATATGATTGCCATTTTTGATCTTCATTCTGTTAATGTGGAGCCTTTAACTTATAGTTTTCCATCTGTTGAAACACCCTTGAATTCCAGGAAGAATTGCCTTTAATTGTGTTGTAAAACGTGCTTTTGATTCAGTGTGCTAGTTTGCTTTTTTTATTGTGGACTTTGTATAACTGCGCCTCACAGGTAGTAGTTTGTAATCTTCTTTACTTGTACAGTCTTCCTTTGCCTTTGACAACCTGGTAACACTGGAGTCACAGAGACTATTTTGATAATTTCCCTTCTCTTCACTCCCTGAAAATGTTGGAAGAGATTTGAAATACTTTTCCATGGGACTCCTGGGTGGCTCAGCGGTTGCACATCTGCCTTTGGCTCAGGGCGTGATCCCAGAGTCTCTGGATGGAGTCTCACATCAGGCTTTGTGCATGGAGCCTGCTTCTCCCTCTGCCTGTGTCTCTGCCTCTCTCTCTCTCTGTGTCTCTCATGAATAAATGAATGAAATATTTAAAGAAAAAAAAAGTACTTTTACATTAAATCTCTGAATTATCCCGTGAATTCATTTGGAATAAGATTTTTCTTTGTTGGGACGTTTTAAATTACTTTTTCCATCTACTTAGTAGTTGTAGATCAATATTGAGTTTTTAAATATTTCTTCAGGAAATATTTATTGGAATCCTGAAATCTAGGGAGCTTATATCTTTTTTGAAATTTATACACATTTTTGGTATCTCCTTCTTGGCATATAGTTATCCATTGTCAGTTCTTATTATTTGTGTTTTTATGGTATCAGTTAATACTGTCTGCTGTCACTTCACTTCTGATTTTAATTGACCTTTTTTTCATTCTTACTTGATTTTGTTAAAATCTGTCAATTTTGTTGATCTTTCCTGAAAACCAACTCTTCCTATTGTTGTCCATGCAGAGAGCCAGATGTGGGACTTGATACCGAGTCCAGGAACACACCCTGGGCTGAAGGCAGCGCCAAACCACTGAGCCACCCGTGCTGCCTGATATTTTCCTATTATTACTGTTTCCTCTTTTTTTTTTTTTTTTTTTTTTACTTTTTATTTATTTATGATAGTCACAGAGAGAGAGAGAGAGAGGCAGAGACACAGGCAGATGGAGAAGCAGGCTCCATGCACCGGGAGCCCGACGTGGGATTTGATCCTGGGTCTCCAGGATCGCGCCCTGGGCCAAAGACAGGCGCCAAACCCCTGCGCCACCCAGGGATCCCTGCTGTTTCCTCTTTTGTTCTTTTCTGTTTATGTTTAAATTTCCTCCCTTTTGCAAACTTTGGACTCGTGGGACTTTCCTGATTTTTTGTGATATAAGAAAGTAATTTGTACTATAGCATGACAGTACTACACTACTACTACTATAGCTGTAGTACTACAGCTATCTATGAGGCTATGTGTTCATTACATTCTGTGTTTGTTTATGTGTCCATTGAGGAACAAAGTCCTGATGATTCCTTCCGAGCCATCTTGCTGATGTTCTCTGACTGATTTTCAGGTTATCTATTAGTGGTTGTCAGCATATTCATCTGAGAGTAGTACATGGAATAATTTTACATTTCTCTTTCTTGATTTCTTTCAGCCGTATCCTCTCATGACACACAGAGCTTGCTGTCAAAGCCAAGTATCGAAGCTTCTTTCCAAACAGTGTCAATGGGTAGATTAAAAAATAATGCCATTGAGAATTTACACTTCATGACAGACTGGGACAATGATGGAGAGAGTGAATGGCATCAAACGCATCATGAAGGACACAACCATATTAAGATATCTGCGCATAATAAGAATCTCCCTGCCCAAAATGGTGAAGGATATAGAGCATTTTCAGTAACCTCCCTTTTTAAGTATGCTACTTCCACAAAGCAGTGTGTTTCTGAAAACAAAAGCTCAAATCAAATGTTCAAACTTACATATTTAGGGAACGATGACAGTTTGGAAAATCTGGGAAGTTACCTAGTCCATCCTGAAAATAATTATTTGAACCCTTGTGAAAAAAGAATTGGATTGACTATTCAGTCAAATATTTCTACAAATCAGAGATTTAAAAATGAAGAACAAAGTGCTAAACAGGATCCATTTGAGAGGTGTTTCACTAAGGAGTCGACCCTACAAAATTACAAGAGCGTGTTCAATGGAGACAGAGTTGCTCAATGCAGTGAATCTGAGAAAACATTTAACCAGGGCTCCAATGTTAGTCAATGTGTGAGGACTCAGTTTCTAGGGAACCATCATGAGGGTAGTAAATGTGGGGAAGTCTTTTATCAAAACTCTAACCTTAGTACACATAATAGTATGAATATAGGAGAGAATCCTAAAAATGAATGTGAGAGTGCTCTTTACCAGTCCTCCAATGTTGATGATCAACAGAGAATTCATGTGGGAAAAAACCCATTCAGGTGTAATCAACCTGGGAACATGTTTTGTCAAGCATCAAGGCTAAGTATACATAAGACAATCCATAGTGGAGAGAAAAGTGACATTTGTAAGGAATGTGGCAAAGATTTTGACTTGGACTCAGTACTACCTCAACGTCACGGAATGCGTACTGGAAAGGAACCGTACAAATGTGAAGAATGTGGTAAAACGTTTAAGGTCTGCTCATCCCTAAATATACATAGGCGAATCCATACTGGAGAGAAACCTTACAAATGTGAAGAATGTGGCAAGGACTTTATCCAGCTCTCACACCTTATTAATCATCATAGAATTCACACTGGAGAGAAACCTTATAAATGTAAAGAATGTGGCAAGGCCTTTAAACGTAACTCAAGCCTTACAGAGCATCACAGAATTCATACTGGAGAGAAACCTTACAAATGTAAAGAATGTGGCAAAGCCTTTAAGCAGCCTTCAAACCTCTCTAAACATCACAGAATTCATATTACAGGAGAACGTTACAAATGTGAAGAATGTGGCACAGCCTTTACACATCACTCATGCCTTACTCAACATCACAGAATTCATACTGGTGAGAAACCTCACAAATGTAAGGAATGTGGCAAGGCCTTTAATAAGCATTCACATCTTACTCAACATCACAGAATTCACACTGGAGAGAAACCTTACAAATGTAAAGAATGTGGCAAGGCCTTTAACCAGTATTCAAGCCTTTCTAGCCATCACAGAATGCACACTGGAGAGAAACCTTACAAATGTAAAGAATGTGGCAAGGCCTTTAAACATGTCTCTACCCTTACTCACCATTACAGAATTCATACTGGAGAGAAACCTTACAAATGTAAGGAATGTGGCAAGGCCTTTAATAAGCTTTCATATCTTACTCAACATCACAGAATTCACACTGGAGAGAAACCTTACAAATGTAAAGAATGTGGCAAGGCCTTTAACCAGCACTCACACCTTATTAGTCATCATAGAATTCACACTGGAGAGAAACCTTACAAATGTGAAGAATGTGGCAAGGCCTTTAACCACCAGTCAAATCTTATTCATCATCACAGAATTCATACTGGAGAGAAACCTTACCAATGTAAAGAATGTGGTCGAGCCTTTATCCAGCACTCACACCTTACTACTCATCATAGAATTCATACTAGAGAGAAACCTTAACAAATGTAAAAAATGTGGTGAGGACTTTAATCACCTTTCAACCTTTACTCATTATCAAAGAAGTCATACTAGAGCAAAGCTTCAAAGTTTTAGGATTGTGAGAAAAAAATTTTTTAAGTTCTTTTAAGCAACAAGAAACTAGACTTGAACGGAAAATGATCAAGATTCTTTTCTTTTACAGTAATTTATCCCTTCTTTAAGACAGATTGCCCTACATCTAAAACTGTATACAACAAAATTATATAAGTATTCCTTTATTTTACAATGATATGTGAAAAACAAAAATTATCCAATCTAACAAGGTATGCAATGTTCTTTTATAGTTGTTGTCAAACTGTGAGAGCAAAGTAACTCATGGAATGTAAAGGTAAGAGCTGAATAATCGCAGCATTAATGGAAAAGAGTACTTTCCCAGAACCACTTTTCCCCTCATCCAATTTCCTCTTGATGTTGATCAAACTGTACCATTGGCCATTTAGTTTTTTGTGTTTTTTTTTGTTTTGTTTTTTGTTTTTGTTTTTGTTTTTAATCCGTATGCTTGTGCAGAGACACAGTTATCTTATGTCCAATAAAGGAATGGGGAAGGAAAAAATGAAAGAACAGAGGAAACCCCTTCTTGGTCTGGAGGAGCAATGTTGTAAAGTAACAGGTTCCCTTTCTAGTAGATACCTCTCTGGTGCTGGAACCCATCAGTTGTATCTTTCTCCTCCGTTTTCCAGCTGTGCAGGTGTGTCTTTTTCCTTTATTGGATGCACATCAAATCTTGTGACCTATTGCATTGACAAACCTTACTGTTCACAATAGTTTTTCATTAGTTTATTAAATGCGGTATATGCTTCTTCATCTTTAACTGGACTACAAAGCAATCCTGCCCCATCACCTTTGAATTATTATGATCATTGTTCTCAGTCTTGATTCCTTCCCTGGGTATTTCTTCGGCCATTGAGAGTGGCAGCATCTCCTCAGCTGCCTCTTCTCAGAACTATCGGGTTCCCAACGACAGTACACAAATAGCAGAAGTGGCAGAAGAAGCAACTATGAGAGGATTTGTAAGTATTGCTCTACTCTTACTCCACATTAGGTAATTCATTACAGAGAGTAATGAAATATGTGTAAAGAATGTGGGAAGGCCTTTCAACAATGGCAAACCATGATTCCTGATTAGAAAATGTATAGCGGAGAGGATTTTACAGATACCACAGAATTGGCAAGCACACTAACCAGTACTCAAGCCTTAAAATCTGAGGAAAATCATTACAACATCATTACATCCAGATAAACCTCTAAATAGAATGCTGGTGTTACTCAACATCATAGCTATCATACAGGATAGAAACCATAAAGTGTAAAAGTTGCAGTTCCTTTAACTGGAATTCACTCCTGAGTCAATATCCCAAAATGCGGGATCCCTGGGTGGCACAGCGGTTTGGCGCCTGCCTTTGGCCCAGGGCGCGATCCTGGAGACCCAGGATCAAATCCCATGTTGGGCTTCTGGTGCATGGAGCCTGCTTCTCCCTCTGCCTATGTCTCTGCCTCTCTCTCTCTGTGTGTGTGACTACCATAAATAATAATAATAAAAAAAAATCCCAAAATGTGTACTAGATTCAAAACCTACAAAGAGATGAATGAGGAAAGACCTAGTTTTTATATATAGACTTTAGAAAACATCAGAGATTACAGAAAGGAAAGTAAGTTGAAAGACATAAATTTTTAGAAATGTACTTATTGAACATCAAATGTCAATAAGTGTCACAAATCAATAGAAAGCGATATATAAGTTTCCCTTTTTAGACAGTACTCTACATCAAATACTTACAAGGAATAGTACAAAGTTAAATGTGAGGATAATGTATTATGCTTCAAAAGATACAAGGGATGGATTTCTGCAAAGGTATAATTTCGATTGCTTGTTTTATACTGACCCTGTGTGAGCTTGGTGACTAGTACATTTAATGCATTTTGTACTTTAGAAAATTCATGGAGGGATCCCTGGGTGGCGCAGCGGTTTGGCGCCTGCCTTGGCCCAGGGCGCGATCCTGGAGACCCGGGATCGAATCCCAAGTTGGGCTCCCGGTGCATGGAGCCTGCTTCTCCCTCTGCCTGTGTCTCTGCCTCTCTCTCTCTCTCTGTGTGTGACTATCATAAATAAATAAAAATTTAAAAAAAAATTAGAAAATTCATGGATGCCTAGTTGGTATATGAAATTATATGGCTGACTTGCTGCATTAAAGATGAGATGCCCTTCTTCCTTAGGTGGGTCTCATGCAGACCTCATTTCCCATTGAAGATTAACAACAACATGAATTAGAATATATGAAGAAAATCTAAATGGAGATACTGTTCATGGTTATAACATTAAGTTACCATGAAATAAGTTTTCACAATATCATTCTCCATTCATTAAAAATAAAAAACTTTGTGGATAGTTTAAATAAGATGGTTTGCTATTTGGTCTTTAAGGACAATAAGGTGGCAGTCCTGTAAAATACTGACATATCTTGATAACAGCAATGGTTATAAGTTGAATTCTCAACATCAGGTGGTGTGGTTCCAATGAGGAAATCGGCACAGATACCACAAAGATAGTAGATAAATCTTCCCTATGATGGCATACAAATGGAAATTCGTATTTCTTAAGAGTACTCTCAATCCTGAAAAAGTTTTATATGGAAATTAAACAGTTAAGAAGTTAAAATCAACTGTTAAAAGAGGTCTTTCTTTAAGCCTCTTGGTAACCAGAGGTTAAAAACCTGTAGTCCATACATAATAGATAAGGAGAAAATAATGGAAGTATACACCCACAGAAAATCACCAAATCACAAAGATAAATAGCAATGAAGAAGAGAGCAAATATTTCTAAAACAGACAGGAAACGAAAGAATGACAACAGTAACTCCATACTTTAATCTCTACTTGTTTAAATATAAAGGGACTAAATTCTCCAATTAAAAGGTATGCCTGAATGGAAAGAAATAGAAGAGCCAAGTACATTTTCCATCAGCCTTAAGAACACACTCAGAAAGCGCAGGTGTGAAAAAAGATATACCATGCAAATAGAAACCAGATGAAATGAGGATAGGTATGCTTACATCAATCAAAGTAGACTTTAAGTCAAAGACTAGTAAGACACTGCACGGGTCATTATAAAATAAAGGGGTTACATCATGCAGTGTTTTTAATTATGGTGCATTTGGGAAAGAAAGATTCCCCCATTCTAGTTTTGGTAGGATTCAAACAGTGTGTTTATAACTCATGTCATACCCCTATGAAAAACACTGTACTTTCCCATAAATTTTGGTGCTGTTTTTCCAGGTACATCAATTATAGCTTATGTAATGTTTATGAACATCTATATCTCCTGTGTCCCCTAAATGGCTAGTCAATAGTCAAAAACCTACTCCTGTGCTTTGAGGTTGGGAAAAAGAGAACACTAAATGACAATTTGAGAAGGAGTTACTGCTTCCAGATTTTGATGTGTGTGGAAAAATATTGTTGCAATGATAATCTTGGTAATTACTGAAGAAGTAGCCAATGGTTCATTGAACCAACTAGTATGGGCTAATCAATCTTTTCCCCACAGTATTCAGTTTTCTATCTCTGGCTATTATACATTGCAGATTTTTTCACATGTAATTTAATTTACATTCTCTGCTATTTAAAGTCTCCAAATAACTTACTTGTCCTTTCAGGTAGGTTATTATAATACCCCTTTGTAAGATTCCTGATATTATTCCTGGGCAGCTATTCTTTGTATACAATGTAAATGAGAGGCTTTGTATGGGTCACCTTTACAGTGCTTCTGATTGTGGCTTTAGTTCAAGTTGGATTCTTTCTGAAATGTATATCTTCACATAAGAAAAACCTTACATTATGCTTTGATTTTTAGACTAACTACATTACATGTGACTAAAGTACACTATATGTGCATTTATTGAAAATAAAACATTTACTCATTTATTGTTGGCAAAAGCTGGCTAAGCACATGTACCTATGAGTTTGTATTAAAGCTGTAGGTTTGTGTATTTATTTAGTGTCTGTATTAAGAGGACATTTACCTCTGATTACTGCTTTTTGCTCCTTGAGCTACATAATACTGCTTGTGCTTACATTGTGGTGTCAATTTGGTCAAAGGTTGGATACATAGGAGTCACCTACTTTTAAAAACGAATTTTATTTGATACATAGTAATCTTTCACAGTTTTTCAAATCAATATAACCTACTTTCCCTGAATAAAATAAAATGAAGGAGTTAATTCGACAAACGCATGTAATCTTTAGAATACTTATGTACCCAACATAAAAGTACCCAAATATATAAGCAACAATGAACAGACAAGAACAGAAAAAGAGACAGCAATACAAGAGCAGGGGACTTCAATTGTGCACCTTCAATATGGGACAAGATAATCAAGGAAGTACCAGACTCCATGATATTTAGCAGATTGACTTACACCATTCCACCAACAGCAAAAAACACATTGTTTTCACATGCATTCTCCAATATAAATTTTATATTGGGTCACAAAACAAGTCTTAATAAATTTGATTGAAATCGTATCAGGCATCTTTTCCTACGACAGTGCCATGAAAGTGGAAGTCAATTACAAGTACAAAACTAGAAAAATTATAAACATATGAAAAATAAATAACGTGCAATAGCATTACTCCTAATAGCCAGGACCTGGAAATGACTTGTGTCTCTTTTCAGATGAGTAGATAATATGGTGGATATATAAAATATATGTTGGCTATAATTAACAATACTATTTTGGCTATCTGAAAATTGCTAGAAAATTCTTATTAATTCTTATAACACACAAAATTGTACACTGTGAGGTAATGGATGCTAACTAAATTACTGTGGTATATGTTTTGCAATATATATATGTTTTTTATATATATCATAGTTAAATTGTACACTTTTACTTATATAATGTCATGTCAATAGTAGGTGAAGAAAACTGGAAAAACGTAAGCAGATTATTGATTAGATATGAGGATAAGATGAGAGTGGTAACAGCTAAAGAGTGTGAAGTTTCTTAGGAGGTAATGAAATGTTCTAGAATTGACAATGGTTTGCTTATACCTACATGTGACTCAGTTAAAAAGCTATCAATTGTACACATTAAGTGGATAAATTGTGTGGCATGTAAGTTATACCAAATAAAGCTTTTAAACAGAAGGAACCCCAAATACAAAATTCTTACAAAAATCTCGTATTAATGGCAAATATGAAAAACTGCATACATTCAGGTATTAATTAAACACACATATGTGCATACACGCACACAGAAGATTTCAACTGGAATTTGGCATTTGACTTTCTCTTTTAATTTTTGTGATACTACAGAAAAACAATTTTTCAAAAAAACACGTGGAAAGGAAGTTGTGTCAAATTAGACATAACATATATTGGGACACCTGGGTGGTTGAGTGATTGAGTGTCTGCCTTCGGCTCCCTTGTGATCTGGATTCCCAGGACGAAGTCCCTGGCCTGGCTCCCCTTGAGGAGCCTGCTTTTCCGCGGCTTGTGTCTCTGCCTCTCTCTGTGTGTCTCTCATGAATAAATAAATAAAATCTTTTAAAAAAAATAAAGATAAAACATAGTAATTAATATCAATTAAGTTCAGCAGGTTGATTTTGAGTGGAAAAAATGTATGGACACTACAATCTATAGTCGGATTCTCCAAAGAATCAATAGAATAGATATGCACACATGTATGCATATTTTTAGTCTATATTTCTATAGACCGAGAGATAAGATATAGGTTTACTACATTAAGAAATAGATGTCTTTCTATATGTCTCTGCATAGATAGAGAGTGGGATAAATTTCCTGTAATGAATTGGCTAATATGATTGTGTTAGCTGGCAAATGTGGAGTCTGCAAAGAAGGCCAGCAGGCTAGAGACCCAAGGCAGTGCAGATGGTGAAGCTTTGGGATCTGAAGACAGTCATAGGTGAATAGGAAAAAGCACCTCTGATGTACAGTTAATCGCTTCTTGGCTTTTTGGCTAATAAAAAATGTGAAATATACAGATAATTATGTTCTCTAGAATAGACTGTCTAGTAAATGGTATGGTCTTTTTGGGTAAAACTTTAATATAAGCTAAATGGAAAAATGCAAATAGCTTCTAAAAAGAGTTACACAAAATCTTTTAAGTTAGAATATGTGACTACATGTATGAGAATATACAGCATTTTCAAGCATGCACTAGTACAGAAGATAGAAAATAAGAATTATGGTAGGATGTTTAACAATGTTGCTTCATAATGTCATCAAGGACCATATTCACAATATATGCCACTGAAAGAATAATGAGCAGTGCCACTTTAGGTTGAAGTACAAGGCATGAAGACAAGTAGTGATATGGGGAGGGGGGCGCGGTAAGAATGAGCGCACAGGGATAAATGAAATGCAGAGTCTGGGAGCTTGGGGTAACACAGCCACAGGGGAAGAGAAGATAGGACCCATGTTAGTTTCTTAGGGCTTCTGTAACAAATTATTACAACTGGATGCTAAAGAACCCAAAAAATTATTGTGTCACACTTCTGGAGGCACTTAGACATCTGAAGCCAAGCTGTTGGCAGGGCCACCTTTTGTCTCAAGAATTGAGTCTTCCTTTCTAACTTCGGGGGACTATCGCTATCCTTGATCTTCTTTGCCTTAGTAGACGTGTCACTGTCCCTTCATCACACAGCACTGTGTGTGTAAACTTCCCTCTTGGGATGCCTGGGTGGCTGAGTGGTTGAGCCCCTGCCTTTAGCCCAGGGAGTGATCCTGGAGTCCCAGGATTGAGTCCCACATCAGGCTCCCTGCAGGGAGCCTGCTTCTCTCTCTCTCTGCCTGTGTCTCTGCCTCTCTCTCTCCCTCCCTCTCTCTCTCTCTCTCTCTGTGTGTGTGTGTGTGTCTCTCAGAATAAATAAATAAAATGTTTTTAAAAATAATAATAAACGTTCCTCTTCTCAATAGGACAAGAGGAATTGAATTGGGGTTTACCTGAATCCAGTATGACATATACACTTAATTACATCTGCAAAGATCCTATTGCCCAAAATAGGCTACAGTTACAGGCACTGAGGATTAGAACATGAACATTGAGACAGGTTCTGTAACTTGGAACACAGCTAAAAGCACTAGGTTGTTAAATGTCACTGAGGGGTTAAAGTGCACTACACATTTTAAGGTTGGGTGGGTGTATGCAGGGACATTAAGGGTATGAGGCATACGTGTGTTGAGGGAATGAGAGGGTAAAGGAAATCACGAGAAAGAAGGGGATAGTGGATGACAAATTAATGGGCAAAGGGAGTTCAAAGGCAAGGTTGGGTAAAAGACATATGCAAACTTTATTGCCTGTGATGGCTCAAAGAACATATGGGTGGAAGGGGGATAGTTACTTGTGAATGCAGTCCTGGGAGTGTTCAGTGTTGCAACGAGAGATGAAGGATGGGGAGAACAGATGATACCTGGGGAACAGAGTGTATGTGGGTGGAGGGGGATCATCAAGCTGGGAGAAGAGTGGGCATCAGTAGGCCAAAGGGTCCATGAGAAAGTCAGGGAGTGTAGGGTTGTGGGTAATGAGTGTAGGGTCATGAAGAAATAAGGACTCTGTTAAATGATGGGTCAGATATTGATAATGAACATAAGAGACACGATAAATGGGCTAAAATCCTTGGGACTGGGTGGGGAAGGGACAAATGGCATTGGAGGAGGAGGAAAGAATACATGGAGGTTCTTGGGACAATGGAAGGAAGAGAGCTCTAGAATCAGACAAGAAGGGTTTATTGGTATAGAGGTCTGAAACACACTTCATGGACTTAGAAGAGCAATGAAGACTAGGAGAGTCCTTTGCAGGGAAAGTTTTCACGGAAATGTAAAGGTCACAGAGGTGAAGACCTTAAGGTCACAATGGGTGATAAGGAGGAAGGAGGGGAGGGATGGAGCTGGGGGTGGTAGAAATTGTAGGGGTACATTTGGAGGTCACTATTCATTCTCCTACTCATTAATTGTCTTATTTGTACTTGGTTCAAAACTGTCAAGTTTGCAATTCCAGCCATGAGGCAATAACCTTACTTATATAAAATGCCTAGAAAAAAATAAAAAAAATAAAAAATAAATAAAATGCCTAGTAGTTCCTTTAGTTGAATTGTCAGTAAAGGACCACGGATAAAATTTTGAGTAAACAGAAGACTCAACATCCTCTGTCTCCCTTGAGGATACCACGCACAAGTTCTGACCATGGAGGAGATCATGTGGAAACCTTGATTTTAAGCTTCTAGCGCCCTAAACAGAAAGCCCAGTTAAGCTCAATGAAATTCAGACTTTAAAAACAGAATTCTGTTTTTAGGACCTCCTTAATACTTGCAATTGGTTAAGATAGTGATAGCAAACATACACGTAGGCATAGCATCAACTGTATAATGAGAAATATCTAAATAAAGTTTAAAAATGCCCATGAATTACCCCCAGTCAGTAATAGTTTGACCCTCAGACATACAGGTTGTGAGGTTGGGGTGGGGCTTCTGTTCTGCAATTTCAGAGTATAAAACACGTAGACACTAAAATATTTTGTACTGGGTTCAACATAAATACGTAATGGTTGGTTTACATAAATATTGTCCTATCACACTCATTGTCAGTGACATTGCATTCCTTAACCAATGCTGCATGAAACTGGCATTTTCACATCAGTAGAAGTGGATCGGAGCCCGCCACCTTCCATTCCTGGGATATCCACTAATACTCCATACCTTTAATTTAACCAAATAGACCCATGTTTAGTGGCTCTACACTAGAGAATGCAGGCACCGCACACCTGAGCACCCTAACCCCACCATCTTATGTCAACCCCAACAACTCCTGGTGAGTTCCCAGCAAAGAGTCTACTATTTACTTTTCTCTGTCCTGAGTTTCCTCTGTTGTGGATTCCCAATAAAGAACGCCAATCACCACCCTGAGGAACCACATTCTTTCTTTGCATTTTGGAGTTCACAGAAGGGAGTCTAGTCAATGTGCTGATGTCTGAGCAAGTCTCTGTGTGGAAAACAACGTGTATAGGTTACTGCAATGTTGATTGAGCATGAATTTTGTTCACAAGGAAGTTACAGTGCACCATGTTGGCAACTTCACATATACCATGCGATTTCGTCCCCGTTACACCATCCAAGCTGGGCATTAGGTGTCCTTTATTTTTTCTTAAGATTTATTTGGTTATTCATAGACACACACAGAGAGAGAGGCAGAGACACAGGGAGAGGGAGGCAGAGACACAGGGAGAGGGAGAAGCAGGCTCCATGCAGGGAACCCGATGTGGGACTCGATCCTAGGTCTCCAGGATCACACCGCAGGCTGCAGGCGGCGCCAAACCGCTGCGCCACCAGGGCTCCCCTAGGTGTCCTATCATAACGATGAAGATGTAGATACTGGGCTCCCCCTATGTGCTTCATCTTCTGTTTCCCTATTGATTAAGAAAAAAAGGTTTGTAGATTATAGGGGTGAAATAAGGATAAATGGAAAACTAGAGAAGGGGTAGATTAGTTCAGAGGAGAAAAAAACATTAGTTCAGAGAGCTCTCATTGTTGTGTTTGTATTTTCTTAACAGGATAGAAACATGACTGTGGGGCATTCTGGCGCGGAGCCGAGCGGTGGCGGGCGTAGCTAGCGGGTCGGGTGCCGAGAGGGGGTGCAGCTCGGTTCCCCCCATACCCCTCCCCCTCAGGCGCGAGCCCCACCCCTCCGCCGGCCAGGCCCACCCGGCCGAACTATCCCCTGCGGCGCGAGCCCGGGGCCGCCCCGGGCGCCCCCCAGCAGACCCCCCCCCCCCCATCATGGGCAGCCAGAGCTCCAAGGCTCCCCGGGGCGACGTGACCGCCGAGGAGGCAGCAGGCGCTTCCCCTGCTAAGGCCAACGGACAGGAGAATGGCCACGTGAAAAGCAATGGAGACTTATCCCCCAAGGGTGAAGGGGAGTCGCCCCCCGTGAACGGAACAGAGGAGGCAGCCGGGGCCACTGGCGATGGCATCGAGCCAGCACCCCCTAGCCAGGGCGCTGAGGTCAAGGGGGATGCCCCCGCCAAGGAGACCCCCAAGAAGAAGAAGAAATTCTCTTTCAAGAAGCCTTTCAAATTGAGTGGTCTGTCCTTCAAGAGAAATCGGAAGGAGGGTGGGGGTGATTCCTCTGCCTCCTCACCCACAGAGGAAGAGCAGGAGCAGGGCGAGATCGGTGCCTGCGGCGAGGAAGGCACAGCCCAGGAAGGGAAGGCTGCCGCCACCCCTGAGAGCCAGGAGCCCCAGGCCAAGGGGGCAGAGGCTAGTGCTGCCTCCAAGGGAGGAGACACAGAGGAAGAGGCAGGGCCCCAGGCTGCAGAGCCGTCCACTCCCTCGGGGCCGGAGAGTGGCCCTACACCTGCCGGCGAGCAGAATGAGTAGCTGGGTGGGGGCAGGTGGGTGATCTCTAAGCTGCAAAAACTGTGCTGTCCTTGTGAGGTCACTCCCTGGACCTGGTGCCCTGGCTGCCTTCCTGTGCCCAGAAAGGAAGGGGCTGTTGCCCCCTCCCAGCCACGTTCCCTCTCCTTTTCCCTCCTGTGGATTCTCCCATCATCCATCTGGCCTTCCTCTTAAGGCCAGCTGAAGATGGTCCCTTGCAGTTTCCCGAGTTAGGTTAGTGATGTGAAATATGCTCCTGCCCCTGGCCCTACCTCTCCTGCCCCTACCCCTGCAGAAGGCAATTGCTGGTTTTCTTCCCCAGTTCTTTTCCAAGTAGGTTTTGTTTACTCCCCAAATCCCTGAGCCAGATGTGGGGTGCCTACACTCCCAAACCCGAGTGTCCAGCCTTCCCCTCTGTTGAGTTTTTAGTCTCTTGTGCTGTGCCTAGTGGCACCTGGGCTGGGGAGGACACTGCCCCTGTCTAGGTTTTTATAAATGTCTTACTCAAGTTCAAACCTCCAGCTTGTGAATCGACTGTGTCTCTTTTTTGACTTGGTAAGCAAGTATTAGGCTTTGGGGTGGGGGGGAGGTCTGTAATGTGAAACAACTTCTTGTTGTCTTTTTTTTTCCCCCTCCCATTGTTGTAAATAACTTTTAATGGCCAAACCCCAGATTTGTACTTTTTTTTTTTTTTTTCTAACTGCTAAAACCATTCTCTTCCACCTGGTTTTACTGTAACATTTGGAAAAGGAATAAATGTCGTCCCTTTAGTAAAAAAAAAAAAAAAAAAGAAACATGACTGTGTAAGTATATGCCTGTTTTCCTATAGTCTGTCCACTCTCGTTAGCAATATATATTCATTTTAATTCTTCCACATTGGGGTTACTTTGTATTTTCCTGAAACTTAGTTGTTCTAGCAAATAGGAAGTGTCATCTCCCTGTAGTCTCTGCTTTCCAGGAGGAGTGGTTCAAGAGAATGTGATATAGCTATATCCCTCTCTATCTACTATAATGTAATATTGTTTACGATATACAAATATATCAGAATCTATTACGTGTCATACGTACTATATATAACGTCTATAATATCTATGTCTATCTATCTATAGATATCCGTATCCAAAATTCAACCTTTAAAAAAACGACAGGCTTCCATTTGGGACAAAGTAGGTGATCCTTGAGGATGTTATGCAATAACAATAAGCCACACAAAACGGCAAATACTGTATTATCTCAATAATACCTGGAATCTGCGTTGAACTCATAAGAATAGAGTACAATTGGGATGCCCGTGTGGCTCAGCAGTTGAGTGTCTGCCTTTGCTCAGGATGTGATCCTGGGGTCCAGGATCAAGTCCCACATTGGGCTCCTTCCAAGGAGCCTGCTTCTGCCTATGTCTCTGCCTCTCTGTCTCTCATGAATAAATAAAAGCTGTTTTTTAAAGGATAGAATACAATTGTGATGGTCAGGAGATGACTGAGGACAAAATAGGGTATGTTGGTCAAATGGTACAAAATTTCAGGTATACAGGATGTACAGATTCTGGAAATCTGGAGACTACACATAATTCTATGTCTATTATATTGGGTATTTGCTGAAAGAGTATATCTTAGGAGTTCTCAACACAGGGATCCCTGGGTGGCGCAGCGGTTTGGCGCCTGCCTTTGGCCCAGGGCACGATCCTGGAGACCCAGGATCGAATCCCACGTTGGGCTCCTGGTGCATGGAGCCTGCTTCTCCCTCTGCCTGTGTCTCTGCCTCTCTCTCTCTCACTGTGCGCCTATCACAAGTAAATAAAAAAAAAAAAAAAAAAAAAGAGTTCTCAACACAAATTTATTAAAAATATCTAATAAAGTATCCTAACTATAGGAGATCAGAAGGATATTAATCAGCTGCAGTGTTTTTTAATCAGGTCATTATGTATAGATATTTATATTTTGTAAATTGAGCATCTACTGAATCTCCAGGAATGGAAAATAGGAATCTAGATGAAAGGGTCATGAAGCACGGGATTTAATGTTAAACACAGAAATGAAGGGAAGCCGGGTGGTGCAGCGGTTTAGCACTGCCTTCGGACCGGGGTGTGATCCTGGAGACCTGGGATTGAGTCCCACTTCAGGTTCCCTGCATGGAGCCTGCTTCTCCCTCTGCCTGTGTGTCTGCCTCTCTCTCTCTCTCTCTCTCCCTCTCCCTCTCTCTCTCTCTCTCTTTTTTTTCTCTCTCTGGGTGTGTGTCTAAAGATTAAATATATAATTTTTTCAAAACAAGAAACAAAGTATGACCAACAGGTAGCTACACTCCTATGACTGAGAAAAACCTCCTAAACTTGCCCTGGTTCTATTGCAGTACAGGAAAAGAAAGGATGACAGAAAGGTATAGAATCCTGCAAGTTTGCAGTAAAAAGCTGGACCAGATTAATCTCTTAAAAGTGCTATAGGCTTAGTACATTAGAAACACAGCAGAGGGAGAAGCAGGCTTCATAAAGGGAGCCCGATGTGGAACTCGATCCCGGGTCTCCAGGATCAGGCCCTGGGCTGAAGGGGGCGCTACACTGCTGAGCCACCCGTGCTGCCCCCAAAATATATAGTGAAAATAAAGATCTTTCCCTCTTCATTTCTAGGGTTTCTATGTAGTAAGCACTCTCTGATGTTGAGGAAGTGTCAATTTCGGGGTGAAGATGTTACCACATTCTTTACATTTGTTCCAGGTGTCTCCAGGCTGTATTCTCTAATTTATAGTAGGTGGTGGCTCTAGTTAATGATTTGGCTATATTCTCTACATTTGTAGGGCTTCTCCCCTGCATGTATTGTCCTCCATCGAGGGAGACTTGAAATCCAGACAAACACTTTGCCACATTTTTTTACATTTTTAGGATTTCTCCCAGTATGAATGTACAAGTGTTCAAGTGTTTGCTTAGGTTGTAGTTCTGTTTAAAGGCTTTGCTTATATTCTCTGCATTTGTGGGGTTTCCCCCCAGGTATTTATACTGTGATATCAAGGAAAGTCTGAGCAATAATTAAAGGCTTGAGCAAACTCCTTACGTTGTAAGGTTACTTCCCAGTTTGTATTCTCTGATGCAAGAAAGGTTTGAGTGCTAAACTTTTCAAAACTACTACACACATTAAAATTGATAGAGTAGAATATTGTCTTGATGACTTAGGACCTATTCTCAACGGCACAAAATTTATAAATCTATTTGTGGATGATTATGTCTCTGTCATTTATTCACAATCTGAACATATATCCAGAATGCTATAAAGAAAACAGCTAAAAAAAAAAAAAAAGAAAACTGCTAATATTTCTCAGTCTTTTATATCATTGAAATTTTTTTGTTTCAATCATCATTTGTGTTATATCTTAGGATTTTTTTTAAAGATTAATTGATTGATTGATTGTTTGATTCATGAGAGGCCCAGAGAGAGAGAGAGAGAGGCAGAAACACAGGCAGAGGGGGACGCAGGCTCCATACAGGGAGCCCGACGTGGGACTCCCTCTACCTACATCTCTGCCTCTCTCTGTGTGTCTCTCTTGAATTAATAAATGCAAACTTTAAAGAGATAAAAATTAATCAAATCAAATCAAATCCAGAGTTGAGGGCTGTCTGGGTGGCTCAAAGGTTGAGCGCCTGCCTTCAGCCCAGGGCATGATCCCTGTCCAGGGATGGAGTCCCACATCGGACTCCTTGCATGGAGCCTGCTTCTCCTCCCTTGGCCTGTGTCTCTGCCTCTCTTCCTGTGCCTCTCATGGGTAAATAAACAAAATCTTGAAAAAGAATATGGGAATGCCTGGGTGGCTCAGAGGTTGAGCATCTGCTTTAGGCCCAGGCCTGATCCCGGGATCCTGGGATCGAATCCCACATCTAGCTCCCCGTTGGGAACCCACTTCTCCTTCTGCCTCTCTCTTTCTCTGTGTCTCGCATGAATAAATAAATCTTTAACAACAACAACAAAAATCCAGAGTTGGTTAGTAGCTCAGTAAGAGAAAAGCTTTGCGAAATCTGCACCTTCTTAACCTTCAGAAATGTGCATCGAATCATAATGAGGCTTTTTCCAAAAAGGTCATAAAATAAAGAAGTTTCTGCCTCCTGCAAGACATTGGGAAGTTTATGTTGAGGGCACTTTCTTTCCACAATAGAGTTAGAAGAAGCCCCAGTGAGAAAATGATGTGCCTGTCCATCCAGGGAAATCTGTGTCTCCAGATATTGTCTGCTTCAATTCAGAAAAACCTTTTCCCTCAGATCGCCAGATGGTGTGCAGGTCCAGTCAGGGTTTGGTTCTTCCCTTCTTCCTCTCTTTCTTCCTCTTCTCTTTTTCAGATTTTATGTATAAATTTGCAACAGAGAAAGAGAGAACATGAGCAGGGGGAGTAGCAGATGGAAGGGAGAAGCAGACTCCCCACCGAGCAGGGAGCAGGTTGAGGGTCTTGATCCTAGGACCCTGGGATCAGGACGTGAGTCTGAAGGCAGACACGTAGCCATCTGAGCCACCAAGGTACCCTGGTGCTTTCTTTAGACCTGTCACTTGGATACAAGAGTTTATTCCCTGCAGTTTGGGAGCACTGTAGGTTGTTCTAGGGGACCGTGTGACTATTTCTTCAGTGGCCTTACCTAAAAGACAGTAGCAGAAATGGCTCTGAGGCCAGGGGGATATCCTAAAGGAAATCAGATTAGGAACCCAAGTAAAGAAAACAGTGGATTCATACAAACTTCAAGTCCTAGGGTGCCTGGGTAGCTTAGTAGGTTAAGCATCTAACTCTAGGTTTCAGCTCTGGTCATGTTTTCAGGGGTTGTGGTATCAAGCCCTGCATTGGACTCTGCATTCAGCACGGAGTCTGCTTGAGATTCTCTCTTCCCTCTGTCTGCCTCTCCCCTTACTCCAGGGCACATGCAGTGTCCTTCTTTCTCTCTCTCTCTCAAATAAATAAATAAATAAATAAATAAATAAATAAATAAATCTTTTATTAAAAACTCAAACCCTATAAAACTCCCATATTCCGCTAATGATTGGCATTTGTATTTTTCTTTCTTTCTTTTTTTTTTTTTTTTAGGTAGAACTTTTTTTTTTTTTTTCATTCTGGAGAGCAAGGCTCTGTTTCTTTTTCATAACTTTTGGAGTCATTCTGGGCTACATAGCCAACTTGTTTGTTTTTGCATTTAATTTATTTTCATTTTTAAAGATTTTATGTATTCATGAGAGAGAGACAGAGAGAGAGGCAGAGACACAGGCAGAGGGAGAAGCAGGCTCCAGAATCAGTAGTACTAAGTAGTACTAAGCTAGAGAAAACAGACACAGCACACCTGAGCCACATATACCCACCATCTTGTCGTAACACAAGTGGCCTTGGTTTCCAGTGAAGACCAGGAATCACAGTCCTGAAGCATTACATTCTTTGCTGAGACTTTGAAGTTTACAGAACGCTTGAGAAGGCTCTGAGTCTTGTTATTCAAACCCAAGTTCAGCTGCTCCATAGTTAAAAGCCAACACTTGAGAGACTGGTGTTGGTATTGGTGACCTTAAAAATAGACACTGCCACTTATTTTACAACCAAAAGATGAGTTTATTCAAAAGCAAAGGAAAATATCCTGAGCTGGGACAAAAAGCAGCTGCAAAATCATAGACATGCCTATAAGAAAAAGAAGAGGCACAAAATTTTTAAAGATTTATTTATTTATTTGAGATAGAGTAAGAGACAGAGGGAGAGGAAGAAGCAGACTCCCTGCCAAGCAGGGAACCCAGTCCCTGGACTCTGAGGTCATGACCAGAGCCAAAGGCAGACTACTCAACCTACGGAGCCATCCAGGCACGGTGAGGTACAATGTTTTAAAAATAAAATAATAGAAAGAGTATGTAGGGAAGGTTGTGATGAACTTAAAGTCCTTTGAAGTAACCTGGGAATTTACAATGTGATTGCTTCTCATTGCTGGATCTCTTGCCCAGGATGATGAGAAAAGGGGCTCTTTTGGGCTGGTCCAGATCCAAGGTTTAGCCCATGTAAACCCAAATCTATGTCTTTTTTTTTTTTTAACTTTTTATTTTAAGTAAACTCTACACCCAACATGGAGCTCAAACTTACACCCGCAAGATCAAGAGTCACATTCTCCACTGACTGATCCAGTCAGGAGTTTCAAGTCCATCTCTTACTGATGAGTCTACAATTAACTTCAAGTGGGAGGATGTCAGAGCTCATGCTGCCAAAACCTCCCAGCTCCATTTTAATGAGGTTTCTCATTACCAAGTTTGACATTTCCCTTTTTTTTTTTAAGATTTTATTTATTTATTCATGACAGAGAGAGAGAACGAGAGACAGAGACAGAGAGACAGAGACCCAGGCAGATGGAGAAGCAGGCCCCATGCAGGGAGCCCGATGTGGGACTCGATCCCAGGACTCCAGGATCACACCCTGGACTAAAGGCACTGATTGCTACCCCTAACCTCAACTATAATTGCTATCAGAGACAGAGCATAGGAAACATATTAAAGTGTCATTTATTTACCCTAGTTCCCAGTTGTGGTTACTACTGTGAGATTTTAGAATCATGTTCCTCTTTTGGGAGGAAGAAATTCTACTATGACATTTTTAAAAGAAATCTCAGGCCGGTAAATAAATATTTGGGGCAGATGAACTAAGGAGAAAGACTGTCTAATGCTCAAAGGGTCTAGACACAGGCACCCAGGGAGATTTCTTACAGACCCATAATATTTTAACTGTTTTAGTATTCTGAGGCAGGGGCTGCTTGATACCAGTGGGATTGAGCACTGAGAGGTGTAGCTCAGGTGTCAATAAGAACAGAGACAGATTTATTCGCAACGTGGAGAGTAGTTTCACAAAGCCAATTGAGAGGGAGGGTTGGGAAAAGCCCCTAGAGTTCCTTGGAGCCCTGCCACTGAGAATCAGGAGGACATTGAAAAAGTTGGCTAAAGAGCTGAAGGTGCCTAAAGCTCTTAAATATGTAATACTGTTCTTCTCCAATGTCCTGGTTTCCTTTTCTTTTCTCTTTTTCTTAAAGATTTATTTATTTATTTATGATGGACATAGAGAGAGACACAGAGGTGCAGACACAGGAGGAGGGAGAAGCAGGCTCCATGCCAGGAGCCTGACGTGGGACTCGATCCTGGACTCTAGGATCACGCCCTGGGACAAAGGCAGGCGACAAACCGCTGAGCCACCCAGGGATCCCGATGTCCTGGTTTCTTTTCTTTTTTTTTTTTTTTTTTGTCCTGGTTTCTTGAAGGAATTGCAGAAGCAAGGCTTCCATTTTTGTTTAGGGGCAGTCACTTACTGGACTTGAATAATGAAAAATTTTAGTGTTCTTCCCTCTAGATGACTTCTCCAGGGTGTGAGCAATCTGGTTTGTCTAATTAATTAAATCTGAAGTGGACATGATGTCCCCTTTCATCTTGATGCTTTTAATTAAAAGGGAAAGATCCTGGATCACTCCACTAACAAACATAGAGTTAAGGGGCACCTGGGGGGCTCAGTCAGTTAAGCATCTGACTTTGGCTCAGGTCATGATCCCAGCGTCCTTGGATTGAACCCTCCCTTGGGCTCCCTGCTCAGCAGGGAGTATGCTTGTCCTTCTCTCTCTGCCCCTCCCCCTGCCCGTGCTCGCTCTCTTTCTCTCTCTCTCTTTCTCTCAAATATATAAATAAAAACTTTTTAAAAATTAAAAAATAAATAGAAAGTTAAAAGCTACACAAGTAGATTCAACTTATAAAGGCTAGAAATTTCTTTAAAGACAATTGAACTTGATCATAATCATCATGAAGGGAATAACTGGTCTTCTGTGTACAAGTCTGAATTTTGTTCCAATCCACAGGATTGGTAAAACCCATCATAATTGATTGGTGGGGCCTCTAGCAAGTTTTGTAGCATCTTGCCAAAAGTTACAGGTTTGTTGCTTTGGATTCTGTTCATGATGTTCCCATTGGGCTAGTTTCATCCAGTGTTTGACCTGGCCCTCACCAACAAGCATGTAGACCAATTGATATAAATCTGACAAACCACTTTGGGAAGTTAGAATAACTATGTTACATTCTTGAGCAAACCTATTGGGATCCTCAGTCACTATAGGGAACTTTAGGGAACTTCAGCTCAATGTTCAGCCTTCCTCCAGGGAAAATAAGAGACATTGGGTCCACTGAGGTCCTCAAAAGACTCCAGGAAGGCAGATTTTTAATAGATTCAGGGGAGGAGGTAGCAGAGGGAGCTTCAAAGGAAAAGGGAGGTGTAACTAAAGGATAGAATGAGAGTGGAGATTAGGATGGAAGAGAAGAAAGGAAGATTGCACTAGAGGTAGGGGCTGAGCATGAGGTGGCATCCTAGAGGCAGTTGACAAAGAAGGTAGGGGAGAGGAAGAAGAGTTCCCAGAAGCCCCTTTTCATTTTTGTAATTATCTGCTTACCTTATTTATTTGAAAAAGTGTAGGTTGTCATGAGGCGATATTACATTCCTGATAGCGTTTGAAACCTTCAAAATACCAATTAAAATAGGAAACCCGTTTAATTTTGTCAATTTTAGAACCAAGGTTGTCCACCTTATCTTTGATAAAAATTCCGTTGGATGGGGCATCGCGGGTGCCTCAGCGGTTTAGGGCCGTCTTTGGCCCAGGGTGTGATCCTGGAGACCCGGGATCAAGTCCCATGCCGGGCTCCCTGCATGGAGCCTGCTTCTCCCTCTGCCTGTGTCTCTGCCTCTCTGTCTCTCTCTGTTTCTCCCTGTCTCTCATGATGAAATAAATAAAATTTTAAAAAAGGTAAGTTCCTTTGGAAAGATCAAAGAAGGCAGTTGTGGCCATTGAAGTTCGTGATTACTTCCGGTTAAGTCAGTCCATTTCTGTTCGAGTGCCCACGAGGAGGGAAAGTATTTTTCAAACATAAGTGTCTCTTCCTTCAGTTGGAATAGAGGAGTAGTATCTAGAAGTAAGATCAAGGCCATATCAGATCAAGCCCATCTCATCCCGCTGGGTTTGCAATTGACTACCTGTAGTAGGGCAGAAAAGCTCCTTGCCAACTCCATTTTAGTGAGGCATTCCATTACTCATTTTCACAGTTGGAAGGGAAAATTTGCTTTGTTCAGGAGGTTGGCAGATGGAGACCATGGTGGATTTATGTCCAAAGACACTCTATTAACCAGACTAGGCAGGAAGTCCTTCAGGGGAAGGAACATAGGAGTAGTGAGCATTGACATGCAGGGGAAGCAGTGCTTAATCGTTCTTGGTATGATCTGAAGGAGACCTGCTGGCATCAGGGAAGGCCACTTTCTAGAATGGGCAAACTTGATCTTCCAGAATCATCGGGTTCCTTGTTTCCCCCACATCGGAGGTCTGTTGAAATCTCAAGAAGCTACAATGAGTCAATCCTTAAGCTGGAGAGCATAGGGGAGTGAGTTAGACTTATGTAGCCAGGAGTGCTCGGCATAGCTAGAGTCTGAGAAAATCTACATCTGGAAAATAACATAGATATTCTATTAATGCAGTATATATTGAGCTTTTACTCTGTGCACACACATGATATTTTGCTGGGACCTTAGGAACATGTGAGTTAATCCTCATAATACTTTAGTGAACTCTTATAACACTCACAGTTGGTACTAAGTGTTTCATATTTTCCCTGAGAATGTAGATACCGGGCACCGCCTTTCTGTTTCTTTTTCTTCCTTAACATTGGTTGTATAAAATAGGAGCTAAATATTGATTGGAGAAACATACAAAAGCATAAACCAGAACATCTGAAGATGTTCTCATTATTGACTAAGAATCAAATTGGCATAAGATAAACAGGAAAATCAAATTTAAACCATACATATGGATACTCCCCACAGAACGGAGTGTTGCAAAGACTGGCAAAGTAATGGATATATGTCTTTGAGACGAAGGTTGAAGTCTGGGAACTCCAAGGGAAGAAGAAATTCAACTCACAGGGAAGAAGAAAACGAGGAAATATTTGATAAACAAATATTATCTAGGCCACTCAAAACAATAGGCCATAGAGAACTTTTCTCAAACAGGCCTAACTATGTTCCTCCCTGTTTCTCAAACTTAGTTTATATAATAATGTAGTTACATATGGTGATAGCTTTCAGCCTGGGATAGGTTCTCTCTCTAAATTCTTTTTAGTCAGTGAAGGGGATGAAAACGACATTTCCTGAATCTGCCCCATTTTGATTGCTTTTTCAGTCAAAATCATCTTTCTGCCAAAGTGGTCCATCATGGAGCAGTCTGGGCTTGGCCCACACTAAATGGAGGATATTTTGTTGACATAAATAAAGCACACACAGTAAAAAAAAATTTAGTATGAAATCACATGGAATCCTAAACAAGGTTAACATCATCAATTGAGGATGAGAATGTTTGCTGCCCAATACTGAGAGTGAAGGAAATGTTGAGATATTGATCAAATGTTGATTGAAAGTTAGTAATTGGAACCCTCACTAAAATGGAGTCAGGAGGTTTTCAGCAGAGGGAGATCTTAAGCCCTATCACTCATAGTCAATGGCAGTTCCAACAGGAAGGGAAGATCTTGACCTTACACAAGCTTGACCTTGGGAGCGGTTTATACCTACTATTGCAACCAAAGGCAGAGATGCTTTTCTTATCCTTCCCAGGCAACAGCCTCACCAGTGAAAACCCACCGTCCTTCAAATCATTTTACCTGAAATAATTTTTATTCTGTAACAGACTTCTCAACTTAAGCCTTGTCTCCTCAAAGCAAGCACGCCTCTCTTTGTTCCCTGGACTTGCCTGCTTCTCTCTCGGCCTGTGTCTCTGCCTCTGTGTGTGTTTGTGATAAATCAATAAAATATAAAAAAAAAACAAACCATCTTTTGGTGAAAAAATTATAGGCAGTTTTTATTTTTTAAGAAGAATTTATTTATTTATTTACTCATGAGAGACAGAGCGAGAGAGAGAGAGAGAGAGAGAGAGAGATAGAAAGGCAGAGACACAGGCAGAGGGAGAAGCAGGGTCCTGGGATTCAGTCCCGGGTTGGGCTCCCTGGTAAAGGAGGAGCCTGCTTCTGACCCTCTGCCTCTCTGCCTGCTTGTGCTCTGCCTTTCCACTCTCTCTCTCTCTCTCTCAAATAAATAAATAAAATCTTGAAAAAGAAAAAGCAACAGAAGACACAGGAAAAGGTGTGACACCCAACGGTTCTTTAAGGAAGAGATATTTGCATTTGTAAGGGAAAGGTCCTTTCCTAAGAGTATCTCCCTTTGTGTAGCAGGAAGAGGGAGAAGATGTAAATCTTGAGAAACTCTCATCAGTGAAGAAGGCGTGGATTTAAATCTGGTAACCGCACAGCCTTGGTTGCGGTGCTTTGCCGGTCACCTCCCCAGATGTTTCCTGGAGTATCAAAATAGATCATCCCCGGTCGCCTGGGTGGCTCAGCAGTTGGGTGTCTGTCTGCCTTTGGTTCAGGACGTGATCCCAGAGTCCCAGGATCGAGTCCCACATGGGGGTCCCTGCGAGAAGCCTGCTTCTCCCTCTGCCCGTCTCTGCCTCTCTGTGTCTCTCATGAAGAAGTAAATAAAATCTAAAAAAAAAAAAAAAAAAAGTTCTTCCCCCTCGGATTCTGTCAATTGATGGTGGAAACAACAGCGTTGTTTTAAGTCAGTGCTCCAGGTGATTCTAAGTGAGGCCCCAGTTAAGTAGAAAGGCTTCCTTTTAATTTCTGAGAATTGAGAGCAGGCTTCGCCTTAGGAGGGGTGATGGTCTCCACTACCCGAGTCAGGAGGGTTAGGGCCACAGCACACGGGGCCTAGGCTGTAGCTGAATCTGTGAGCATCTGGGGGAGGGGAGGGCCCTGGAAGCAGAGAAGGAAAAATCAGTTCCTGATTTCCAACTGGGAGTTCACAGCTTCTCAACAGCTCCACACCCAAAGGACTAGGAAGTTGGGCTTTTTGTGCATTTCAAAGTCCTGCCTGCAGGGGAGCAGTTTATAGGTGGAGAGACTTGGCTGCCTTTAAAGGTGTGTCCTCCTGATGCAGCTGGGACTCCTCCACGGAGATCTTGTGAGAGAGCTCGCTAGAGGCCGAGGTGGACGGAGCAGAGATGGCGGGGTCTCAGGTAAGCCTTGTGTCCCAGCTTAGAGGCCGCAGTGCCTTTTTGGCCCGAAATTCCCTGCATTTGGAGATTGCAAGTGTTGATTCCTCTAGCTCTGATATTTCTGCCTCGTGGTTTCACTTATTGTTAAACACCTTTTCAAATATAATACCCAAGGTTCGATCTTAGAACACTTCTCCCGCATCACCTTCTTTCCATCTCTCCAACGGGGCTTCCAATAAGCCACCAAAACTGTATTTATTTTTTATTTTTGAAGATTGTATTTGGGGGATGCCTGGGTGGCTCAGCGGTTTAGTACTTGCCTTCGGCCCAGGGCGTGATCCTGGAGACCTGGGATCGAGCCCCGCATCCGGCTCCCTGCATGGAGCCTGCTTCACCCTCTGCCTGTGTCTCTGCCTCTTTCTCTCTCTGTGTCTCTCAGGAATAATAAATAAAATTAAAAAAAAAAAAAAACTTGAGTCATGAGCCCCTTCTGATGGATACCTGTGGGTGTTGTGCTGGGGGTATGATCGCCAACACCTACCTTGGGGGTGTAGAAATAACGGAAATTTCTAAAAGAATTTTCAAAGGTTAAAGTAGACTTACAGGCTCCTGGGAGTCAGGCTAAGATTGCCTTTTGCCCTAGGCAAAGTGTGACCATCAAGATCGTTGAGTCCAGAGAGGAATGTCCCTCTGCCTGATTCAAGGACTTGTCAATGTGCTGGCCCTGGCTCATCATTTGTCCTCAGCTAGCCCTCTGTTCCCCCATCTCTTTAGGCACTGCTACTAGTTTGTTTCCTACAGTTAATGTTACCTTCCTTTCCTTGGCTTGCTCCTCTCTGCCAGACTTCTCCCTATAAAATTCATACTTTCCTTCTTATCTTTCCTAAGGATCTTAGGTTTACTGAAGGATGTGCAGAAACTATCACATTTAAACAGGAAACTTCTGAATTTCTCTGGCTTCTAGTTTCTAATGAGAACAAAAGCAAAAGAATGTCCCCTGATAAATTCTTGAGATGGGCAGAGTGTGAGAGGACTGAAGGAATTCACAACTGCCTTAATGTTAATGCTTTGTTAGAGGCCAAAAGCAACTTTTGTTTGGCAATAGCCAGACCTCCAGGATCCTGTCAGTCTTCGTTAATATATGAAAGTCTCTTTAGAAACTCCCTTTATCTTTGCCCCCATCTTAAAAGTATACAATGCTTGGCTTTTCAAAAGGATACCTCAGGTCTTTCTGCCCTCCTGTGGTCCTGTCCCTATGTGTACATAGAAACAGCTTTTTGCAACAAAAATTGATCAGCATATCTTCTTTTTGATCCTTAGCTCCAGGCCCACATCACATTAGCTTCCAATGGACAGTGAAGGCTCTCACCTTCCTGTAGTGAGATATTTACTTCTGGGAGTGGACCTCCATCTCGTGGGTTTCAATGTTACTCCACACTTAGTTGCATAGTTAGCCTTCTTTTTATTTTATTTATTTTATTTTATTTTATTTTTTATATATTTATTCCTCAGAGAGAGGCAGAGACATAGAGAGAGGTAGAAGCAGGCTGCCTATGGGTAGCCCGATGCTTGACTCCCCCTGGGATCAGGACCTGAGCCAAAGGTTGATGCTCAATCACCTATCCACCCTAGCACCCCTAGAGTTACTTTCTATTTACTTCTTTGTAATAAAACACACACACACAGAGACACAGGAATCATATAATTGACATATTTCACTGTCTTAAAATCCTGAAAGATTATAGAACTACCTATAGAAACTATACCCGTGTGTGGATGTCACAGAAAGGAAACTTGATTTGCTGCCTCACAGATCACTGAGAATAACTTCCTAAGCAGAGACTCACAGAGCAAGGGGGAAAGGTTTCCTGTTGTTTAGGGTTAGGCTGGATATTTAGAAAGAGGGGCCTTGTCATCGTCAGTAGAACTGGGCAGAAACCCCACATGCATCTGAAGACAGCATTTCTACACATACTTGGGTTATATAACTGAGGTTTGTGCTCCTCCTTGCTGGAGACTTTGGTAATAAAATGAGGTAAGAGACATTTTTGGTTACTCCACAGGTTACTGTTTGTTTCAACTGTAGAGGGTGAGTTGGGTTTAGCTCAAATTGGGCTGGTCCAGGCTGTTCCTCAGGGGGATGTAGTTTTGGAATGTTGCTGAGGTCCAGAACCTTGAGGTCAAGAATTCTTGAGAGGTCTTTGGTGCAAAAACGTGTTTGTATTAAAGATGAGGACAGGACCAATCAGTAGAAAGAGTTGCAGCTGCTGCAGCAGCCTGCTGCCTGCTGGCTCCAATTGCCCAGGGATTGTGAGGAGCAACTGATTACACATTCTGCTGTTGGGGCAAGTGCAGAGTAAGGGAGTTCCAAATGGCTTTTCATATGCTCAAAGACACTCAACAGGATACAATGGCCCTGTTATTGTCAAACTAAGGTTGTTTTTCCCTCTAGGAAGGTATTCACCTTGAGAAAGTTGAGGACTTCCTCCAGGAGCTTTATACTCTAACTGACTCAAGTATTTGTCATTGCACTGCATTTTACAGGGCCATTTAATGTCATATACTTTTCTTTCTGCCTTTGTTTCCCATGTGGAGATCAGTCCTTACCTTTTGGTGGATAGTTTCTGTTTCCATCACAGGAGACTCTGCCCATGGGGTGTTTTGCCTCAAGTAAAAGATGTGGTTGAAAGAGAGGTTAGTAAATGTGGGACCAAGGTTGGAGGGTACAAGCTGGTAAACACCTGAAGGTCAGGTCTTGGGGTCTAACTGATGACTCTAACTCCCTCCTTCATCACTTGGGCCGTAATGAACTCTGCCTATGACCACTCGGTAATTGGTATTTATTGCAGCGACTGCTGACATTCAGGGATGTGGCCATAGAATTCTCTCAGGAGGAGTGGACATGCCTGAACCACACTCAGCGGAAACTCTACAGGGATGTGATGTTAGAGAACTACGGACACCTCCTCTTCTTGGGTGAGGATCACTCCTTCCAGATTTTCCATACCACACTCAGGGTATCCTTCCTTCCTTTGAAGACTGTCTGTCTCTTGGAAGATTCCTCTTTGAATGACTGGAATGTGGATCTGGGCAGTAAAGGGAAAAAGTAGTGTTTTATAGACGTAGACAAAAGTCTTCAATTGCTTCCTTTCAGCTTTAATTTCCTCTTCCTCAAGGTAACATCATCACTTCTGTAGATGCGTGGGAATTCTGTACAGTGAGTGGCAGAAAATAGTACACCCCGTAACTTAAACTCCAACTTACAACTTATTCTTCTGTCTAGTACTTGGCTGTGGAGGACAATTCTGAACACTGGACATCTCTCCTGTGTGTTCTAAAGGGGCAGCTGGGCAACAGCCTTCAGGAAATCATTTTCTTGAATCTACAGTGTCTTTTTCTCTTCTCTACTGAGTATGAGCGTGGATTGAAAGTTAGCATCACCAACAATACTCATCCCTTTTCTCTAATAAACAGGTCTCATTGTGTCAAAGCCAGACCTGGTCTCCTTTTTGGAGCAAAAGAAGGAACCTTGGAGTGTGAAGAGAAAGAAGAGAGTAACCATCCATCCAGGTAAGTGGAAATGAATGAGGCAGATGACAGAGGTGCGGTCCACATGTGAAGGGGGAAGAGAGACCTTAAACTGTGGTGGGAGTAGTTCTCCTTGAAAGGATACACTCTTGAGAAACCTAGTTTATATTTTTCTCCCTGTCACAGAGGGACATGTGCTATCCAACATTATCAAGCTCTTAGCTTCTCTAAGGATTCTCCTTCAGCTCCACTGATGGTCCATCACTTCCACAGGGAGGGCCAGGAGACTCCCCTGGGAGTGGGAGGGTCTCCATAATCTGAGAGGTTCTCCATTGCTGTGAGGGTCCTGGGGAAGTCTCCCTGTTTCTCAGGATCCATAGCCTTAGCCCTTTGTAAGTTCTGTTTTGCCTCATGTGAGAAGGATGTCGGGGTAGTGGTGGGCATACTGGGGTTGGTGCAGAAATCCTGGGAACACTGGAGACAGGTACCACGTTTTCTGGCTTATGCATTCCAATGTTATGGAGGCTTTAATCTTGATTGTACAAAATTGACACTCAGTAATTTCATCAGATAACAAAGCACCTCCCTAAAATAAGAAAATCTAATTCTTTATTTCACTTTGGAAGTTAATTTTTTCTTTGTATGAACTGAAATTAGGATATAACAGTGTGTTCCACTACTCAGTGGTGAAATAATGTAACGTATCTGTTTGTATCCTAGAATTCCTACCTAAATTAATGCCATGGGGGAGCTAGAACATTTAGACCTTAGAACTTGAAGCCTATAATAAATTCTCAATTTTTACCTTCTTTCTTAATACTTGCATCATTGTATGAATTGTCTTGTATGACAGGAATTTCTTTTTATTTTGTCAAGTGTGTTTTCACTTTCTTAAGTTACATATGAGATTCATCTGTTATTTATTAGATCAAAAGTTCTGATATGATATGGGCATGTGAGGTAGAGGGATGTCTGGGTAGCCAGTCAGTTGGTCCCAGGTCATGATCCTGGAGTCCTGGGGCTCAGCCCCCCCACCCCCAATGGGATCCCTCCTCAGTGGGGAGTCTGCTTCTTCCTGTGCCTTCCTGGGCTGTGCTCTCTCTCTCTCTCTCTCTCAAATACATGGATAAAGTCTTAAAAAAAAAAAGCAATAAAGTATAATTCATATAATTCCTGTATTTTAAAGAAAGCTTTTGTTCATAAATGTAATTTTACTTCAGTGACAATTAGTTTAAAAAAAGCTCAAATCTCATTGTATATCCTGTACCCTCGCTGGAGAAAAGACTTCTAATTTTTTTTATTTATTTATGATAGTCACAGAGAGAGAGAGAGAGAGGCAGAGACACAGGCAGAGGGAGAAGCAGGCTCCATGCACCGGGAGCCTGATGTGGGATTCGATCCCAGGTCTCCAGGATCACGCCCTGGGCCAAAGGCAGGCGCCAAACCGCTGCGCCACCCAGGGATCCCGAGAAAAGACTTCTAAATGTAGCAACTAGAGCAAGGCTTTTAAGTTGTGTTCAGCACTCAATAGCAGATATTTTATAATAGAAGAAAACCTACTAATGTCTAAAATGCGGCAAAGCCTTTAACTACCACCCTAAGCTTAACAACCTAATGTAAGACATAATGAGGGGATGGCTGACAAATGTTCAATAAAATTTGACAAAAACTTTATGCGAAACTACAAACTTTGTGAACAAAGAGGTACATAGTGGAGAGATGTGCATCGTGGAGCAGAGGGTGCATAGTGAGGGGAAGCCCTTAAATGTAAAGAATGTGCAAGGCATTTAATTCATAACCAGAACTATTCAACATGAGGTAATGCATCCTGTGGAATAACTTAGAGTTGTTAAGAATAGTGTCCACATCTATGCCTGGAACTGCACTCTTATTGAACATCAGTAAGATAACAAAGCATACTGGGCAGAAACCATAGAAATATGGGATCCCTGGGTGGCTGAGCAGTTTAGCACCTGCCTTTGGCCCAGGACATGATCCTGGAGTCCTGGGATCAAGTCCCACATCAGGCTCCCTGAATGGAGCCTGCTTCTCCCTCTGTCTATGCATCTGCCTCTCTCTCTCTCTCTCTCTGTGTCTCTCATGAATAAATAAATAAAATCTTAAAAAAAGAAAAAGAAATGTAAAATTGATGCAAGACCTTTGGTTTTACTACATACTTCAGAAAAGAAACATCTTTATAAAGGATAAAAACACTTAGGACATAAAGAATTGGTAAGTTGTGAGATGGAAAGGAAATCTAAATAACATCAGAATTCACAGAAGAAAGCAGTAAGTCAATATCCCTTTTCAGGCATGATCTGAAATCCAAGTATTTATTATAGAGAAAAATCCAAAGTTAAAACACACAGATCACTCACATCTTAGCCTTGGACAATGCAAGTGTTAGGGGCACCACCTCTTTACAGTTGAAAACCTGTGTGGGTTAGCCCTGGTGGGGCAGCGGTTTAAGCTCTGCCTGCAGCCCAGGGTGTGATCCTGGAGACCCTGGATTGAGTCCCAGGTCAGGCTCTCTGCATGGAGCTTGCTTCTCCCTCTGCCTGTGTCTCTGCCTCTCTCTCTCTCTGCATCTCTATGAATAAATAAATAAATAAATCTTTAAGAAAAGAAAGGAAAAGAAAAGAAAAGCAAACCTGTGTGTATCTTTTGAGTGCCCCAAATTGAAAACCATACCTATTTTCTCATGGAAATAACCTGTTGTTGACCTCAGAAGCCTCACCTGGAACATAAACAGTCAATCATCGCAGTTTTTCGTATGTATTCCTGTATTATATATGGTATTTTTTATAATAATGTTAGCTTGAGAATAGAAAATCTTAAGGTGAAGACAAAACACATTTATAGTACTGTACTGTATTCATGTATTGTTACATATATATGGACCTCCGCTGTTGAAACCCGGTATTCAGCGGTCCTCGGTATCTGTTAATATCCCTGTCAGGATGGAGAGGAGATGGTTGTCTGAAGAGAGATTATTATTTTCGGTGTGTCTCCTGTTTTCTTTTGACCATATTTGACATTTTTGCATGGCAGATGTTAATTTTACTCTGAAATCCTCTCATCCCAAGGCTTTATCGTTTGTGTACATGTAAGATGATTTGGTGGCTGCTGTCTCACAGACATGCAGGGCTCTGGTATGAGGGGGACTTCATTCCTACCTACTTTAACATGGAAGATTAAGGACATTATAATGTACAATTTATGAAGAAAGTCCACATGGAGATGCTGCTTGTGGCTGACCTGTAAGTGATAGAAGTCCCGAGGAAGTAAGTGTCCAGGGCACCTTTCCTTGCATTAAAGTACCACAGAGAAACCCTGAATTTTAACTAGTTTTTCCATTTGCATTTTAAGGAGAATACAGTGGTAGTTTATTAAAAGCTGGATGTATCTTCAGGATAGCAATTGATCCAAGTCAAGAATATTAGTTATGCAGTTGAAATAATGAGATTTTCACAGGTACCTGTGGGACATATATGAAGACATATAAGTCTTCCGTAACCTGTATTTTTTTAAAGATTTTATTTACTTATAAATGAAAGACACAGAGAGGCAGAGACACAGGCAGAGGGAGAAGCAGGCTGCATGCAGGGATCATTTCCTGAGCCGGAGGCAATTGCCCAACCACTGAGCCACCCAGGTGCCTCCCATTACCTGTATCAATGTCTTGTATGAATTTCATAACTAACTTGAAAAAATATTTAAATAAGTTCCAATTTACTTTCATCTGGATTCATTTCATTGTACAACGTGAACAGTGTATTTGGGGAGATCTCAGGAAGCTCAAGGAGAGTATTGAGAGAAGGCAGAGACAGAACTGCGGGAAGCCGAGAAAGACTGTTAGAGTCAAATTCATTTATGAATAAAGATTTGTGTTAAGCACATTGTGTGTGTGTGTGTGTGTGTGTGTGTGTGTGTCTGTCACAATATTGATAATACTGTAAGCGTAGAGCTTTTTTAAAAAATTTTTTTAAATTAATTAATTAATTAATTTGAGAGAGCGACCGAAAGAGCATGAACAGGGAGGAGAGGGAGAAGCAGACTCCCCACTGAGCAGAGAGCCCAAGGTGAGGCTCCATCCTAGGACTCTGGGACCATGACCTGAGCCAAAGGCAGACCCTTAACTGAATGAGCCATCCAGGAACCCCAAATAGAGCATTTGTAGGAATGACTTACCTGTGGATAACTCAGGGATGAGCTGTGACTTAGTTCCTGCAGAGGTTGTCCAATTTATCCCATAACAGAATCACCAGGAGCACTTGTAAATCTTAGATTGCTGTGTCTATCTCCACATTACCATGTCAGTACTTCTAGGGTACATTCCCCAAATTTCCTTTCTTACACTTTCTCAGGTACCTGTCCAGGGAACCCATTCTGAGAACCAATGACTAGAAGCAGATGTCTATAAGATCCCAGATTCCCCCAGGGAACCCCTTGAGGCCAGACCTATGTGGGCACCCAAGAATCAGCTTGACATTTGGGGGATGCTGGGTTCCCACCATGGGCGCTCTCTCTCATGGTGGAACAATTGTAGTTCCAGCTGGCCCCTCATGGTGGATCGCTGTGCTGGCCCCAGGGAAGGTGCATTGTGGTCAGACTGAAATTGTTCCTCTTACCCTTCTAATGTCCCCCTTGTCTCTGTGGTCCAAGGGGTGATTCAGTCTCACTCTTGAGTACTGAGAGTTGCCTAGTGATGTCTATCTCAGAAGTACTGAGGTGGAACTACCTGCTTCACCATGTTGATGATGTCATCCCTCTGTGATAAGTATTTTTTTTTTAATGTCTCCTCAGCTAAAAATAAATGTTTCCCTATGTACATGTATGTATATCTGTGTATGTTTATATGTGTGTGTATAAATATGCACACAAATATAGATTATGCTTATTCTCCATGAAATAGATTATTGAAATCCTGTACATCTAGATCTTCAAATATAAAACTAATAATAGTGACCAAGTCCTTTGGCTTAAAGGTTATTCAATAGGATTTTTATTTTGCCATGCCACGTGTTTGGTTGGTTATCACTACACAGCATTTGTTCCATTTACTTTTTTTCAATTTCACCCTCATGTTTTAGTTCTCTCTCCAGAAAATTCCAGTAGAATATATTCGAGCAATGTTTAGTGTCACCAGGAACATTTGGTTTATTTGTGTTTAATATCTTAATGAAGATATTGGGGTTTGGCTATACTACATTTTTTGTCTTTCCTAATATGCTCCCTGTTTTTTTTATTCCTTTCTTGTGTTCCTGTATGTATTTTAAGAAAATAATTGTACATTTTCTTCTTTTTTTTCTGTGAACAATGTATATCAGTACCTTATTGCTTGAGCTAGAAACTAAAGCATTCTTTGAAAATCTCGTCCTTCCTACATTTAATTTCACCTTGTCAATATATCTATTTTATGACACCTCTCTTTTTACATCTTTTTATTTTTTTGCTTTTAAGAATTTTTAAGGTTTTAATTTTATTTTTATTTATTTTTAATATTAGCAGGTCAACATTTTTAGGACCCCATTTCTGAGCAATTTCTGCCCCTAAACCAAGGCTCGAACTCCCAAATCAAGAGTTGCATGTTCCACAAACTGAGCCAGAGAGTTTCTCCATGTTGAATATTTTTTTGAAGTAAAGTCACACATACAGAACATATGTTAACAGCTCAATTGAATTTCACAAACTAAGCACGTCTCTATAAACTGTTGAGGTCAAGAAACAATATATTTGACCTCAAAAAAAATATTACTTGACCTCTGCAATTCCTTTTATTTCCTTGGTACCTTTCCACAAGGCTCAGCACTCTTTTAACGCGGAAAGCCATAGATCGCTGTCCTCGTTTTTGTACTTTATATAAATGTAATCAGGCAGTGGGAACTCTTGTATTTGGCTGTTTTTCTATCTATACTTGTGAATTGATCTGTATTCCTTCATGTTATTGTGCATCATTCTTTAGAATGGATCCATTCGATTCCATTGTGTGAATATCAATTGATTACATCATTTTATGGCTAATGGAGGGGAATGATTTTCAGTGCAGGACTGTCATGATAGTACTGGCATGTAAAATCTATAATTTATCTTTTAGTGGAACGTGCACACATACCTGCTGGTTATATATGTGAGATCAAATTGTTGGTAAATATGTTTAATCATGCTCAGCTTTAATACCAAATACTACTGAATACTTAGGATTTCATTTATTTATTCATGGAGACATAGAGAAAGGGGCAGGAGACACAGGTAGAGGGAGAAGCAGGTTTTCCCTGGGGAGCCTGAAGCAGGACTTGATCCCAGGACCCCGGGATCACAACCTGAGCCAAAGGCAGAACCTCAACTGCTGATCCACCCAGGCGTCCCCATCCACACACTCTCTAAAACTTAGTAGCTTATGTCATTTTCTCTATCTCTCTTTTTTTAAAGATTTTATTTATTTATTCATGAGAGACAGAGAGAGAGAGAGGCAGAGACACTGGCAGAGGGAGAAGCAGGCTCTATGCAGGGACTCCAATGCAGGAGTCTATCTCCAGACCTTGGGACTCATGCCTAGGCAGGACTCATGCCTAGCCAAAGGCAGGCACTCAACCACCTAGACACCCAGGGGTCCCCCAAGTGGTCATTTTATCTGCTTTTTTGTTACTGTTACTATGGAGTTGGGCATTAACCTTTTGATAATCTTTTTTTCAAAGTATCTGCTGGGTTATTGAGCCTATTTTTTCTGTTTTGGTATTTTTTTCTTTAGGCTATATATATATATATTATGAGAATGAGTCCTTTTTTCCTTCTCTCACTCTATTTCTCTCTCTTGAGCTTATGATGCAGAGAAGTTCTTAATGTAATCCAATTTTTGATTTCAACATTTATGGTTGTTATCATTTATCATTTTTAGAAATTTTCTCATATACTCAGACAACAGAGATAGACCCTTTGTGTTTTTCTGAAAACATCATAATGATCTATATAATATCAATCAGAAACGTATTAAGAGTCATTGTTCTCTAGTTTGTGTAGTGACTGAGGTTTTCTGGTTTTTCCTTTTTTCTCAACATGGCTAACAAATTGAAGTGTATTCTGAAAGTGTTTTATTGTGGTTTCTTTTCATTTGCTTTAATTAGTCATTTCTTCACATGAATTAATAGCACCACACTCTTGGAGCACACTGCCACTGTACTCTTTCTCCATCTTTTCCTGGCTTTGGGTATGTTTAGCAATCTCAGAGAACCACAGAACCAATGTCACTTTGGATCTCAAAGCCTTCAGTGTGCTTCTCTGCTCTGATGAATAATTATTACTATATCCCAAAGCAGAATGGCCACTAGAGGCTTGACAGTAGCAATAATTTACTTGTTATAGTTTGTAGCTGGAATTTTCGCTAACCAAAGCTGTTTTACCTATATCTCTCTCTTTACCTCACTGGAGGTAGGTTAAGTTCTACAGATTTTATTGTCCAATACATGAGTATAGTCAAGTCATGGGACATTGTCTCTAAAGGGGTCCCACCCACAGGTGACAGCCTCTGGGTGAAAATAGTTCTGCCAGGACTTTGCATGCACACATCTTTGATATGTGTCCAGGGCTGTGTCCATTATGGTACCATGCGGGTCTTCCTTATCTTCCAGATCATTAATGTTAACCCTATGGACTCTTTTGGAGGGGGGTTAAAGTAAGAACTTCCAGGTACATTGTTCCAGGTACATTAATTTTGTTCTGTGTGTTACTGCCAAATGTACCACAAAAGAGTATGAAGAAAAAACATTTTGGATAGGGTTGTGATATCTTGGGCAGGCCGGGTGACCCAGCGCTTTAGTGCCTGCCTTTGGCCCAGGGTGTGATCCTGGAGTCCTGAGATCGAGTCCCACGTCCGGCTCCCTCCTGGAGCCTGCTTCTCCCTCTGCCTGTGTCTCTGTCTCTCTCTCTCTCTCTCTCTGTGTCTCTCATGAATAAAAAAATAAAATCTTAAAAAAAAAAAAAAGGTTGTGATATCTTATCAAAATAATACATTGGCTTTATGGACCATTGTTGTTATTCCTTGATACCGTGTTGTGAGCTTGTGATCTGGACCAGCAATTCCATGATTTTCATCCACTCCAGGCACAAGCAGTAGGTCAGGTGTATTCATAATAAGATCAACATTTCCGCCCAATCTTCACCTCATTTCAGAGCCACCCAAAGAACGTTTGTCCTTGTGATTACCTGTTTCATTTTACCCTGTCTCATCCATCTTTTAGTCTATATTGTTGGGTTTCTTTTTTAATTTAATTTTTTTATTTTTAAATATTTTATTTATTTATTCATGACAGACACACACTTTTTAAGGGAGAGAGAGAAGCAGAGGCAGAGGCAGAGGGAGAAGCAGGCTCCATTTTGGTAGCCCGCCATGGGACTTGCATCCTGTGTTTCCAGGATCCAGCCCTCGGCTGTAGGCAGCGCTAAACCGCTGAGACACCCGGGTTGCTCTGTTCATTTTTTTTTTGTTTTAAGATTTAATATATTTATTTGACAGAGAGCACAAGCAAGAGGAGCAGCAGAGGGACAGTTAGAAGCCGGCTCTCCTAGCAGGGAGCCTAACATGGGGCTAATTCCCAGAACACTGGGTCACAACCTCAGCTAAGGCTTAACCACTGAGCCACCCAAGCGCCCTTATGTTGTTCTTTATGATATTTCTTGTTGATGAGTGGTGAACATCTCTGCCCTAAATCCTATGTGTTTCCCAATTCTCAGCCATTTTCTTGTAATGAGGCATGATTCCACTGTTTCCAGGACCTGTTCTGCCTGGGTTAGAAGTACAAGATCTGTCATCAACTACAATGTAAATTCATATGCTTCTGAACAGTTTAGGTGTTTCTTCACACATCTCCCTTGCAAGTTCACTACAGAAGTTTAAGGTAGACCTTCATGAGTACTGGGATTTTTCAGTGTGGTTGAATGCAAGCCCCACAGGAACAGGGCAGAAGTGAATGTTATAAGTCACCCAATTCTTCTGCATTGTATCCTGCCAGTGATAGCCTTGATAAATATCTCCTGATGTAAACTGCTTTTTAAAAAGTTCCAAGGCTTTATTTGTTTTTACAGAGAGAGTGTATGTGGATGGGGTGGGAGGGAGAGGGAGGGAATCTCAAGTAGACTTCATGCTGAGCACCGAGTCCAGAGTCTGTTGAGGAACCTGAACCCACAACCCCTGAGATCATGACATGAGCCAAAATCAAGAGTCAGACACTGAACTGACTGAGCCACGCAGGCAACCGACATTGAATAGATTTTATCCAGATCCTGTGTCAGGCTAATGAGTGTTTGATGAGGTGGTGCACATCTGGGAAAATTAGTCAGGAGACATACTGGGGTCAGACTGAGTGGAGGATAGTGTTGGGAAACGATTCTATGGGTTTAAGTTACTCTGTATGTTAAGGATAGAGGCACTGAAAGTGTTTATCCTTAATTGGCTTTCCGCTGCTGTGCGAATATTAAAATGCTTTGAAATATAGTGACAATATCTTACCCTTAGGTGGAGGACAGATTTGTTAACTGTAGAGGAAAACGGATATCGTCTTCTATGGCAAAGGTTCAGGAAGATATGCTCTCTGCTCCTTCAAGATATTGGGATTCCCTGTGCTCAGGGTCTCATAGATGCGACACAAACCCACTGCATATGCAGCATCTATATGTGTGAAATGGGGATTTGGAGCTGGCAAGTGAAATTAGTGTGATCAAGAAATTTGTTCTGTTTCATGTGTCATGAACCCTAAGATCCTTGGACTTGAATCTGAGAGTCCTCTGTCTTCTGCTAGCATTGGAAAATTGTTATAGGTAAGCTTGTTCCACTATAGAATATGTGGAACATGGAATTTTTATACTTCTTGGGATTATCCATGGGTTTATTTTAAAATGAAGTTGATGGGCACCTGGGTGGCTCAGTCACTGAGCCTCTGCCTTCGGCTTAGGTTGTGATCCCAGGTTCTGGGATCGATCCCCCGCAGGGAGCCTGCTTCTCCCTCAGCCTTTCTCTCTGACTCTCTCTGTGTGTCTCTCATGAATAAATAAACAAGATCTTAAAAAATAAAAACATGAAATTGATATTTATGCGTCTGTTTCTCCTTTTAATTTATTTGTTCACTTGTTTTTTAGCCTCCACCTATAAGTGAAATCATGTGTTATTTGCTTTTATTTGCCTGACTTATCAGCACAGTACTTTCTAGGTATTTACAGGTGTCCAGCACAATACTTCCTAGGTCTATTTTCATGGTCCTCAATGGCAAGAAACCACAAAAAAGGCAGAAACAGACCCACTCCAAAAATAAAACAGAACTGCTGCTTTCTGGAGTGGAATGGAGAGGGATGATGGGCCAACTGGGTAAAGGGGAATGGAAGGTATAGGCTTTCAGTTATAGAATAGATAAATCATGAGGCTGAAGGATATAGCAGAGGGGATATGGTCAGTGGTATTGTAATCTGGTTCTATGGTGCTAGGTACTGGCTACACTTGCATGGAAAAACATTTAAGTTGCAAATGGATGTCAAAAGAAAGCCAGAGTAGCAACACCTGGCTATCAAACAAGCTAGAGTATTTTTTTCTTGTACGATGTTTATCGTGCTTTGGTACCAGGGTAATGCTGGGCCTCATAGGATGATGTTGAATATGTTCTGTCCATTCCACTATTTGTAAGATTTTGATGGATTGTCATTAATTATTATTTTAATGTTCGGTAGAGCTGACCAGCGAAGGTATGTGCTCCTGGGCTTTTCTGTGCTGGGAATTGTTTTTATTCTACATTCAACTTTCATTCTTGTTATTGGTCTGTGAAGATCTACTTGTTGGGTTTAAGATTTATATTTCAATCTTGTTTGTTTTATATACATAGGGGAATTATCTGGGATTTTTCTAAGTTATTTGTTAGTTTATACTTGTTCATGGCAATCTGTTATCACAGTATGTATTTCTGTAGTTATCTGTTGTGTTTTCTGTCCCATTTCTTGTTTTAATTTTTTAGACTTCTCTCCTTTTTTCTTAGTTAATGTAGTTAAATTTTTTATTATTTTTTGGAAAATCTGGGCATTGACGTCAATGTTAAGTTACTGTTTATTATGGTCCCTACCTCTAATTTTTCTTTGTTAGTTTCTTTCTCTACTTGATCACAGGTAAGTTTCTTCTTTCTCTAGTTCCTTGTCTTGTAACGTTCAGAAGAAAAGTTGGGGGTGTCTAGGTGGCTCACTCGGTTTCGCATCTGACTCTTAATCTCAGTTTAGGTCTCGATCTCAGGGTCTTGGGTTCAGGACCCAGTTAGCCAGTTAGGCTTCATGTTAGGTATGGAACCTACTATGATAAAGAAATGAATAAATAAAAGAAAGGGGGAAAAAGTTGAAACTGCAACTTAATTCAGGCATTTATAGCATTAAAAAAATTGAAAATGGAGTGTGTCATAGAAAAAATTACTAGAAATAAACAATACCAGTGATAACCAACAAAACAACAAAACAATAAGGATTCTTCAGGGTTTTTTATGGATGTCATCTGTAAAGAGATAAACTTGCATTTTCTTTTCCCATTTGGATTCATTTAAGGTTTTTTTTTTCTCCCATTCAGACTAGAATATCCAGTACTATGTTGAATAGAAGTGAAATCCCTTTGTTATGATCATACAGAAGAAGCTTACAGTTTTTTTTTTTACTATTGAATATGTTAGATTTCAGGGCAGCCCTGGTGGCGCAGCGGTTTAGCGCCACCTACAACCCAGGGTGTGATCCTGGAGACCCTGGATCGAGTCCCACATCAGGCTCTCTGCATGGAGCCTGCTTCTCCCTCTGCCTGTGTCTCTGCTTCTCTCTCTTTCTGTTTCTATGAATAAATAAAATCTTTAAAAAAAAAAAAAAAAAAGAATATGTTAGATTTCAGGTTTTCATAGCTATATGGCCTTTATTAAGTTGAGGTAGTTTGCTTCTATTCCTACTTTATTGAGTGTTTTTAATAATGAAACATTGTCCAGTATGCTCATATTCTTGTTCTGCAGCAATATGATTGCCATTTTTGATCTTCATTCTGTTAATGTGGAGCCTTTACCTTATAATTTTCCATATGTGAAAACACCCTTGAATTCCAGGAAGAATTGCCTTTAATTGTGTTGTAAAACGTGCTTTTGATTCAGTGTGCTAGTTTGCTTTTTTTATTGTGGACTTTGTATAACTGCGCCTCACAGGTAGTAGTTGTAATCTTCTTTACTTGTACAGTCTTGCTTTGCCTTTGACAACCTGGTAACACTTGAGTCACAGAGACAATTTTGATAATTTCCCTTCTCTTCACTCCCTGAAAATGTTGGAAGAGATTTGAAATACTTTTCCATGGGACTCCGGGGTGGCTCAGCAGTTGCGCGTCTGCCTTTGGCTCAGGGCGTGATCCCAGAGTCTCTGGATCGAGTCCCACATCAGGCTTTGTGCATGGAGCCTGCTTCTCCCTCTGCCTGTGTCTCTGCCTCTCTCTCTGTGTGTCTCTCATGAATAAATGAGTAAAATCTTTTTTTTTTTTTAAGTTTTTATTTATTCATGATCGACATAGAGAGAGAGACAGGCAGAGGGAGAAGCAGGCTCCATGCCGGGAGCCTGATGCAGAACTCGATCCCGGGACTCCAGGATTGCGCCCTGGGCCAAAGGCAGGCGCTAAACCTGAGCCACCCAGGGATCCCCGAATAAAATCTTCAAAGAAAAAAAAAATGTCCTTTCACATTAAATCTCTGAATTATCTAGTGAATTCATTTGGAATAAGACTTTTCTTTTCTTTTTCTTTCTTTTTTTTTTTTTTTTTTGAATAAGTCTTTTCTTTGTTGGGACGTTTTAAATTACTTTTTCCATCTACTTAGTAGTTGTAGATCAGTTGTGACATTTTAAATATTTCTTCAGGAAATATTTATTGGAATCCTGAAATCTAGGTAGCTTACATCTTTTTTGAAATTTATACACATTTTTCATATCTCTTTTTTGGCATATAGTTATCCATTGTCAATTCTTTTTATTTGTGTTTTTATGGTCAGTTAATACTGTCTGCTGTCACTTCACTTCTAGATTTTAATTGGCCTTTTTTTTTTCATTCTTACTTGATTTTGTTAAACATCTGTCAATTTTGTTGATCTTTCCTGAAAACCAACTCTTCATGTTGTTGATAATTCTCCCCCCCCTTTTTTTAATTTTTATTTATTTATTCATGAGAGAGAGTGGCAGACAGAGGCCAGGGAGAAGCAGGCTCCATTCCATGCAGAGAGCCAGAAGTGGGACTTAATTCTGAGTCCAGGACCACACCCTGGGCTGAAGGCGGCGCCAAACCACTGAGCCACGCAGGCTGCCCGATATTTTCCTATTTTTGCTAATTCCTCTTTGGTTCTTTTTTGTTTATGTTTAAATTTCCTCCCATTGCACTTTGGACTCACGGGACTTTCCTGATTTTTTTGAGTTTTAAGAAAGTAATTTGTACTATAGCATGACAGTACTACAGTGCTACTACTATAGCTGTAGTACTACAGCTATCTATTAGGCTATTGGTCAGTACATTCTGTGTTAGTTTATGTGTCTATTGAGGAATAAAGTCCTGATGAGGGGATCCCTGGGTGGCGCAGCGGTTTGGCGCCTGCCTTTGGCCCAGGGCGCCATCCTGGAGACCCGGGATCGAATCCCACATCAGGCTTCTGGTGCATGGAGCCTGCTTCTCCCTCTGCCTGTGTCTCTGCCTCTCTCTCTTTCTCTCTCTGTGACTATCATAAATAAATAAACATTTAAAAAATAAATAAATAAACTGAGCCATACAAAAAAAAAAAAAAAAAAGTCCTGATGATTCCTTCTGAGCCATCTTGCTGATTTTCTATGACTGGTTTTTAGGTTATCTATTAGTGGTTGTCAGCATATTCATCTGAGAGTAGTGAGTGGAATAATTTTACATTTCTCTTTCTTGATTTCTTTCAGCCGTATCTTCACGTGACACCCAGAGCTTGCTGTCAAAGCCAAGTATCGAAGCTTCCTTCCAAAGAGTGTCAATGGGTAGATTAAAAAATAATACCATTGAGAATTTACACTTCATGACAGACTGGGACAATGATGGAGAGAGTGAAGGGCATCAAAGACATCATGAAGGACACAACCAAACTGAGACATCTGCCCATAATAAGAATCTCCCTGCCCAAAATGGTGAAGGATATAAAACATTTTCAGTAACCTCCCTTTTTAAGTCTGCTACTTCCACAAAGCAGTGCATTTCTGAAAACAAAAGCTCAAATCATATATTCAAACTTACATATTTAGGGAAAGCCGACAGTTTGGACAATCTGGGAAGTTACCTAGTCCATGCTGAAAATAATTATTTGAACCCTTGTGAAAAAAGAATTGGATTTTCTATTCAGTCAAATATTTCTAAAAATCAGAGATTTGTAAATGAAGAACAAAGTGCTAAACAGGATCCATTTGAGAGGTGTTTCACTAAGGAGTCGACCCTACAAAATTACAAGAGCGTGTTCAATGGAGACAGAGTTGCTGAATGCAGTGAATCTGAGAAAACATTTAACCAGGGCTCCAATGTTAGTCGATGTGTGAGGACTCAGCTTCTAGGGAACCATCATGAGTGTAGTAAATGTGGGGAAGTCTTTTATCAAAACTCTAACCTTAGTACACATAATAGTATGAATATAGGAGAGAATCCTAAAAATGAATGTGAGAATGCTCTTAACAAGTCCTCCAATGTTGATGATCAACAGAGAATTCATGTGGGAAAAAACCCATTCAGGTGTAATCAACCTGGGAAAATGTTTTGTCAAGCACCAAGGCTAAGTATACATAAGACAGTCCATACTGGAGAGAAAAGTGACATTTGTAAGGAATGTGGCAAAGATTTTGACTTGGACTCAGTACTACCTCAATGTCACGACATGCGTACTGGAGAGAAACCGTACAAATGTGAAGAATGTGGCAAGGCCTTTACACAGCACTCAACCCTTACTCAACATCACACAATTCATACTGGCGAGAAACCACACAAAGTTGAGGAATATGGCAAGACCTTTAAGAGGTGTTCATATCTTACTCGACATCACAGAATTCACACTGGTGAGAAACCTCACAAATGTGAGGAATGTGGCAAGAGCTTTACTAGGCATTCATATCTTAAACAACATCATAGAATTCATACTGGAGAGAAACCTTTCAAATGTGAGGAATGTGGCAAAGGCCTTTAACCAGAACTCAAGTCTTACTCGACATCATAGACTTCATACTGGAGAGAAGCCTTACCAATGTAAAGAATGTGGTCGAGCCTTTACCCAGCACTCACACCTTACTAGTCATCACAGAATTCACACTAGAGAAAAACCTTAACAAATGTAAAGAATGCGGTGAGGCCTTTAATCACTGTTGAGCCTTTATTCATTATCAAAGAAGTCCCACTAGAGCAAGGCTTCAACGTTTAAGGATTGTGAGAGAATGTTTAAGTTCTTTTAAGCAACAAGAAACTTGACTTGAATGGAAAATGATCAATATTCTTTTCTTTTAGAGCAATTTATCCCTACCTTAAGACAGATTGTCCTACATCTAAAACTTTATACAACGAAATTATATAAAATATTCCTTGATTTTACAATGATAAATGAAAAACTTAAAAATTCTTCAATGTAACTGTGGAGGCGGAGAAAATGAGGCCATTCCACCTTAACTTCAGAATTAGCCCAAGTACAGCCATCTCAGGCCCCTGTGATAAGAGCTGAACTTTACCTTACTTCGGTTACAGGAAAAAACAGCTTACAGCTTAACGCCCTAGAAAGTCCCATATCAGAATGAGAACAGAGCTTAATGCCCTTGAAAGTCCCATATCAGAATGTAAACAGAACTTGAGAAATTCCTCCATCCCTTCTGGAGGTCGCCTAGACCAGGCCATATAACTAATCTGGAACCCACCTCGGGGTCCAAGTCCCTGCCTCGCTGTTTCGGGTACACTTGGACCCAAGCTCAAGCTTGTAAATAAACCCTCATGTGTTTGCATCAGTGTCGGCTCCTTTGTGGTTTCTCAGATACGTAATCTAGGGCACAACACTAACAAGGAATGCAAGGATTTTTATGTTCTTTTATTGTTGTTGTCAACTCTGAGAGCAAAATAATTCCTGGAATGTAACAATAAGAGCTGAATAATCACAGCATTAATGGAAAAGATTAGTTACATAGAACCACTTTTTCCCTTCATTCTATCTCCTCTTGATGTTGATCAAACTGTACCATTGGCCATTCAGTTTTGTTTTGTTTTTTAAAGCCATATGCTTTTGCAGAGACACAGTTATCTAGGTGTCCAATAAAGAACGGGGAAGAGAAAAGTGAAAGAACAATGGAAACCCCTTCTTGGTCTGGAGGAGCAGAGTTGTAACGTAGAAGGTTCCCTTTCTAGTAGACACCTCCTGTCTGGTGCTGGAACCGATCAGTTGTATCTTTCTCCTCCATTTCCAGCTGTTCAAGTGTGTGTCTTATTCCTTTATTGGATGCCCATCAATCATGTAACCTATTGCATTGACAAACCTTGTTCACAATAGTTTTTCATTAGTTTATTACATGCGGTATACGCTTCTTCATCTTTAAGTGCGCGACAACAATCCTGCCCCATCACCGAAGAATTAATATGATCATTGTTCTCAGTCTTGACTTCTATCTTTATTTTATAATATTTTATTGGATTCCAACATATAGCATTAACACCCAGTGCTCATCCTATCAAGTGCTCCCCTCAGTGCCCGTCCCCCAGTCACCCCTCAGTTTTGACTCCTTTGGGTTTTCCTTCAGCCATTGAGAGTGCCAGCATCTCCTAGCTACCTCTTCTCAGAGGTACCAGGTCCCCAACGACAGTACACAAGTAGCACCAAGAGTGTCAGTAGAAGCAACTATGGGAGGATTTGTAAGTACTGCTCAACTCTTACTCCACATTAGGTAATTCATATCAGAGAAATGAAATATGTGTAAAGAATGTGGCAAGGCCTTTCAACAAGAGAAAACCATGATTACTGATCAGAAAATGTATAGTGGAGAGGATTTTACAAGTATGAAAGATTTGGCAAGCCCACTAACCAGTATTCAAGCCTTACCATCTTAGGAAAATCATTACAAGGTCATTACATCTAGATAAACCTCTAGACTTACTCAACATCATAGCTATCATACAGAATAGAAACCATAAAGTGTAAAAGTTGTAGTTCCTTTAACTGGAATTCAGTCCTGAATCAGTATCCCAAAATGCATACTAGATTCAAAACCTACAATCAAATGAATGAGGAAAGACCTTGTTTTTATATACTTTAGAAAACATCAGAGATTACAGAAAGTAAGTTGAAAGACATAAATATTTAGAAATGTACTTATTGAACATCAAATGTCAATAAATGTCACAAATCAATACAAAGCGGTATATCAGTTACCCTTTTTAGACAGTACTCTATATCAAATACAAGTAGGGCAGTCCCGGTGGCAGGGCGGTTTAGCGTAGCCTGCAGCCTGGGGAGTGATCCTAGAGATCCGGTATCGAGTCCTACGTCAGGCTTCCTGCATGGAGCCTGCTTCTTCCTCTGCGTGAGTCTCTGCCTCTTGCTCGGTCTCTCTGAATAAATAAATAAATAAATAATAAATAAATAAATCTTTTTCAAAAAATACAAGGAAGAGTACAAAGTTAACATGAAAATGATGTATTATGCTTCAAAAGATACAAGGGATGGATTTTTGCAAAGGTATAATTTCAATGTGCTTGTTTTATACTGACCGTATGTGAGATTGGTGACTAGTCATATTAATGCATTTTTTTTTTAGAAGATTCACAGATGCCTAGTTGGTATATGAAATTATATGGCTGACTGTTGCTACATCAAAGATGAGATGCCCTTATTCCTTAGGTGGGTCTCATGCAGACCTCATTTCCCATTGAAATGAACAACATGATTTAGAATATATGAAGAAGATCTAAATGGAGATGCTGTTCATGGTTATAACATTAAGTTACCATGAAATAAGTTTTCAGAATATCATTCTCCATTCATTAAAAGTAAAAAACTTTGTGGATAGTTTATTTTATTTTATTTTTTTAATTTTTATTTATTTATGATAGTCACACACAGAGAGAGAGAGAGAGAGAGAGAGAGGCAGAGACACAGGCAGAGGGAGAAGCAGGCTCCATGCACCGGGAGCCCGACGTGGGATTCGATCCTGAGTCTCCAGGATTGTGCCCTGGGCCAAAGGCAGGCGCCAAACCGCTGCGCCACCCAGGGATCCCAACTTTGTGGATAGTTTAAATAAAATGATTTGCTAGTTGGTCTTTAAGGAAAAAGAGGTGGCAGTCCTGTAAAATACTGATGAATCTGGATAATAGCAATGGTTATAAGTTGGATTCTCAACATCAGGTGATGTGGTTCCAATGAGGAAATCAGTACAAATACCACAAAGAGAAGAGATAAGTCTTCCCTATGATGGCATACAGATGGAAATTCATATTTCTTAAGAGTTCTCTCAAGCCTGAAAAGGTTTTATATGGAAATTAAGCGGTTAACAAGTTAAAATCAACTGTTAAAAGAGGTCTTTCTTTAAGCCTCTTGGTAACCAGAGGTTAAAAACCTATAGTCCATACATAATAGATAGGGAGAAAATAATGGAAGTATACACCTACAGAAAATCACCAAATCCCAAAGATAAATAGCAAATGAAGAAGACGGCAAATATTTCTGAAATATGTGTAAGTAAGCAGATTTTCTTTTTTTAGTAAGCAGATTATTGATTAGATATGAGAATAAGAAGATGAGAGTGGTGACAGCTAAAGAGTGTGAAGTTTCTTAGCAGGTAATGAAATGTTCTAGAATTGACAATGGTTTGCTTATATCTACATGTGACTTGGTTAAGAAGCTATCAATTGTACACGTTAGGTGGATAAATTATGTGGCATGTAAGTTATACCAAATAAAGCTGTTTAAAAGGAACCCCAAATACGATATTCCTACAAAGGTCTCGTATTAATGGCAAATATGAACAACTGCATACATTCAGGTATTAATTAAACACATACATATGTGCACACATGCACACAGAAGATTTCAACTGGAATTTGGTATTTGACTTTCTCTTTTAATTTTTGTGATAATACAGAAAAACAATTTTTCAGAGAAGCACATGGAAAGGAAGTTCTGTCAAACTAAACATAATATATACTCAGACACCTGGGTGGCTGCATGATTGAGTGTCTGCCCTTGGATCTGTTGTGATCTGGAGTCCCAGGACCAAGTCCCACACCTGGCTCCTCTTGAGGAGCCTGCTTTTCCCTCTGCTTGTGTCTCTGCCTCTCTCTGTGTGTCTCTCATGAATAAAAATAAAATCTTTTTTAAAAAAATAAAGGAAGATAAAACATATAGTAATTAATATCAATTAAGTTCAGTAGGTTGATTTTGAGTGGAAAAAAATGTATGGACACTAAAGTCTAAAGTAGGTTTCTCCAACGAATTGAATGGATATGCACACATCTATGCATATTTTTAATCTATATTTGTATAGACCCAGAGATTATATATAGGCTTACTACATATAGAAATAGATGTCTCTCTTTCTATAGGTCTCTACATAGATAGTGGGAAAATTTCCTGTAATGAATTAGCTAATATGATTGTGAGAGCTGGCAAGTCTGGAGTCTGCAAAGAAGGCCAGCAGGCTAGAGACCCAAGGCAGTGCAGATGGTGAAGCTTGAGAATCTGAAGACAGTCATAGGTGAGAAGGAAAAAGCACCTCTGAAATATATAGGTAATCGCTTCTTGGCTTTTTGGCTAATATCAAGTGTGAAATATACAGGTAATTATTATGTTCTCTAAATGGACTGTCTAGTAAATGGTATGGTCTTTTGGGGTAAAACTTTAATATAAGCTAAATGGAAAAATGCAAATAGCTTCAATAAAGAGTTACACAAAATCTTTTAAGTTAGAATATGTGACTACATGTATGAGAATATACAGCATTTTCAAGCATGCACTAGTACAGAAGATAGAAAATAAGAATTATGGTAGGATGTTTAACAATGTTGCTTCATAATGTCATCAAGGACCATATTCACAATATATGTCACTGAAAGAGTAATGAGCAGTGCCACTTTAGGTTGAGGTACATGGCATGAAGACAAGTAGTGATATGGGACAGGGGAGGCGGTAACAATGAGCACACAGGGATAAATGAAATGCACAGAGTCTGGGAGCTTGGGGTAACACAGCCACAAGGGAAGAGAAGACAGGACCCATGTTAGTTCTTAGGACTGCTGTAACAAATTATTACAACTGGGTGCTAAAGAACCCAAAAAATTATTGTGTCACACTTCTGGAGGCACTTAGTCATCTGAAGCCAAGCTGTTGGCAGGGCCACCTTTTGTCTCAAGAATTGAGTCTTCCTTTCTAACTTCGGGGAACTATAGCTATCCTTGATCTTCTTTGGCTTGAGACACATCGTTGTCCCTTCATCACACAGCATTGTGTATAAACTTCCCTCTTGGGATGCCTGGGTGGCTGAGTGGTTGAGCCCCTGCCTTTAGCCCAGGGAGTGATCCTGGAGTCCCAGGATTGAGTCCCACATCAGGCTCCCTACAGGGAGCCTGCTTCTCTCTCTCTCTGCCCCTCTCTGTCTCTGTCTGTCTGTCTCTCTCTCTCTGTCTCTCATGAATAAATAAAATGTTTTTAAAAATAATAATAAACAAACTTCCCTCATCTCAATAGGACAACAGGGATTGAATTGGGGTTTACCTGAAACCAGTATGACAACCAACTTAATTACATCTGCAAAGATCCTATTGCCCAAAATAGGTTAAGTTACAGGCACTGAGGATTAGGACTTGAACATCATTGAGACATGTTCTGTAACTTGGAACACGGCTAAAAGCACTAGGTTGTTAAATGTCACTGAGGGGTTAAAGTGCACTACAGATTTTAAGGTTGGGTGGGTGTATGCAGGGACATTAAGGGTATGAGGCCTATGTGTTGAGGGAATGAGAAGGTAAAGGAAATCATGAGAAAGAAGGGGATGGTGGATGACAAATTAATGGGCAAAGGGAGTTCAAAGGCAAGGTTGGGTAAAAGACATATGCAAACTTTATTGCCTGTGATGGGTCAAAGAACATATGGGTGGAAGGGGGATAGTTACTTGTGAATGCAGTCCTGGGAGTGTTCAGTGTTGCAACGAGAGATAAACGATGGGAAGAACAGATGATACCTGGGGAACAGAGTGTATGTGGGTGGAGGGGGATCATCAGAGCTGGGAGAAGAGAGGGCATCAGTAGGCCAAAGGGTCCATGAGAAAGTCAGGGAGTGTAGGGTTCTGGGTAATGAGTGTAGGGTCATGAGGAAACTAAGGACTCTGTAAAATGATGGGTCAGATATTGATAATGGACATAAGAGACATGATAAATGGGCTAAAATCATTGGAATTGGGTGGGGAAAAGACAAATGGCATTGGAGGAGGAGAAAAGAATACATGGAGGTTTGGGACAATGGAAGAAAGAGAGCTCTAGAATCAGGCAAGAAGGGTTTATTGGTATAGAGGTCTGAAACACACTTCATGGACTTAGAAGAGCAATGAAGACTAGGAGAGTCCTTTGCAGGGAAAGTTTTCACGGAAATGTAAAGGTCACAGAGGTGAAGACCTTAAGGTCACAATGGGGGATAAAGAGGAAGGAGGGGAGGGATGGAGCTGGGGGTGGTAGAAATTGTAGGGGTACATTTGGAGGTCACTAATTCATTCTCCTACTCATTAATTGTCTTATTTGTACTTGGTTCAAAACTGTCAAGTTTGTAATTCCAGCCATGGGGCAATAACCTTACTTATATAAGATGCCTAGTAGTTCCTTCAGTTGAATTGGCAGTAAAGGACCACGGATAAAATTCTGAGTAAACAGGGAGACTCAACATCGTCTGTCTCCCTTGAGGATACCACGCACAAGTTGTGACCATGGAGGAGATCATGTGGAAACCAGTACATTCAATGCCTCAGGAAACCTTGATTTTAAGCTTCTAGCGCACTAAACAGAAAGCCCAGTTAAGCTCAATGAAATTCAGACTTTAAAAACAGAATTCTGTTTTTAGGACCTTTAAATACTTGCAATTGGAGGGGATAACGATAGCAAACATACACGTAGGCATATCATCAATTGTGTAATGAGAAATATCTAAATAAAGTTTAAAAATGCCCATGAGGTTTCCCTGGGTGGCGCAGTGGTTTGGCGCCTGCCTTTGGACCAGGGCGTGATCCTGGAGACCCGGGATCGAGTCCCACGTCTGGCTCCCGGTGCATGGAGCCTGCTTCTCCCTCTGCCTGTGTCTCTGCCTCTCTCTCTCTCTCTCTCTGTGACTATCATAAAAAAAAAAAAAATGCCCATGAATTACCCCCAGTCAGTAATAGTTTGACCTTCAGACATACAGGTTGTGAGGTTGGGGTGGGGCTTCCGTTCTGCAATTTCAGAGTATAAGACACATAGACACTAAAATATTTTGTACTGGTTCAACATAAATACGTAAAGGTTGGTTTACATAAATATTGTCCTATCACACTCATTGTCAGTGACATTGCATTCCTTAACCAATGCTGCATGAAACTGGCATTTTCACATCAGTAGAAGTAGAACGGAGCGGCGGAATATAAAACATATTCCACGGTGATTGTAAGCACAACACCCTTGTGCAAACACTCTTCCTTCTACGGTTACAAAATTGAATGTATCTGCCTCCTGTTACACACATCATGAAATATAGATCTTTGATTTGTACACATGTGACTTAACTGGGCGGCTCTGGGGAAGGAGATTGTTGTCCCATCATGACTTACATTCTTACACCGAATACACAATTTCTTTTTTTTTTTTAAATATTTTATTTATTTATTCATGACAGACATAGAGAGAGGGTAGGGAGCAAAGACACAGGCAGAGGGAGAAGCAGGCTCCATGCAGGGAGCCCGATGTGGGAGTTGATCCAGGACTCCAGGATCAGGCCCTGGACCAAAGGCAGGCGCCAAACCGCTGAGCCACCCAGGGATTCCCCGAATACACAATTTCTAAATGATTCCTCAAAAACAAAACAAACGGGACGCCTGGGTGGCTCAGTGCTTGAGCAACTGCCTTCGGCCCAGGGCGTAATCCTGGGGTTCCGGGATCAAGTCCCACATCAGGCTCCTTTCGGGGAGCCTGCTTCTCCCTCTGTCTATGTCTCTGCCTCTCTGTGTGTGTCTCTCATGAATAAATAAATAGAATCTTCTTTTTTTTTAAAAGCGAAACTAGAGAAAAAATGAAAGAATTTGTACATCATTTCATCTCTCTTTTTTTAAGATTTTTGTTTGTTTGTTTGATAGAGCGCAAGCATGTGAAGGAGCAGAGAGAGAGAGAAGCAGGCTCCCTGCTGAGGAGGGAGCCCAACTCCCAGCTCTATCCTTGGATCCCCACATTGTGACCCGAGCAGAAGGCAGATGCTTAATGTACTGAGCCAGCCAGGCGCCCTCATCCTTTCACCTTTTGACACCACACCAGACCACCTTTCCTTTGGACCGCTTTCTCACTTGGCCTAAACATCTTCCCCTGGGCAGAACCTGAGTATGATACGTTTCCTGACCCGCTCTGCCCACTTTTGCACATGCGCACCACAGACCAGTAGGACTCTGCCGTCAGTACCCCAGACTTCACCCTTGGTGTTGGCTCCCCAGAGCGCCTCCCCAGGATTGTCCACCAAGCGCTGCACATGCACAGGGAATATTTGTGGTGCACACTGCCCCTCTCAGAGCCTAAACTTGTAGCTGTGTGCTCCTCTCTTCATCAGCCCTCCTCTCCAGAGCAGGACACCCAAAACCCATCTCAAGCAAGCCCACACACTTGAGTTCACAGGTCAGGCAAGGTGGGACCAGAGTCTATGGACAGACCAGTCCATCCCCTAACCAGCGTTGTTATCTCACCCAGAATTTTTTTTTTTTAAGATTTTATTTATTTATTCATGATAGTCACAGAGAGAGAGAGAGAGAGAGAGGCAGAGACACAGGCAGAGGGAGAAGCAGGCTCCATGCAGGGAGCCCGACGTGGGATTCTATCCCGGGTCTCCAGGATCGCGCCCTGGGCCAAAGGCAGGCGCCAAACCGCTGCGCCAACCAGGGATCCCTCACCCAGAATTTGAACACACCCTCTCACTTCCCTATTGCTAAGACTTCACACATGCACATGAGAGAATACATGCGAAGCCCTCAAGAAGCTGGGTACAGCATCAGCCACCTTGAAGAGGACCCCAGAGCGGGTGGGGATCACGGACTGGACATTAAGGATCACCTTGTGTAATATGAATGCATAAGAGGTCCATGAGCGCAGCAGATCTTCTAATGCTCCCGGATCCCTGTTTCAAACTTCAGTGCTAACATCATGGGCACAGAGCTTCAAAAGACCCAGAATTTGCATCGGGAATATTCCCTCTGCCTAAATGTGGCTTGCAGAGCCTATCAGACAATTGTCCCTTCAGATTTGGTCAAAAATGATCACTTAGACCATAACTGGCCCTCCACGGTTCTGCTGCCAGTCCCTGATCTTCGCTTCTCAGAACGGCTCAGAGAACAGAGTTCCTGGCAGCTCCAACTCTGGGTTGCATGAACTGCCATTCACATTTTCCTGAGCTCAGACTCAGACCAAGGAGAACAAAGGACTTACAATTTGGGGAGTCAGTTTACTTTCCGGTGAAAACAGTGCTTCCAAGGTGACATAGAGCACGCCACCTTCATTCCTGGGATGTCCACTAATAGTCCATACCTTTAATTTAACCAAATAGACCCATGTTTAGTGGCTCTACACTAGAGAATGCAGGCACCGCACACCTGAGCACCCTACCCCCACCATCTTATGTCAACCCCAACAACTCCTGGTGAGTTCCCAGCAAAGAGTCTACTATTTACTTTTCTCTGTCCTGAGTTTCCTCTGTTGTGGATTCCCAATAAAGAACGCCAATCACCACCCTGAGGAACCACATTCTTTCTTTGCATTTTGGAGTTCACAGAAGGGAGTCTAGTCAATGTGCTCATGTCTGAGCAAGTCTCTGTGTGGAAAACAATGTGTATAGGTTACTGCCATGTTGATTGAGCATTAATTTTGTTCACAAGGAAGTAACGGTGTTCACAAGGAAGTTAGAGTGCACCATGTTGGCAACTTCACATACGATGCAATTTCGTCCCCATTACACCATCCAAGCTGGGCATTAGGTGTCCCATAATAACGAAGAAGATGTAGGTACTGGGCCCGACCTATGTGCTTCATCTTCTGTTTCCCTATTGTAACAACAACAACAAAAAAGGTTTGTAGATTATAGGTGTGAAATAAGGATAAATGGAAAACTAGAGAAAGGGTAGATTAGTTCAGAGAGCTCTCATTGTTGTGTTTGTATTTTCTTAACAGGATAGAAACATGACTGTGTAAGTATATGCCTGTTTTCCTATAGTCTGTCCTCTCTCGTTAGCAATATATATTCATTTTAACTCTTCCACATTGGGGTTACCTTGTATTTTCCTGAAACTTAGTTGTTCTAGCAAATAGGAAGTGTCATCTCCCTGTAGTTTCTCTGCTTTCCAGGAGGAGTGGTTCAAGAGAATGTGATATAGCTATATCCCTCTCTATCTACTATAATGTAATATTGTTTACGATATAGAAATATATCAGAATCTATTACGTGTCATACGTACTATATATAACGTCTATAATATCTATGTCTATCTATCTATAGATATCCGTATCCAAAATTCAGCCTTTAAAAAAACGACAGGCTTCCATTTGGGACAAAGTAGGTGAGCCTTGAGGATGTTAGGCAATAACAATAAGCCACACAAAACGGCAAATACTGTATTATCTCAATAATACCTGGAATCTGCGTTGAACTCATAAGAATAGAGTACAGTTGGGATGCCCGTGTGGCTCAGCAGTTGAGTGTCTGCCTTTGCTCAGGATGTGATCCTGGGGTCCAGGATCAAGTCCCACACTGGGCTCCTTCCAAGGAGCCTGCTTCTACCTTTGTCTCTGCCTCTCTGTCTCTCATGAATAAATAAAAGCTGTTTTTTAAAGGATAGAATACAATTGTGATGGTCAGGAGATGACTGAGGACAAAATAGGGGATGTTGGTCAAATGGTACAAAATTTCAGGTATACAGGATGTACAGATTCTGAAAATCTGGAGACTACACATAATTCTATGTCTATTATATTGGGAATTTGCTGAAAAAGTATATCTTAGGAGTTCTCAACACAAATTTATTAAAAATATCTAAGAAAGTATCCTAACTATAGGAGATCAGAAGGATATTAATCAGCTGCATTGTTTTTTAATCAGGTCATTATGTATAGATATTTATATTTTGTAAATTGAGTAACTACTGAATCTCCAGGAATGGAAAATAGGAATCTAGATGAAAGGGTCATGAAGCACAGGATTATGTTAAACACAGAAATGAAAGGCAGCCTGGGTGGCTCAGCGGTTTAGCACTGCCTCGGCCCGGGGTGTGATCCTGGAGACCTGGGATTGAGTCCCACTTCAGGTTCCCTGCATGGAGCCTGCTTCTCCCTCTGCCTGTGTGTCTGCCTCTCTCTCTCTTTCTCTCTCTCTCTCTCTCTCTCTGTGTATTCTAATTAGTGAATAAATAAAATTTTTCAAAAAATTAGTTAACAACTATATATATATATATATATATATATATATATATATATATAAAGCACAAATGAAGTTACTAAGATCTATAGTCCTTTGCTCCCATTTATCATATTGTGGGTTTGGGGAATTGTGAGCACCTGCCCTGAAGAGATGAAAGGAAGAGCCACTCAGAATCGGATCTCCTCTCATCGGTCCTGGGAAGGGAAGAGATCCCAGAGCTAGGCCAGACCTGGACACAGCCTCAGAAGGGGGTAGATCTGGGAGGGCTAGGGAGGGATCTGGCAGTAGAAACTGATATCTCTGCCTCTATCATTGCTAAGCCTGTCCAAAGTAATTCACCACACACAGTTCATATTAATTTAGTCTGGTCTAGTCTCTTTTATTTCTATTTTATAAAATAAAAGAAAAAGCAACTTAACATAAACAGAGTTTTCTGGGATGCGTATATTAGAAAGCTTTCCTAAGAAGAATGTCAAATAAATGCTGCAGGTATACTAATAAAAAAGTCTTTGATCCATGGATGACCCATCAGGGATGACACCAGAACTCACAGGATAACACAGACAGGGAACTGGCCCAACTGAAGCAAAGTTCCCTGTGTACCACCTCTTCCTCACAATGACTCCACATTCCTGAATTCAGCAAGGTACCCACTTGCTCTAACCTAAATTTTCTGGATGTTCTGTATCATGAGTCTTCATCAGTTTTTCTTTCTTTTTTAAAAAAGATTTTATTTATTTATTCATGATAGACACATAGAGAGAGGCAGAGACATAGGCAGAGAGAGAAGCAGGCTCCCTGCATGGAGCCTGATGTGGGACTCCATCCCAGGACTCTGGGATCACAATCTGAGCTGAAGGCAGACACTCAACCGCTCAGCCACCCAGGTGTCCCTTCATCTGGTTTTCTCGTGACCAGATGCCTCGGAAAGAAACAGGTTCTATCTGTTTATATCTGGACACCTGCTTGGTCAGTGTTGTTCACTTCCCTCCACATGATCTAATGAAAAAAGAAAAATTACAATGGTGGCAGACAGGGGTATAAAAATTGACAAACATACTCCCAAGGACAAGAATCTTTGGGGTAGCTGTCATCTCAGAGAAGATCTAGGTGAGATACTGTTCCTATGAAGGTGTTGGCCTTTAGGCTTGTGAATGCACAGAATGACAACCAGAATGAGTCCTACACATGAAACATCTGAGGAACATCTGAATGCTGCATGGAGTTAGTCTATGTGTTCCATACAATGTATAGCAGAACAAGATCCAAAGCCTATAATGTTTGCAATGTATTTGTTGAGCTTCCTGCCCAATGGACATATGGGAACTGTGGTATTTATCTGCTCATGTAGAATCTGGCACAGGATATTGGAGCAGCCAACAGAAACTATGGCTGTGACTTAAAGCTTCACACACCTGGAATCTGGGGACTGATGGTGATGGCCTAGAAGACATCCAAGGGGCCAGAGTTGCCGATGGACACACCTCTGGACACAGTGAAACTGGAAAAGAGGGATGCCTCTCTGGCTCAGTGGTTGAGCATCTGCCTTTGGGTCAGGTTGTGATCCCAAGGTCCTGGGATCGAGTCTCGCATCAGGCTTCCTGCATGGAGCTTGCTTTTACCTCTGTCTGTGTCTCTTGTGAATAAATAAATTATCTCTGTTTGTGTCTCTCATGAATAAATAAATAAAATCTTTTAAACAAAAACAGAAACTAGAAATAAAGTCTCTGTCCAAACCATAGAGAAATCGTTTCAAACCAAAGGCTCCCAAGGTATCTCAGGTTCCACTTCAAAGTTATGACCAGGGGATCCTTCGGTGGCTGGGCAGTTTAGGGCCTGCTTTCGGCTCAGGGTGTGATCCTGGAGTCCTGGGATTATGCCCCCTATCAGGCTACCTGCATGGAACATGCTACTCCCTCGGCCTTTCTCTCTGCCTCCCACTTTCTGCATCTTTCATGAATAAATAAATAACCTCTTTTAAAAAAGAAGAAGAAAAGAATCCCTACCAATGTGAATAGTGTGGCAAGGCCTTTATCCAGATCTCAGGCCTTATTCGACATCACATCACAGGATTCATTCATGAGAAAATCTTAACCAATGTAAACAATATACGATGGCCACTAATCATTGTTCAGTACTTACTCATCACAGAATCATAATGCAGAAAACCTTAAAATGTTTTAAATTTGAGAACATTTTTAAGGACTGGTCACCCCTTAGTCCATATTAGAGAATACATATTGGAGAATAACCTTAAAAGTTTTAGAATGTAGAAAGGCCTTACAGCATTGCTAACTAACACTGACTCCTGTTTAGAGAACGTATACTGGCGAGGATTTTTCCTGAGGTTCTGGAAACTGCATGTAAATCATTGGATGTAAAGAAATCGTCATAACAGTTCATGTATAGACAAGCTTAGTGCTGAGCTCTATCGGCCAATGTAAAGATTACCAAAGGAATTTCAACTGGAAGCCAGGAAGATTTGTGAGGTTGCCTGTACTTGCCCTTATTCTATCTGAAGATCCTTCAAGACCAATAGCTAGAAATATGCTCAACTGGCTACCATTAGACCTCAGAAACTGCCTTAACATTTGGTCTAATTACTAACCATTCCCATTTAGTAACGTTAATTCTATCAATGGGCTAACTTAAAAATACACCTGCATCGTCGCCTCTTCTTCTTTCAAATTTATTCAAGTTACTTAACAAATAGTGTTTTATTCGCTCATGGGATAGAGTTTAGGGATTCATCAGTTGCATCTAACTCCCAGCACTCATTACATCTAGTGCCCTCCTTAAGGTTCATCACCTAGTTTACCCCATTCCCCTGTTGAAATGAGTTTGATTAAACTGACCTATTGTTAGGAGCAAAATACTGGATCAATGGCATGAAACAATCTACCAGGTCAACTTCTAACATGTGAGACTCTTGAAGTTTCAGATGGGGGAATTGCAGGAGTGCAGGACAGTCTCTATGCTGCCCCACCACCACCTCCTGAATGTGCCACATTGGCCTTGTGAGGATTTTGAGTTGAGGGTACTTGGGATCCTGCAGGCTTGAGAGAACCTTTACTCTGTCCTTTAAACACACAGTAGATTCTAAATTGGGGGGTGAGGTCTTTCCCAGAATAAGAGTTATTAACAGAGTTTATCTCAGTGACCCATCTCCAAGGCAGGACAAAGATGTCATTACCAAATATGTGCCCTTCTTATTGCCGTGTGAAATGTTTTCCTTTCCTCTGAAGCTCCAGGCCCCCAGTCCTTTTTCCTTAGTTCAGCATGACATTGGCTCCTCATCTTGCCTGACAGTCTTTGGAATTTCCACATCTATGGAATTCCTGTATGGATTCCTGTGGATTCCCTGTACGTACACCTATTAAGTTTGTCTCCTTTTAATCTGTCTGACGTCGATTTCATTCCTACTCCAGCTGGAAGGATCTTTGAAGGGACAAGAATTCTTGTTCTCAGACAGAGGATTTGATTTTAATGCCTCATTTCCAGATATCCTATAGAAAGCATAAAAAGATGGTGGAGCAGTAGGAGGTACATGTCCAGGAGTTGATATTGTTGAGCTCACTTTTTGCCACTATTTCAGAAGGTCCCTTTTTGTTTCCTGCATAGATATTATCTTGTGTTTGCTTTAAATTTTCTAAGTAGCAGTCAAAATATGTAACCCATTCAGTTTGTTTAGTTGAATAGATCGCTCTCTCTTGAGGAGCATATGTAAGTACACAAATTAAGTCTTTCAGGCAGTCCTCATTTAGGCCACTTGAGCATTAAATCACCCTTCAGTAGAATTTTCTATTTTTTTTTTTAAGATTGTATTTATTTATTCATGAGAGACACACAGAGAGAGGCAGAGACACAGGCAGAGGGAGAAGCAGGCCCCATGCAGGGAGCCCGATGTGGGACTCGATCTCGGGACTCCAGGATCATGCCCTGGGCTGAAGGCAGGTGCTAAACCACTGATCCATTCAGGGATCCCAGAATTTTCTATTTATTTAGACACTTGCAAATAGGTAATCCATATGTGTTAACATGACTCCCACCGGATGGTTGGAAGGTGCATCTCCATCCCTTTTCTCCCTATAGTGAAGGTTTATTTTCCATCCTAGTGGATTGAAAGGTGCAGCACCTAAGGGAGTTTAGCTGGAAATGAGTGTGCTAATTAGAGTGATCTTACCCCTTCAAGCGTCCCTCTGGAGATGGCTGATTGTATTTTATGTTTTGTGTTTTTCTGGAGTTAGCCTGGCTAAATTCAAAGTGCTGAGAATGCTAAGTGGCTGATTCTTCTATGTTTTCCCTGATGGACCAGCTGAATTATTTGTGTTGAATTCATTGTTTTTGTTTTGTTTTAATATTTTAAAGCCTGTGTTTTTATTTTTTTGAGAGAGAGGCTGTGTGCATAAGCAGGGGTGTGGAGGGGCAGAGCGAGAAGGAGAGAGAGAATCCAAAGCAGGTTGCAAGTCCTGTGCAGAGCTTGATGTGGGGCTCAATCTCACAACCTTGAGATCGTGATCTGAGCTAAAATCAAGAGTCAGACACTCAACATGCTGAGCTACTGAGGCACCCTTTGAATCCACTTTTATTTCATTTTTGAGATTTTATTTATTTATTTGACAGAGCAAATGATAGTGAGAGAGCATGCCCAAGCAGGAGGAGCGGCAGGACAGAGGGAAAGGGAGAGGGAGAAGCAGTCTCCTCGTGGAGCAGGGAGCCTGGTGTGGGGCTTGACCCCAGGACCCTTGGATCACGACTTGGCCAAAGGCAGACACTTAACTGAATGAGGCACTCAGGCACTCCCCCCTTTTTTTTTTTTTTTTGGCACTCCCCATTTTTAATAACAAATATTGTACAGGTTGGGGAGTTGTACACTTCAGGCCAATGCCATCCACACGATTGATTATAATATTAATTCATCATTCTTCTATGTTCAAGACCAAAGCATAGGGAAGCCCTGGTGGCTCAGTGGTTTAGCGCTGCCTTCAATCCCGGGTGTAATCCTGGAGTCCAGGGATGGAGTCCCATGTCGGGCTTCCTGCATGGAGCCTGTTTCTCCCTCTGCCTCTTTCTCTCTGTCTCTCATGAATAAATAAATAAAATCTTTATTGGAAAAAAAAAAAAACAACCAAAGCACATAAATGCTACTGTAGGGCTCAGAGGCAAAATATACTTCTCCTGTATATTTTTTAAAAGGTTTTATTTATTGGGCAGCCCAGGTGGTGCAGCAGTTTAGCGCCACCTTCAGGCCAGGGCCTGATCCTGGAGACCCAGAATCATGTCCCATGTCAGGCTGCCTGCATGGAGCCTGCTTCTCCCCCTGCCTGTGTTCTGCCTCTCTCTCTGTCTATCATGAATAAATAAATAACAAATCTTAAAAAAAAAAAAAGATTTTATTTATTCATGAGAGACACACAGAGAGAGGCAATGATATAGGCAGAGGGAGAAACAGGCTCCTCACAGGGAGCATGATTCAGGAATTGATCCCAAGACCCTGGGATCACCACCAGAGCCAAGGCAGATGCTCCACCGTGTGCCACCCAGGTGTCCCCCCTCCTGAGTATTTGAGGAAATGTTTCCTTTCAAGAAAATCTGAGAAATATAATAATCCTCCCTTGCTGACGCTAAAGCAAAAGGACCTCATTCATTCTTTCATGCAGTGATTTACTGGTTCCTACTGATTTCCAGATTAGATCTCTATAGTAAATTATCTTACTTTCAGGTACCCCTGAAAGTAACACCTGAGATCCATGTTTGTGTTGTGTTCTTAATTAAGCAAGAATAATAAATTTGATGATATGAAATTGTAAGTGTCAAAGGCTTTCTTTAGTGAACTATCTTAGAGGTTTTATTAGGTATATCTGGTAGTTACAATTGTAGGGTAGTGCCGATTAACCACTTACCTCTTGAGCCTAGTCTCCATGTTCCTTATCTGGTACAGCTGGGCCTGAGGACAATATGACCTGTAGTGTGCATTTTTTCATCTGAACTGACAAGATCAATGCTGGTTTCATTAGATCAATGTTGTGTTGATCATGCCAGGGAGCACAAATTTCTGTGCCCTTCAGGATCCTTCTAGCTGGATTGAGAAACCCATTGAACAGAGACAGATTAACAGGACAAGATCAAATTAAATTTCATAGGTGTAGGGAACGCTCACAGACACGGAAATTGCAAAATTGGGCAAAATGAGGTTCATATCCTGAAGTTAGGAGGAGGGCCTGGGACTTTGAAGTGGAGAAATGCACTAAACAGGGCAAGAAGAATAACAGCAGATGTTTGGTAATTAGATGTTGCCCTGCCACACAGATGGATGACTCAAATGAAATTTGTCCCTAGCAGTAACATTTATTCTGTGAAAGATGGCCAGTTAAGATTATTCTACACAGGGATCCCTGGGTGGCGCAGCGGTTTAGGGCCTGCCTTTGGCCCAGGGTGCGATTCTGGAGACCCAGGATCAAATCCCACGTCGGGCTCCCGGTGCATGGAGCCTGCTTCTCCCTCTGCCTATGTCTCTGCCTCTCTCTCTCTCTCACTGTGTGCCTATCATAAATAAGTAAATTAAATTAAAATTAAAAAAAAAAAGAAAAAGAAAAAAAAAAAGATTATTCTACACAGGGACGCCTGGGTAGCTCAGTTGCTTGAGCGTCTGCCTCTGGCTCAGGGTGTGATCCAAGGTCCTAGGATCAAGTCGCACATCGGGCTCTCCAGGGGGAGCCTGCTTCTCCCTCTGGCTAGGTCTTTGCCTCTCTGTGTGTGTCTCAGGAATGAACGGATAAATCTTTATTTTTTTTAAGATTTTTTATTTACTTATGCATGAGAGACATATAGAGAGAGAGGCAGAGACACAGGCAGAGGGAGAAGCAGGCTCCATGCAGGGAGTCTGACGTGGGACTCGATCCCTGGTCTCCAGGATCCCACCCTGGGCCAAAGGCAGTGCTAAACTGCTGAGCCACCTGGGGGCTGCCCTGAATAAATCTTAAAAAAAAAAAAAAAAAAAAAAAAAAAATATTTTCTACATTATGAGGGGAGGGACAAAAACTTCTCTTTGCCCTATAGGGTGTCAAGTACCTTTAGACCAAAAGAATGTTCATACCAACTGTCCTATCTAGAGGCAGCCTGCCTTTGGCCCTTAGAGAACGTTGCTTTAAGGTAGTAGTCTCTGTATACAGATATGTATGTCATGTTAGATAAACTCTACATCAGATGACCTTGGTGAAAACCTAGTTCTTTCCATTTATTGGGTGTTTGGCAAAAAAAATCTTTTTTTTTTTTTAAGATTTTATTTATTTATTCATGAGAGAGAGAGAGAGAGGCAGGGACACAGGCAGAGGCAGAAGCAGGCTCTCTGCAGGAGCTTACATGGGACTCGATCCCAGACACCAGGATTAGGCCCTGAGTCAAAGGCAGATGCTCAACCACTGAGCCACCCAGGTGTCCCGGGCAAAAAACTTATGAAAAGGAATAATAATATGTTTGGTCTCATCAATTATTTTGGTGTTTATTATTTGTACTAACTTATATAAAGTGTTATAATGCTATCTAGTGACTAGCAAATGTTTAAAAAGCATTGCTGGGGTACCTGGTGGCTCAGTCTATTAACAATCTGACTTCAACTTAGGTCATGATCTCAGGGTTCCGGGATGGAGCCACCCCACCCCAGACCCTGCCACTGGGCTCCATGCTCAGCAGGGAATCTGCTTCTCCCTCTCCCTCTGCTCCTCCCCCTGCTCAGGCTGTCTCTCTTTCTCAAACAAATAAAATATTTTAAAAAGTAAAGTAAAAAAAAAAAAAAGTAAAGTAAAAATAAAAAGGATTGTTGTTGCCATTCTTGGTATGCTAGTAGAGCCTTTAAATTGATTGAGGGATGCCTGGGTGGCTCAGTGGTTGAGCGTCTACCTTTGGCTCAGGGCATGATCCAGGGTCTGAGGATCGAGTCCCACATCAGGCTCTCTGCATGGAGCCTGTTTCTCCCTCTGCCTATGTCTCTGTCTCTCATTCTCTGTGCCTCTCATGAATAAATGAATAAAATCTTTTGAAAAATTGATAAGTAAGTAGATTGACTGATATATTTATATATTTACTTATTTATTGATAACAGAGAGAGAGAGCTTGAGGGAGGAAGAGGGGCCATGGATAGTATCTCCAGCAGACTCTGCACTGAGCACAGAGCCCCATTTGAGGCGGGATCCCGCGACCCTGAGATCATGACCTGAGCTGAAATCAAGACACAGATGCTTAACAGAATGAACCAACCAGGCACGCTCAGTAGAACTTTTAACTGTCACTAAAATCATTGCATTCAAACTCATCAAATAACAGTGTTTTCAGAAATCATTTTCGAGAATTCTACATTGTCCTATCTTCTCTACTGAGGACATTAGTGGGTTCAAAATTAGTGAATCTCCAACCAGACTCATATTCCTATTTTTTATTTTTAAAGGTTTTATTTATTTATTCATGGGAGACACAGAGAGGGAGGCAGAGGCACAGGTAGAGGGAGGAGAAGCAGGATCTATGGGGGAGCCCGATGCGAAACTTGATCCCCGGACTCTGGGATCTCGCCCTGAGCCAAAGACAGATGCTCAACCACTGAGCCACCTGGGCATCCCCCACCCCCCGCCCTTTTTTGTAAGTTTTGTTTTGTTATGTTTTTTATATTTTGTTTATTTATTTATTCATGAGAGACACAGACAGAAAGAGAGGCAGAGACACAGGCAGAAGGAGAAGCAGGCTCCACGCAGGGAGCCCAACGTGGGACTCGATTCCGGGTCTCCAGGATCAGGCCCTGGGCTGACGGCGGCGCTAAATCACTGAGCCACCCGGGCTGCCCCCGCCCCCCTAATTTTTAAATAAACGGGTCTTGCTATATCTAAACCAGAACCAGTCACCTTTTTGGAGCAAATAGGAGCCCTGAGATGTGAAGAGAAAGGAGCTGTACAGCCACAAAGTTGGGAATGAAGAAAGTAGATGACTTATGTGAGGTGCAAAAGTGAAGGAGGAAGCCAAACCTTAAAGTGTCATTTGGGAAGCACTGAGTGAAAGAATTTTCTAAAAGCTTTTGTTGATTTATGTTTCTGTCATAGACAATTCTAACACTTCCCATGCTCCTACATCCTGTAAGATTCTCCTTCTACTCCCCGGGTCTTATATCATATTCCGAAGAGGGCCAAGGGACCCTTCCATGGCCTGCGAGGGCCTGCACAATCTGTCTGCTTTTCTATGGCTTTGGGGGGCCTGGGGAAATCTGTGCATATTTCTAAGAAACTCCTTGCTAAGCCATTTTTTCAGTTCCATTTTTGCCTCATAACAGGTGTTGTTACCATATTTCTTAACAATAATGATTTTCTAATTTTGTCATGTGTATATGGAGTTCCTTTGGTTGTGTTCTGTTTTCGCTTTGTGATTAGTTTTCTGTGAAATTGAGCTATGATTTTAGATTCTAAAGTCTTTTTTTTTTTAAGATTTTATTTATTTATCCATGAGAGACACACAGAAAGAGACAGAGACACAGGCAGAGGTAGAAGCTGGCTCCCTGTAGGCAACCTGATGTGGGACTCCAACCAAGGACCCCAGGATCACAACCTGAGCCAAAGGCACAGGCTCAACCACTGAGCCACTCAGATGCCCCAGATTCTAAAGTTCTGATAGAACATGCTAGACAGGGCAGCGGTTTAGCGCCACCTGCAGCCCAAGGTGTGATCATGGAGGCCCCGGGATCGAGTCCCATGTCAGGCTCCCTGCACGGGGCCTGCTTCTTCCTCTGCCTGTGTCTCTGCATTTCTCTCTCTCTGTGTCTCATGAATAAATAAATAAAATCTTAGAAAAAAAAAAAAAAAGAACATGCTTGACGTACATATGTTGCCTGGGGGGCTCAGTGGTTAAGCATCTGGCTTTGATTCAGATCATGAGTCAAAGGTCCTGGGATGGAATCCTGCATCAGGCTCCCCATGGGGAGCCTGCTTCTCTCTCTGCCTATGTCTCTGCTTCTCTCTGTTTCTCATGAATAAATAGACTTTTAAAATCTTAAAAAAGAGAAGTGAGTTTGATAATTAGTAAACATACCCATATTTATTAAATGTTTTGTTCATAAATATAAATTTCCCTTGAGGCAAATCCCCTTAGAATTTTGATCTACTTTTCTCAAAATACATTTAAATTGTGGTATAATTAATACTCAACTGTATGTGCTTTTTAGTGTAGCAGTGATACTCAGTATATTTTACAGCATTTGTGGTGTTTCTGTATTCAGGAATATCTTTTGTTTCATTACTTAAGTGAAATCGTAGTGTATTTATCTCTGTGAATTATTTCAGTCACTGTTAGTTTTTTTGTGCATGATGTTTCTTTTTTCAAAGTATGCATATGCTTCATTTTCTTTATCTGTTCTTGAATATTTTTGTTGCTTTCATTATTATTGGCTTTTCTGAACATTGCTGCTATGAAATCTGCTTGTGCAAGTATCTCTTGCACATCCTACTTTGAATTCTTTTGGTTATATAGTCTCAAGTGGGATGGCTGAATCATAGGACAATACAATTTACATTTTTTTGACAAAATCCCATCGTTTTCCATAGTGCTTGTGCCATTTGCATCTCATCTAGCAGTGCTTACAGGTTCTATGAGTTCTAAGGAATCTTGTTATTTACAACTCAGAGTAGCTTTTTTTGGTGTTATTCTCATTTAATAGTGGAATCCGAAGAAGTAGTGAGGTATGACTCACTGTTTTGCTTGTATTTCTCTAATGAATAGTGATTTTCAGCATCTTTCATATGTTTGTCCATTTGCATATCTTCCCTGGATTATACCCATTCAATCTTTTGTCCATTTTTTAATCGTACCAGGGTCTTTTTTGTCTTGTTATCTTTTGTTTTGTTTTGTGGTTGTTGCAAGAGTTCTTTCTTTACGATAGATATTAATTCCTTATGCTCTAAAGGTTCTAGAGAAAATGTCCTTTCATTTCACAGGCTGCCTTTTCACTTCACTGACTGTTTCTTTGGAATCACTTTCTCTGAATTCCATGTTTCAATATACTGAGTTTTATTTCATTAGTCTCAAGATAATTACTGGTTATTTTTTAAATTTCATTTTGACCATTGATTGTTCAAGAGTGTGTTGTATAATTTCAAAATATTTGTGGAATTTCTGATTTTCCATCTACTATTCATTTTTTAAAATTAAAATAAGTAAAATTAAATTTTATTCTTGATCTTGTGGTTTATTCATTCAGCCAATTTACACCTTTTAATCTACTTAAAAAGTACTCACTGGATGGAAGGACTACTACTGCTGTTTTTCATACTTCTTGTGGCTGTTTAATCCCACTTTCTCTCTTTTATTGTGCTCCATTATGTTTCACTGACATTTCGTATTGACAGACTTTGATACCATTCTCATTTCCTTTTTATGAGTTCTACAGGGTTATTTTCTTTTTGTGACCCTAGGGATATCTAAAGCCTCTCAAAGCTATAATAAACCATTGTAACCTGGTATTGTCAACAGCATACAAAACTCTACTGTTTGTCATTTCTACTCCTTCACCCAATTTATGTCACTGATATCCCAAATTCCATCTTTTATGTGGTGTGGTCTATAATTTAGATATATCTTTTTTTGCTCTTATTCTTTTAAAAATTTCTGTCACATAAATAAAAGTGATTTGTGTTACCACTTTACAATAGTCCACGTTGCTATATTTGTGGAGCTTTATATTTTCCTGTGGTTTTTTTTTTTTAATTTTTTTTTTAATTTTTATTTATTTATGATAGTCACAGAGAGAGAGAGAGAGAGAGAGAGGGAGGGAGAGGCAGAGACACAGGCAGAGGGAGAAGCAGGCTCCATGCACCGGGAGCCCGATGTGGGATTCGATCCCGGGTCTCCAGGATCGCGCCCTGGGCCAAAGGCAGGCGCCAAACCGCTGCGCCACCCAGGGATCCCTTTTCCTGTGGTTTTAATTACTGTTTAGAACCTTTTTATTGTAGGTAGAAAGATTTCCTTTAATATTTCTTATAAGGCAGGTCTACTGGTACACTTCTAGTAGTTTTTCCCTGGAAAGTTTTTATTTCTCCATTTTTGAAGGATAGTATTGCAGATACAATATCTTTGGTCGATATTTTCTGACCTTTCAGTACTCGAATATATTATCTCATACACTTATTTATACAAGTTCTGCTGAGAAACCATTAATATTCTTAGATGAGTCTGTTGCACAAGATGAGTTACTTTTCTCTTGCTGTCTCAAAATTCTTTCACTTGTGATTTTTGAGAGGTTATCTATCTATCTATCTATCTATCTATCTATCTATCTATCTATCTATGTATTCATTCATTAGAGACACAGAGAGGCAGAGACATAGGCAGAGGGTGAAGCAGACTCCCTGCAGGGAGCCCAATGCAGGACTCAATCCCAGGAGCCCAGGATCACGACCTGAGCCAAAGGCAGACACTCAACCACTGAGCCACCCAGGTGTCCCTGAGAGGTTACGTTATTTATAGTGTATCACTGTGTTCATGTCTTGACATCTATCCTACTTAGAATTCACTGAGCTTCTTGAATTTGTATCTTTCTTTCCACAATTGTGAGAAGTCTAAGCCAAAAGTTCTTCATGTAAGTTCTCTGCTCTCTTTCACTCTCCTCTCCTTCGCGAGGTCCCCTTAATGTGTATATTGGTCCACTTGTTGGTGTCCCAATAAGTCCCTCTGACTCTGTCCTTTTCCCCATGATTTTTACTCCCCTCAATGGATAATTGAAAACAAGGGATCTGTAAGTTGTCTAATTCTTGCTTCATTTTGATTAATTCTTTTTTTTTAAGATTTTATTTATTGATTCATGAAAGATAAACATAGAGAGAGAGGCAAAGACACAGGCAGAGGGAGAAGCAGGCTCCATGGGACTCGATCCCGGGTCCCCGGGATCACGCCCTGGGCCAAAGGCAGACACTCAACCCCTGAGCCACTGAGGTATCCCATTTTGATTAATTCTTTTGCTGACCATTCAGTGTCTTTTCAATTCAGTTATTGTACTTTTTTAGCTTCCAATTTCTGTTTAGTTGTTTTTTTAGACTTTATGTCTCTTTGGATTTTCATTTTGAACATGCATAGTTTACTGGTACCATGTAGTTACTTGTTGTCTCCTCTTCCTTCATGAACACTTTAATGATCACTATTTTGAATTCTTTGTCAGGCATTTAATACTTCTCTACTAATTTAGGGTCAGCTTTAGGGTTTCACTTTCTTCCTTTTGTTGGAACATGTTTTTCTGTCTCTTCGTTTGCCTGGTGATCTTTTGCTGAGATTTGGGAATTTAAAAAACAGCCTCTGGTCCCAGAATTTATGGACTTGCTTTGTAAAGGAAAACACAGACAGCAGCCACCTGTGCAGTAATTCTGGGACCTGTGAAACATATATTCTAGAGGTGTATAATGTCTGAGTGCTTGTAATTTCACAGTTAAACAATTGTTTGTTGTTTCATATTCACTGCATACGATCATTCCTTTCCTGATGTTCTTCAACTCTGCATTCTCTCTGGTGTTTGAACAAGCACTTTCCTTTTCTCTGAGCAGACACCATAGTACATCAAGGGTGTTCTCATTCCCTCAGCCCTACATGTCATGCATGACAGAAACAAGCCCCACCAGGCAGCTGCAGTGAAGCCAGATTATGGCTCACATAGGTCCCTCATCTTTTCTGAACAGTCTAGAGTTTTCTCACAGTCTTGCCATGAAGTTCCAGGTAGGGTGAGCAGCTATTGTGGGCAATGTAACAAAATTTCCTTTCTTCAAACCGGCTCTTCTTCACTTGTTCTTACATGAGGTTGCTGTGTTCTCCCAACTGGCTTGTGGAGCACTCAAAAAGGAAATTTGGTTAGTTCGTGTCCTCATGGTGGAGCATAGTCCTGGTGCTTCCAATTTCTGTATTATCCTAATATCCTATGTTAGGTATTCATTTTCTACATTAACATTTTATAGTATATACATGTAAGTGTAGTACGTGGGATCATTTATTGGTATCTTTCAGTTATGGCTTCTCATGGCACCCTGGGATTGTTGACAAAGACAGGCAAAAAGATTTATTACATAAAGTGCTATTGGGAAGACATGGAAGCTGTGGCTTTGAGATCACAGTTAGTGAAAGACTAACAAGGTGATGACAGGAAGTGAAGAGCAAAAAGAATGTTATTATGGATATAACTAAACTGGGATGATGACCAGTACCCTTACTGCCCAAAGAAATAGAGAATAGAAAACATTCTGGAGGAAACCCCATTTGAAGACAGTTATGTTTGTGTTGTGCCCAAGATTGAGAATCCGAGAAACCACCAAGGAGCTGACACTAATGCAAGTACACGAGGGTTTATTTACAAGCTTGAGCGTGGGTCCAAGTATACCCGACACAGAGGAGCAGGGACTTGGACCCTGAAGTGGGTTACAGCTGGGTTTTTATGGGCTGGTCTAGGGGATTTTCAGAAGGGGTGGGGGAATTTTTCCATCCCAATATGGGGGAAAGTGTGGGGGAGTTTCTTAGGATCTGATATGGGATTCTCTCCGAGGGCATTCTGAGCTTTATTGTCTTTCGGGTATGGGATTCCCTGCCTAGGACATTCTGCAGTTTTTCCTGTAAAGCTCAGCTCTTATTCCCAAGGACCTAAGATGGCTGCACTTGTGCTAATGCTAAACTTGAGGTGGAATGGCCTTAATTTTTCTCGGCCTCCACAGTCTGCAGGATGCCTGGGTGGCTCAGCGGATGAGGGTCTACCTTTGCTTCAGGGTGTGATCCTGGAGTCCCAGGATCAAGTCCTACACGGGGCTCCCCACAGGAAGCCTGTTTCTCCCTCTCCCTGTCTCTGCCTCTCTCTATGTATTTCTCATGAATAAATAAGTAAAATCTTAAAAAGAAAAAGTTATGTTTGCACAACAGTATCTTTGTGAACCCAAATACCCAATTCCATTATTTAAATGTACTTATTCTCTGAAAAGAAATTTGGAACGTCACTTATTCTATGCTGAAAGTAATGATTTGAACCATTTCAATTATAGAAGGATGAATTATTCAAACATTTATACAAATTAGAAATCTTAAGCTGAACATAAAAGGCCTAGATATATTTAACTTGAGACATCCTTATCTCAGAGTTCATTATTCTTCTAATAACAAAAACCACTCCTGATTCCAAAGTCCCTAATTTTGATAAACAAGGGCTTGTCTTTATCCAACCATCACTGTTCATTAGATATCACACAATACATAATTTGTGGCTTTTTAAAAAGATTTTATTTATTTATTCATGAGAGACACAGAGAGGCAGAGACATAGGCAGAGGGAGTAGCAGATGTGGGGCTTGAACCCAGGACCCCGGGATCATGACCTGAGCTAAAGGCAGATGCCCAACAACTGAGCCACTTGGGTGCCACACAATACATAATTTGGAGCAACTTTTTAGGTGTAAAAAAGAAAGAAAAGCCTAAGAACGGCCTTTGGTGAAGACTTGATCTTCAAGAATTACCAACTTTGTTTTTTTTTTTTTTTTTTTAAGATTTTATTTATTTATTCATGAGAGATACAGAGAGAGAGGCAGAGACATAGGCAGATGGAGAAGCAAGGCTCCTCATGGGGAGCCCAATGTAGGACTTGATCCTGGGACCTTGGAATCATTCCCTGAGCTAAACCACTGAGCCACCCAGGCGTCCCTCCCATGGTTTTGAGATGCATGGTATGCAAATTGTATATATAGTAAGCTTAAGATATAATTTAGGTATAACAGAACTGATGAGGAAGAATGTCTATATGTACCCATATTTTCAGATGAAAAGGGGATGTCAGTCAATATAGTAATAAGGAAATTTCAAAATTGATGATTTTCTAGCACACTTAAATATTACCAATTCATAATGGGAATAATTTTTTTTTTATATTGCATTGAATTTATTCCTCCAAAATCTCATGATTCTTGCTTGGCGTGAGAATCTGCACATGCAAGTCGTGTTACCCTATTAGTTGTGTGAGATGTATTGTTTTCGTTGTTCCAATGTTCAGAAACCATTGCTTATGTCTTGCACAGGTTTTCTAAGAATGGTTTCCAGTGAATTACATGATGTTCTAAGATTCATTCAAAATGGAAGTAATTCCACAGTGACTATATTAAGTTGCATGTCATTTAATTGATGTGTTTCATTTCTTCCTCCTTACCTGAAGTGTTTCAAGGCATCTGACACAAAGAACATCATGTTTTGCTCTGGAATCAGATGTTATGAGAGGCACCTGAAACTTAGAGTATGCCTACCCAGATTCAGAAGAATATAATCATGAATGCAAATGAAGTTCTAATTCTTCAGTAGCTTAACTGACTGGGCCACCCAGGTGCTCCTGTGTTTCACATTTTATTTGATGAAATATTTGAGTAGATTCCAGTTCACTATAGGTTGGAATATTTTCATGAAATAATGTGAAAATAAGTGTATTTGTGGGTAATCCCAGGAAGCTTGAGGAGAGCACTGAGGAAAATGAGACATGGAAGACCTGTAAACCAGAAGAGGACTATGTTAGAATCAGATTTCTCTGTAAATAAAGACAATGTGTATGTTTTTGTGTGTGACACCACTAATATCACCACGGAGAGAGTATCTAAGAGTGAGTTATCCATGTATAATTCAGGCATGACTTGTGATTTTGTTACTGCAGTGGCTCTCAAATTTATCTTGCATCAGAATTAGCTGGTGCACTTGTAAAATCTCAGATTTCTAGGCCTCTTTCCTTGTTACATTTCAATTGTTTTAGGCTGTGTCCCCCAACTTTCCATTCCCACAAGTCCTCAGGTGGTGTCAATGGGGCCTCTTTTGGGAACCTGCTTTGAGAATGAAATTCTGGAGGCATCTTTCTGGTGGTCATCATCAATAAAAATATTAGTCCATGAAGGATGCAGTCAAATACACAGATGAGGGGATGCCCAGGTGGCTCAGGAGTTGAGCATCTGCCTTCAGCTCAGGACGTGATCCTGGGGTCCCAGGATTGAGGCTCACATTGGGTTCCCCATAAGGAGCCTGCTTCTCCCTCTGCCTATGTCTCCACCTCTCTCTGTGTGTCTGTCATGAATAAATAAATAATATCTTAAAAAAAAAAAAGATATACAGATGAGCATGAATTGTATTAGGTGGATTGTGGTCCTGGTTCTCCAATGTGAAAATGTGCTCATGTGTGGGCTGGCTGTTTTCTCCTGTGTTTTAACAGGGAAGCTGGACCTGTGTACATGATCCTCAGTAGGCAATACTCAGGCAATATGTGTGTGTCCAGGTCTGGAACTTATACTCTCAAGTCTCAGAGAATGAAGACTGTTCTGTGTGAAGTCTTTTGCTGTTTTTTGTTTTTTTTTTAATTTTTTTATTTACTTATGATAGTCACAGAGAGAGAGAGAGAGAGAGAGGCAGAGACACAGGCAGAGGGAGAAGCAGGCTCCATGCACCGGGAGCCCGATGTGGGATTCGATCTCGGGTCTCCAGGATCACGCCCTGGCCCAAAGGCAGGCGCCAAACCGCTGCGCCACCCAGGGATCCCTGTGTGAAGTCTTTTGGATGAAGCATTGATTGTCAAACAGAGGAGAGAATCCAAGAACCAACGTTTTCTGGAAGGGCATGTGAACTCCTCCTGTTTAAATACTGGCTCTATCAATATTTAGATGATGACTGGACTTTTTTATCTAAACATCTTTGTCAGTTGTAAAGAAAAAAAAACTCTATGGTTCTTTTCTATGCATCCTATTATCTGACATCAGTTACAAAAGAACATTAGCCCAGATGCATAAAATTCTGAATATCAAAATAATTAGAATAAGGCATTAGTAAGAGTGGACCACATATTGTAAACAGTAATGAATGATTTTAGACATTGGTCAATATTTTAGATTTCATTTCTCATGGAAAAGGTAGCCCACAATTCCTGTCTCCCTGCTGATTTCTCTGGGTTTTTCTTTTTTAAGATTTTATTTATTGATTCATGAGAGATGCAGAGAGAGGCAGAGACAGGCAGAGGGAGAAGCAGACTCTGTGCTGGAAGCCTGATGTGGGACTCGATCTCAGGACCCCGGCATCACGCCCTGAGCCGAAAGGCAGATGCTCAACTGCTGAGCCACCCAGGCATCCCTGATTTCTCTTTTTTTGAATGTAAATAGTGAGCCCTGGAAAATGGTAGCTGAATATTGGACATTGGGAATGATCTTCATGGTCCAGATTTTCAGTGGGAACCATTACTGCAGTGGAACCAGGGCAAGGTTGACAGAGTTTTCTCGGCCATCTGAATGTAGCCAAATGTTGATATTCTAGGGGAATACCAGACACCTTTGCAGTTTTTGGTCTGAAACACTTTCTCCGTATTTTGGATGTAGACTCATTTTCCAGTTTCAGAGTTTCTAGAGTTTCTCACCCTCCGCAGGTTGATAAGGGACTAGATAAGGCTGTGGTGTCTGAGCAAGGATGTTTGGGGTAAATAACATGCACTCATGAAATGTTTATCACCAACTACATGCTTCAGGTATGTGAGTATGCATTGAGTCCAGGACACTGCTGAGAATCTTACATACATCATGCAAGTTAATCTTTCTGAATCCCTGGGAATTGGGGTACTCTATACTTGTTTTTCCCAGGAGGATTTGGATGCTGGTTGTGCTGGGAGTACAGATGCTTTCTCTTCTTTTTCATGATCAGTAATCTTAAAAATAATATTGGATGTGAAGGCACATGTATAGAGAGCAGACTGGGAGAGAGAAAGGAAGGATGGATTAGAGGATCAGAGGGAAATTTGATGGGTCAATATTTGCATTTTTATATTTGGTTAATTTTAATATGTGGACTATGAGTGGACATCCCAGGAAAAAAGGTGGGATGATATGTGTTGCTTTGGAAGCACTGTTATAACCAGAAAGGCGAAAGTGACTCACCAAATTTAGAGTCCTTTGCCTTCTTTATCTGAGCCAAAGCCTCAGGAAAGTGTGAATGCCATCTCAGGCCACCCAGTAGGTGGACTTGCAAGGAACACTGTTCTCTGAGCCATTCTGAGAAGGGAGGTGCAGAGACCTGGTAGTTTTGTGGTCTATGGTCATTTTGACAGAATCTAAACTGACAATTCCCTGTTACACTCTGACAGCCACATAATTAGGCAGAGGGACTTTTCCAATGGAAATTTTGGAGCAGCTGAGCTCTGTGCTCACGATGTTTGCCCCAAAATACAAAAGAGGAATCTGGGGACATCAAAAGGATCTCTGGATGGGTGGGACTGAAGAGCATCTTATGTGTTCATATTACATAGGATTATCCTGAATGTCCAGTCCCTGATCCCCATCTGCTGGGGGCCCTTTTCTTTCTGGCAGGTGCGTATTCAGGATCCTTCAGGATTCACCTGCATTCTCTTTGTGCACATGTGTGAACTTCTGGCAATAAGAAAGGCCAGAACGAGAAAGAGGGCAACAAAAAAATCTGGGTGTGATAACAATGTTGGTTAGAGGGAGGACTGCTGTGTCCATCGTGTCCATAGAGTCCCGGTTTGCCTGTACTGAGAACCCAGGTATGTGGGCTTGACAGACTTCAAGGCTGGTGATCTGGGGAGAAGGGAGGAGCATGTGCCTGCAGTTTTGTGCCTGAGAGGGGCGCTGTGCCCCAATGTCTCTGTGCACACATGCAGCACTTGGGGAAACCCTGTCTGCACAGGAGCAGTGGGGAGCCTTACGGAGACTGAAGTCTGAAGAAGTGAAGGCAGAGTCATGTTGGTGTGTTGTGCACTTGTCCAAAAGGGGGCAGAGAGGGGCAGGTAGAGATGTCATACTGATTCTTATACACACATTGCAAATGGGCAAGATGTTCAGGCTGTGTGAGAAAAGTGCTCAAAATGAAAGGTAGTACTGTGTGGCTTTAAAAGGTGAGCTGATGTATATTCAAAGTTTCCAGAGTTAATTTGGCCAGTTAGTTTGTCTATTCAAATAGTCCCTCACCTGTAGGAACTAGCAGTGAGATTTTTATAGAGAGGATGTGGAAGCAAAGCCCCCAAAGATAGTGTTTCATTGTATTTACCTTAAGTGGTTGCCTCATTATTGGAAGGTCTGTTTCACTGTAACTATTTGTGTGTGTGTGTGTGTGTTTTTCTTTAAGATTTTGTTTATTTATTCATGAGAGAAGCAGAGACATAGGCAGAGGGAGAAGCAGGTTCCCCACAGGAAGCCCCATGTGGAACTTGATCCCAGAACCCCAGTATGAGCCAAAAGCAGATGCCCAACCCCTGAGCCACCCAGGCATACCTGTAATTATTTTTTCTTAAATTCATTTTCTTCTGTTCTGGTCCTATTGTGCTTTGCGTACAGAGGCTACCTAGGCTTTAAAGACACGTCAGTCTATGGCTTCCTTATTTAATTTAACAGTGGAAATGTAGTTGGGGGGATCCCTGGGTGGCCCAGCGGTTTGGTGCCTGCCTTTGGCCCAGGGCTTGATCCTGGGTTCCCGGGATCAAGTCCCACGTCGGGCTCCCGGCATGGAGCCTGCTTCTCCCTCCTTCTGTGTCTCTGCCTCTCTCTCTCTATGTCTATCATAAATAAATACATCTTAAAAAAAAAAAAAAAAAGGAAATGTAGTTGGTTGGAGATTATAGGTTCTGAGGGGTTTTTTTTTATTCCATTTGCAAGGATAATTTAGCAAATGTCCATCCATTGTAAGGATGCAGTCATGATGGTACAACAATCTCCTGTCCCAGAACCACCCTGTAAGTCACATGTGTACCAATCAAAGATCCACATTTCATGATGTGTGATAGCAGAAGATGGATACATTCAATTACGTAGTTATATAAACAAGAGTGTTTCCCCAAGGGTGTTGTGTTTATAATTATTGTGGGATACGATGTGGGTTTTTGTTGCCATAGATCCACTTCTATGGCATTGATTAAGAAAAGCAATTTGAAAAAAAAAAAAAAGAAAAAAAAAGAAAAGCAATTTGAGGGGCGCCTGGGTGGCTCAGTGGTTGAGCATCTGCCTTTGGTTCAGGTCGTGATCCCGGGGTCCTGGGATCAAGTCTCCCATCAGGCTCCCTGCGGGGAGCCTGCTTCTCCCTCTGACTATGTCTCTGCCTCTCTCTGTGTGTCTCTCATGAATAAATAAATTAAATCTTAAAAAAAAAAAAAAGAATTTGACAGTATATGTGATAACACAATATTTATGTAAGCACTGAACCAAATGCAAAATATTTTAGCATCTGTGTGTTATACTCTGAATTTGCATAAGAGGGAGGATCCATCTCAACCTGACAAGCTATTATGTCTGAAGATAAAACTATGATTGGTTTGAGGGTAATTGTCTCTAAATTTATAGTTTATAATTTTCTTTTTACAGTTAATGATATGCTCATGGATAGCTGTTTTCTATCATTACCATAACCAATCACTGTGCATTTAGGAGATAATAAAACCATGATTCTGAGTCTGAATTTCAGTGGACTTGGGGTCCTATAAGGTTAAAATCATAGTTTCAAGAGGCATTGGATCTTCTCAGGAATCTCAAGGTCAGCAGTCACTTCCAGGAGCATTTAGGTTGTTGGCAGAATTTTCTTCTCATGGTTTCCACAAGATCTCCAACCTGGTCTTACCTTGTGCAGGGTATCCCCACGTAGAGAGAAAATGTTTAATCTCACTGTTTACTCAGAATTTACCTCTGGTCCTTCACTGTCTATTCAGTCAAAAAGGATTACTGGTATTTTTTTTAATTTTTTAAATTTTTATTTATTTATGATAGTCACACACAGAGAGAGAGAAGCAGAGACATAGGCAGAGGGAGAAGCAGGCTCCATGCACCGGGAGCCCGACGTGGGATTCGATGCCGGGTCTCCAGGATTGTGCCCTGGGCCAATGGCAGGCGCTAAACCACTGCGCCACCCAGGGTTCCCGGATTACTGGTATTTTATATAAATAAGGTTATTGGTTTGTGGGCTAGAATTAGAAACTGTTGATAATTGTGAATCAAATGCAAATGAGAGAATCAATGAGTAAGAGAATGAATTAGTGACCTCCAAATGTACCCCTGCAACCTCCATCACCCCCAGCTCCATCCCTGTCTTCCCTCCTCTCTATATCTCACTGTCACCACAATCTCTTCACCCATGGAACCTTTAGATTTCCATGAAACCTGAATCTTTCCCTGCAAATGACCCTCCTAATCTTCTTCGTTGCTCTTCTAAGTCTATCCAGTGCATTTTAAAACTCTATACCAATAAATCACATTTTGCCTAGCCTGAGAGCCTCAGTTCAAACTTCTGACCCTTCCTTTGACACAAAATCCTCCATTCTCCGTTGCCCCATCTATCTTCTCCCCATTCCATGACTTCAGCCTATTTATTGTGTTTTTTATGTCCACTGCCCTCAATGCCTTAGCCATCATTATCAGGAGTCCTTAGTTTCCATATGTCCCTGCATTCATTACCCCAACTCTACACTCCTGCTTTCTCATAGGCCTTTTAGCCTACTGATGCCCACTTTTCTCCCAGTTCTGATGATCTCATTCCACCCACATTTCCTCCCTGTGCCGATCATGTTTCCCAGGCATCAGCTTTTTCTCCCACCCTTTATCTCTGGTAAGAGCACTGAATACCCCCTGGACTGAATTCATAAGCAGCTATCACCTTTCCAACCCATAGTTTTTAACCCTTCATAGGCAGTAAGGTTTATATGCCTTTTACTAAACTTTGCATCCTAATTCCCTTTTCCCAATTAATTCCTCATCCATGATCTCTTTCCTTCCCAGGATTTCTTTCACACTCTTATTCCCTCAACACACACATATGCCTCATATCCTTAATGTCCCTGTATGTACTCCACCCCCAAACTTAAAACCTGTAGTGCACTTTAATCCCTCAGTGACGTTTAACTCCCTCATGCCCTTTAGCCCTGTTGTGGGTTATATAGTGTGCCTCAAATAAATATGCTCAAGTTCTGGGATGCCCGGATGGCTCAGTGGTTGATTGTCTGCCTTTGGCTCAGGGCATGGTCCCAGGTACAGGGATCCAGTCCCACATCAGTCTCCCTGCGGGGAGCCTGCTTCTCCCCCGTCTATGTCTCTGCCTCTCTCTGTGTGTGCCTCTAAAGAATAAATGAATAAAATCTTTTTTAAAAAAATGTGCTCAAGTTCTAATTTACAGTACCTGTAATTGTACCTTATTGGGCAATAGCATCTTGTGTTTTTGTTGTTGTTGTTGTTGTTGTTTTTAAGGCAATAGTATCTTTGCAGATGCAATCAAGTTAAAAGGAGGCCATACTGGATTTAGGTAAGCCTGAATTCAGTGGCTGGTGTCCTATGAGAAGAGAGAAGTTCAGACACACACAGAATAGTGCGTGATGATGAAGGCAGAGACTGAGCGATGCATCAACTAGCCGAGGAAGGCCAAGGATAGCTGACAGTCTCCAGAAGTGAGAAAGAGGGAAGACTCCATTCTTGAGATAAAGTATGACCCTGCCAACAGCTTGACTTCAGACATCTAAGAACCTCTAGAACTGTGAGACACTAATACTTGGTTTGTTAATCACCCAGTTGTGGAATTTGTTAAAGAAGCCCTAGGAAACTAACACAGCTTCTATCCTCCCTTCCCCTGTGGCTCTGTTACCCCAAGCCCCCAGACTCTCTGCAGCTCCATTTATCCCATACCCTCTTTCATGCCCCACCCCTGTATCACTCCCATCTTCATGCCAAGTACTTTGACCTAAAACTAAAATGTCAGTGCTCTTTCAGTGGCATACATTATAAATATAGTCCTTGATGATGTTGTTAAACATATACATCCTTCTGGAGCACCTGGGTGCCTCAGTCAGTTAAATCTCTGCCTTCAGCTCAGGTCATGAAACCAAGGTCCTGGGATCAAGCCCTGCATCAGGCTCCCAGCTCAGCGAGGAGCCTGCTTCTCCCAGTCCCTTTGCCCCTCCCCCACTCATGTATTCTCTCTCTCTCAAATAAATTAATAAAATCATTTTAAAATTTTAAAAACTTGCAGCAAGTAGTGCAGAGATGTTCAATATCAACTATTGGGGTTACTAACAAACACCACGCACCTGGAAGATGGAGGCTAGGGTGTTCAATGATATAAAAGTGCTCAGGAGGACAAGGATGTTATGGGTAACTGTGGTCTCCTGGGAGGATCTGGGGAAAACCCAGTTTCCATAGATGTGTTAAACCCCTGCTTCTTCTGCCTGGACAGCATGAAAATCATGAAGCCACTGCCCCACATCATGAGTCCCAAAGGTAAAACACTAGGAATAATACCCATGCACAAATAGCGGCACTGTGATTTCTCCTTGAAATGTAGCACAACGGGGATCCCTGGGTGGCGCAGCGGTTTGGCGCCTGCCTTTGGCCCAGGGCATGATCCTGGAGACCCGGGATCGAATCCCACGTCGGGCTCCCGGTGCATGGAGCCTGCTTCTCCCTCTGCCTGTGTCTCTGCCTCTCTCTCTCTCTGTGACTATCATAAATAAATTAAAAAAAAAATTAAAAAAAAAAAAAAAAAAAAGAAATGTAGCACAACGGTATCCAAAATCTTTTTTCTTTGTGATGTTCTTGCTGTTCATTTTGCCAGCTACATATATAGGAAAAGTCAAATTTATTAGTATATATAGCATCGAATAAAGGGACATACGGGACTCCATGTACTTGGGAGATTTCACCTTAAACTCCACCCACCTGGAGTTCCAGGGACTGATCACCATCTCCTGAGAGACACTTAAGAGGCAGGTGGTGCCAACAGACACACCTCTGCCCACTTTATGAACTTAGAACACAAGTTTGTATCCAAAAGCATTAAGGATGTCTTTCAGCCCCAAACCAACCATTGTCTGAGTGACTCCTGGAGTTGGCTATGGTCAGGTGTTTGAGAATCAGATCTATGGACTTTACCTGTTCCCAGTGGAAAGAAAGGAAGGTATAATGGTAAAGAAGAGAGAAATTCCTCAGGTTTTCAACAATACCCTATAATAGAAATGTTACTCCTATTGTCAAGTGTCTGGAGGCCACTCTACTGGTTTCCAGATGACTGCTATTCACCTTTGTCGCCAGAGAATCCTTCATGGAAATAGGAGGCAGGAGTCATATGGAACATGTCAGCTGAAAGCCAAGAGTTTGCATTTTTTACTACTCAAGGAAATTATGAAAATAGAGGTCCTTTCTTTTCTTTAAAGATTATTTATTTATTTATTCATGAGAGATAGAGAGAGAGAGGCAGAGACACAGGGTGAGGGAGAAGCAGGTTCCAAGCAGGAGCCCGATGTGGGACTCGATCCCAGAACCTCAGTATCATGCCCGGAGTCGAAGGCAAACGCCCAACCGCTGAGTCATCCAGGCATCCCTAGAGGTCCTTTTCTTATAAGGCTTCCAATCCTCAACCAACCACATTAGCCTTGAAATAACAATTTATACGAATTACTGATCTGAACACTGTATATGTGTTACTTTACAAAAATTTTCACGACTCTGGAATATTGGCCCATTCATACTTTTAATATGCAGAGGAGAATGATATGGATGCACAATTTTAGCCAATATGTGAAAATGTGTACACTGCTTGGAAGCAGAGTAGCTGGTGTTGTAGCAAAGATGGTACTTTAACTACTGTTTTATATTAACAAACCATGATGGCTGGGTCATGGTTTCAAACAATTTTTTTAAAGATTTTACTAATTCATATCAAAGAGAGCAGAAGCAGAAAGAGGGACAGAGGGAGAAGTAGACTCCCCATTGAACAGGGAGCCCAATGTGGGGATCCATCCCAGGACCCTGGGATCATGACCTGAGCCAAAGGCAGACCCTTAAGCAAATGAGCCACTCAGGCATCCCTCAAACAATTTTGATCTATATTTACTTTTGTTTCTTATACCTTGACATTTTAATTTAGGTAGTATTTTTTAAGAGTTTACATATTTATTCATGAGAGACACAGAGAGAGGCAAAGACATAGGTAGAGGGAGACACAGGCTCCCTGCGGGGAAGCTGGTGGAGGACTCTATCCCAGAACCTCAGGATCATGACCTGAGCCAAAGGCAGATGCTCAACCACTGAGCTGCCCAGGTACCCGATAGTATTTTTGTTTGTTTGTTTGTTTTCACAAGATTCTTAGGAATAGATATTCTACAGGTCAAAATAAACTATGAAGAAAAATTGCGAGTTTTTTTTTTTTTTTTAATTTTATTTATTTATTCATGAGAGACACAGAGAGAGGCAGAGACATAGGCAGAAGGAGAAGCAGGTTCCATTACAGATGCCCGATGTGGAACTTGATCCCGGGACTCTGAGATCCTGCCCTGAGCCAAAGGCAGATGCTCCACCCAGGTGTCCCAGATTTGGAGGTTTTATTATGTTAGGTGAATTACTGCAATTTAATAGGAAAAGGAATCTGCCCCATGACCAACGTGGATTTCATGAAAACAGAATGAGTTAATTTATTAGACAGAAAAAACAACATTTTTATTAGACAGTATTCATTTGTGTGTAAGCAGTGTCAAAGTGCAATGTCAGATATTACAGTAAGTGAAGAGTAATATCGCATTATGAAATAATCGATGTGATACCATAAGTATGAAACTTCAAGCTTTGATACAATATTGTGTAGAAATGAAGTTATTAGTATTATTAGATCACCTATTTCTCTATTCACACCTGAGTAACAGGAAGCTATTATCAAAAAAGATGTGGGAAGTCTTGTGCATTGTAGAAAGCTGTGGAGAAATGCATGTTGAACTGAGGCATGGTACTAAAATCTGTTTTAAACCAGAGAGAATGTCACAAAATGCATTTGAGCCTAACAGCTGCTCTATGAAACACATGATGCAAAGCTTTTTTAGTACTGGTTACTTCCTCACGTCAACAGTCAATAATCATCAGAAGATGGATGTTCCAATAGAGACAGAATCAACGTCTCCCTTACGTGCATCCTAACCCATAGTTAGAGAAAAATATTTCTATTTTTAAAACTGTCACTCAGAGACCATTCTTTTTACAACTTGAAACCTTTACTTATCTCCCTCTGAGGTGTCCAGTGGGCTTTTCATTCACTTGTTTCCTTGTTCTTCTGAAGGCCGGCTCTCTGAATGTTTCTCCTCTATATCGCAAAATCTGTCAGTTCTCACTTCCTCCTTGGGCTTTTTCCATAGCCATGAACAAGTCTCACTGTGAAGTAATGACCTAGAGCTTTTGAGAGGTTTGCTTTGGGGTGGATCAGCTTTGATGTCCAAGATTCCTTTTGGAGTTGGCAGTGAGGTTCTCAATATCAAAGAGGAGGGACAGCCTGTAGTGCTTAGTGGGCACTTGATATTCGGGCTGCTCTGTGCAGACTGGGATTAAAGAAATTGCACGTGTAATCCAGATGGGGTCAGTGGCCTCAATAAAGTGCAAAGTCCTGAAAAATGCAGAGGACTAAGGGGGCATGAGCTCTGCCAGAATTTAAAAGCTCATTAGAGAACGAATGAGAGCATCACTGAATACAAAATAGAGATTGGTATAGGGAGTAGAATAAATTATTCCACAACCTGAAATCAGTTATCAACACTGCCCTTAAAATCATACATCAAATTTGATTTGTTAATTAATGTTTAAACAATAGAATCAATCTAGATATCTAAAACTTGGAGGTGTATGAAATAATCTATACTGCATTCATTGAACTGAATGCCAGTTGTATATCGAGGAATTGTTCTGGATCATTCATTATAAGTGAGAGACAAAGGTTTACAATTCAACACTGGGGAAGCAATGTAGAACTTTGGCTTTGCAATCAGACAGTTTCAAGTGTGGTTGTAATAGTTGTTACCAAAGCAACATTTCTTTTTATGGGCAAATATTTCAAATACTTCTAAAGAAGTTATGTTCTGTACTAATATATATACAATAACGAATCCCTCCCTATCAAAACATACACTCCAATTTTCCTAGCTCTATGCCTTTTTTAAATATACATACAGATATTGAGTTAAAAGGATGCATGCCATTTTATGAGCATATTGTGTCACATAAGGTGATGCAGCTTTTCTCAACATTTCTGCGATACGTTTTAGAGATGTTTCAGTAGTAGTAAAAATGGAATTCGGACAAATCTTAAAATACCCATCTAAGTATTTTCTATTGAACACATAGAAGTCATTTTTAATTTCTTCTATATAAAGAATGTTGTGATTCATATTTCAGACACATGTGTATATATTTCTTTGTTAAACCTTTTTTTATTTGAGAGAGCACATGCGGAGGGAGAGGGAAAGGGAGCAACGGGCTCCCCACTGACCAGAGAGCGAGACTTGGGACTCAATCCCAGGACCCTGGGATCATGACCTGAGCTGAAGGCAGATAGATGCTTAACTCACTGAGCCACCCAGGTGCCCCTATTTATTTCTATGAGTAGTAGAATGTGAACCATAATTACTACTTCACAGGTAAATGAATTGAAAATTTTTACACATACTGGACAGCTCTTCCCTAAAGTTGCATTTATGTCCTATTTTATTCATAGTTTTTTTTTCCTCCTGGCTTCATCAGTACTCTTTATTACCATTTATTTTTATCTCATCTATCATAAGGCTAAAAGTGGTATCCATGTATTTATTTGTACTCCACCTCTAGCTGTGAAATCTGATCAATTTTCATTCTTGAATATTCAAGTTATTTTATCAATTAGCTTCTCCTATACTTAGAAAAATGAGGTTCAATTGCAGAGGTATTCTGTCTTTTAATCCTATTTAATAATTGAAATATTTTCTCTTTGGCTAACACTAATTATTTACCTATAATACCTAAAAAAAAAAGTATATGCTCTTGATTCTATTGTTAAATGTAAACATACCATAATTCTGATTTTGCAGCTAGGCACTAGTCCATGCTTGAAAATGCTGTATATTCTTATACACTTAGTCAACATATTCTAAGATTATGTTTAACTTCGGACGCCTGGGTGGCTCAGAGGTTGGGCATGTCTGCCATTGGCTCAGGGCGTGATCCTGGAGTTCTAGGGATCGGGTCCCACATCAGGCTCTCTGCATGGAGCCTGCTTCTCGTCCCTTTTCCTTTGTCTCTGCTTCTGTGTGTCTCTTGTGAATAAATAAAATCTTTAAAAAAAAAAAAAGATTATGTTGAACTCTTTTAGAAATTTGTCTTTTTCCATTTTAGTGAGTTTATATTAAAGTTATATGAAAATAAACCCATACTACCTACTAGGCAATCTGTTCTGGAGAACATAATTAGCTGTACATTTCAAAGGTGCTTCTTCCTTTTGACCTAAGTCTGTCTCCAGATGCTCTGCAGATTGTCCAGCTTCAGCATCAGCTATTTCCCAGGTCTCTAGATTGATGGCCTTCTTTGCAGCCTTCTCTTGCCAGCTCTCTCAATTGATTTAGTCAATTCATTAAAGAAACCTTTCACTCTCTATGTAGATATATAGAGAAATAGAGATCTATTTCTCTTTATGATAAGCTTATATCTATTTCTGTAGCTATAGGTCTATAAAAACAGATATTAAAAGTAAAAGAGATAGATATGAATTCTATTGATTTTGTTTCTTTGCAGAAACCCATACATATTTTAGCATCTCTACTTTCTTCATCCAATATTGAAGTGCTGAATTTCAACTATTAATAATTATATATGTGTAATTTGACAAAACCTCCTACCCATGTGCTTCCTTTCAAAAATTTTTGTATTACTACAAAATTGAAAACACAGAAGACAGTTAACTTCTAAATTCCATTTGAAATCCTACACATATATGTGCCTTTTTTTTTTAAGATTTTATTCATTCATGAGAGACACAGAGAGAGGCAGAGACACAGGCAGAGCATGAAGCAGGCTCCCTGAAGGAAGCCCAATGTGGGAACTCGATCCCGGGACTCCAGGATCACGCCCTGGGCTGAAGGCAGGCACCAAACAGCTGACCACCGAGGTATCCCGTATATGTGTTTAATAGCTGAATTTATAGTCTTAAGATGTTATACTACTAGGTCTTCTCATACGGGCATTTATTTGGGGTTCTTTTAAAACAGATTTGCATACAATTTACATGCTGTATAATTCACCTATTATAAATGTACAAACGGTAGGTCTTTAACTGATTCTACACATAGGTGCAGGCAAACCATAGTCAATCAAATGTAATCACCTCTTAAAGAAAACTCATTCTTTACCTATCACCATCCCCAACCTTTTATTCGTATGCCTAAGCAACCACTAATATTGTTTCCCAGTCTCATTGAGATATAATCAACATAAAACATTATATTAGTTTCAGATACATGCTTCACATAAGTATATATATATATATATATTTTTAAGATTATTTTATTCATAAGAGTCACAGAAAGACACAGGCAGAGACATAGGTAGAGGGAGAAACAGGCTCCATGCAGGTAGCCTGATGTGGGACTCAATCCTGGGACTCCAGGATCACACCCTGGGCCAAAGGCAGGCACTCAACCACTGAGCCACCCAGGCATCCCAGTATATATTATTTTAAAACATAGTTAACATCACCTTAGTTAAATTTTTCACGTGATAAGAATTTTTAAGAGCTATTCAATTAGAAACCTTTAAATGTATTGTTAGAGCATCCATTGTATAAATGCACATTATCTACTCATCTGCCAATGGGCAAGTTATTTCCATATTTTGCCTATCATGAATAAGGTTGCAACTTGCTTATTTTTCACGTATTTGTGAATTTTCTAGTTTTGTTCTTGAAATTGACTTCTAGTTTCATGCCAAAGTGGCTTGGAAAAGATGCTTGGTATGATTTCAATCATATTAATTAGGACTTGTTTTGTGGCCCAATATAAAATCTATACTGGAGAATGCTTCATGGGCTTATGGGAAGAATCTGTTTTACTGATGCTGTTGGATGGAATGTTCTGTCTGCTTCTATCATTAAAGTCTGACATCACCTTATTGATTTTGTCTGGATAATCTATCCATTATTGAAGGTACAATATTAAAGTCCCCCCCCACCTTTTAAAAGATTTTATTTCTTTATTCATGAGAGACACAGAGAGAGAGAGAGGCAGAGGGAGAAGCAGGCTCCATGCAGGAGGCCCAGGAAGCCAGATATAAGACTCAATCCTGGGACTCCAGGATCACACCCTGAGCCAAAGGCAGATGCTCAACCGCTGAGCCACCCAGGCGTCCCTTGAAGTCCCCTTCTAATGTATTGCCATCTCTTCCTCTCTTCTTCTCTGTTAATAATTGCTTCATGTGTTATGTACTTTCATGTTGGGTACATAGATAATGATAAAAGTTATATCCATTTGTTGAACTGACCCCTTTATTATTTATAATTTTTTTTAAGGAAAAGCAGGTCATATTGAATTGAGAAACTATAAAAGATTGCTATAGATCTATCAATCAAACTTAGGTTGTTTAGGGCAGCCCGGGTGGCTCAATGGCTTAGTGACACCTTCAGTTCTGGGTGTGGTCCTGAAGACCCGGGATCAAGTCCCATGTCAGGTTCCCTACAGGGAGCCTATTTCTCCCTCTTCCTATGTCTCTGCCTTCTCTCTGTTGTCTCTCATGAATAAATAAAATATTTAAAAATATATATTTTCTTCATATATTCATGTTGTATTGTCCTTAATGTCCATGGAAAATTAGGTATGATGAATCCCACTTAAGAAGAGAGCATCTCATATCTTTGATGCAACAACAATCACTTACATAGTTTCACAAACCCACTAGGAATAAAAAAATTTTCTGAGGAGTTGTGACTATAGAAACACATTAATATTTGCAAAAGTCACAAATCTCATATAGACTCAATGGAAACAAAAACACATTGAAATTATACCCATGCAAAAATCCATCCCTTCTCTCTTTTGAAGCCTAATTGCATATACATGATCTAACTGACTAACTTTATATTAGTTCCTTTTTGATGTGATGTCTGAATAGAGTGACAGATAAACTGCTTTGTACTATGAATTGTGACATTTATTGACATTTTATGTTCAATTAAATACATTTCTAATTATTTTTACCTTTCAAGTTACTTTTCTTCTCTGAACAATGAGGTTTCCTAAGGTGTAACATACTCTCCTCCTTCATTATGTTGCTACACTTTGAACCAAGATTGTGTTTTGGGATACTGAGTAAGGATTGGATTCCAGTTAAAGATTTGGCCACTTTCTTCCCATTTCAATTTTGTTTTTGTATGATAACTATAATATGGAGCAAGTTATGACTTCCAGCTAGAGGTTTGCCACATTCATTCGATTTTGTATCATTTTTCCTCAGTATGAACTCAGTGATGCTGAGTGAGGGTTGAATATCCTGAAACCTTTACCACATTCTTTAGTTATAATATTTCTCTAGTATGAATTCTGTAATGATGAGAGAGGCTTGAGAACTATGAAAGGGCTTGCCAATGTTTATATTTATAATCACTTCCACTATCCATTCTCTGATAAGGAATGAAAGTGTAACATTGCTTAAGGGTCTTGCCACATTCTTTACACATGTATTAGTTACTCTCCAATATGAATGCTCTGATGTAGAGTTAGGGTTCAACAGGTCTTACAAATTCTCTCACTGTCTTATATTTGTAAGAACTGCTCAAGTATGAATCCTGTGATGTCGAATGAAGCTTGATTGATGGATAAAGGCCTTCCCACATTCTTTACATTTATAAGGTTTCTCTCCAGTATGAATTCTCTGATGTCCAATAAGGCTTGAGTGGTGGTTAAAGAATTTGCCACATTCGTTACATTTATAAGGTCTCTCTCCAGTATGAATTTTGTGATGCTGAGTAAGGTTTGATTGCTGATAAAAAGCCTTGCCGCATTGTTTACATTGGTAAGATTTCTCTCCAGTATGAATTCTGAGATGTTGACTAAAGCTTGACTGATGGAGAAAAACCTTGCCACATTCTTTACATTCATAAGGTTTCTCGCCAGTATGAATTTTGTGATGGTGAATAAAGCTTGACCGGTGGCTGTAGGTCCTGCCACATTCTTTACATTTATAAGGTTTCTCTCCAGTATGGATTCTGTGATGTTTACTAAGGTTTAAGTGGTGGTTAAAAGCTTTGCCACATTCCTCACATTTATAAGGTTTCTCTTTAGTATGAATTCTGTGATGTTGAGTAAGGCCTGACTGATGGATAAATGCCTTGCCACATTCTTTACATTCATAAGGTTTCTCCCCAGTATGGATTTTGTAATGTTGAGTAACGTTTGATTTATATATAAAGGCCTGGCCACATTCTTTACATTGGTAAGGTCTCTCTCTAGTATGAAATCTGTGATGTCGAGTAAGGTTTGAGTGCTGGTTAAAGGCCTTGCCACATTCTTTACATTGGTAAGGTTTCTCTCCAGTATGTAATTTGTGATGTCGAATAAGGTTTGGTTGGTGGCTGAAGGTCTTGCCACATTCTTTACATATATAAGGTTTCTCTCCTGTATGAATTCTGTGATGTTGAGTAAGTTTTGATTGACAGATAAAGGCTTTGCCACATTGTTTACATTGATAAGATTTCTCTCCCTTATGAATTGTGTGATGCTGAGTGAGGACTGATTGATGGATAATGGCCTTGCTACGTTCCTGACATTTGTAAGGTTTCTCTCTACTACACACTGTCTTATGTATGCGTATTCTTGATGACTGACTCAACAGGTTCCCAGGTTTAGTGTATGTGCATGGGTTTTTTCTCCCATGAATTGTCTGGTGATCACCAACACCGGTGGAGTGGTTAAGATCATTTTCACAATCATTGTATTTATAAGGATTCTCTCTCCTATGCATACTGTTATATACAAGGTTGGCTCTTTGATGAAAGACGTCCCCCCATGGATTACATTCAGAATGGGTCTCTGGAGAATGAGTCCTCAGATGTTTATCAACATTTGAGCCTTGATTACATTTTTCCTCAGATTCACTGCCTTGAACAAGTCTGTCTTCACTGAAAACGGTCTGGTAATTTTGTAGGGTTGAGTCCTTGGTGAAGGACCTCTCATACTGAAACCACCTAGCAGTTGCTTCTTCATCTATAAATCTCTGATGTTTAGACATATTTGACTGAAAGCTCAGTCTAATCCTATTTTCCAGATTGTTCAAATTATTATCTTCAGCATGGTAACTTTCCAGATTTTCTACATTATCTTTCCATAAATATGTATCTTTGAGTATTTGATTTGAGCTGTTGCCTACAGAAACACTCTGCTTTATAGAACTAGTGGCCTTAAAAAGAAAGGTTTTACACAATGTTTTATATCCTTCACCATGTGGGGCAGTGAGATTCTTATTATGGGCAGTAGCCTCAATTTGAATATATCCTTTATGATCATTGTCCCAGTCTATCATTAAGTGTAACTTCTCAAGGACACTATGTTTATATGGACCCACTGACACATTTGGAAATGAAGCTTCTTTGCACAGCTCTGACTGGAAGCTTGGGGTGTCATGTGAAGATACAGCTGAAAAATATTGAATAACAGAAAAGGCAAGTCATTCCACTTACTACTTTCAGAAGGAAATACTGATGACATCTATATACAGCCATCAAATCAGTCAGAGAATATCAGCAAGATGGTTGAGGAGTCCTCAGGACTTCATCCCTCCATGGACACATAAACTTGTACACAACATACTGACCACATAGCTTAACAGTTAATTCCATAGTGTGACACAAACCACTTTCCTGTAGCTCAAGTAATCATGAAAAGTACCATAGGAGCCCAAAATCAGCAGAGGGAAGAAATTTTTTAAAAAACTATTTTACTTATTTGAGAGACAGACAGTTAGAGAGAGAGAGAGAGAGAGAGAGAATGAGCAAGGGGAAGGCCAAAGGAGAGGGGCAAGCAGACTCCCTGCTCAGCAGGGAGCATGACACAAGATTTAAACTAGGACCTCGAGATTATGACCTGAGCTGAACTCAAACACTTAACTGACTGGGCAATCCTGTCACTCTGTGGAAGAAAGGAAACTTAAACATAAAACAGAAATGAATAAAATAGGATTTAGGAAAATATCAACAATACGAGGATTTGGTTTTCAGAAAAAATAAAAATAAAAGTTGATGGACATAGAACTAAAGTAAGAATGAAAGAGGAAACCAACTAAAATAGGAAGAAATGGTATAACCAATACTACAGAAATGAAAATAATTAAAAGAGGCAATGATACATATATATGCCAAGGAATAAATACCGTTGAGTGGATATAAATACCCAAAAAGGGGGCAGCCCGGTGGCTCAGCGGTTCAGTGCCCCCTTTGGCCCAGGGCCTGATCCTGGAGACCCAGGATCCAGTCCCATGTCGGGCTCCCTGCATTGAGTCTGCTTCTCCCTCTGCCTGTTGTCTCTGCCTCTCTCTCTCTCTCTGTTTCTCATGAATAAATAAATAAAATCTTAAAAAAAAAAAAAACCAAAAAGATCTAACTTACCTGGACTCCATCATGAAGCAATTTCTAAAACAATCTCAACTGATCTACGCCTACTAAGTAAATTGACAAAGTAATTTTAAAAAACCTCCGAACGGGATCCCTGGGTGGCGCAGTGGTTTAGCGCCTGCCTTTGGCCCAGGGCGCGATCCTGGAGACCCAGGATCGAATCCCACGTCAGGCTCCCGGTGCATGGAGCCTGCTTCTCCCTCTGCCTGTGTCTCTGCCTCTCTCTCTCTCTCTCTCTCTCTCTCTCTCTCTCTGTGACTATCATAAATAAATAAAAATTAAAAAAAAACAAAACAAAAAAAAAAAACCTCCGAACAAGGAAAAGTCCTATGCCAGATGAATTCATGGGATAATTCATACAAATATATAATGAGAAAGTACTTCAAATATCCTCAAATATTTGCAAGGAGTAAAGAGAAGGGAGAAAATGACAACACTCTCTGGGACACCAGCATTAGCAGGTTATCAAAGCCATAGGAGAAACTACAAGTAAAGAAATCTACAAACTACTATCTGTGAGGAATATTCATGCAAAGTCCACAATGAAATAATGCAAACGGAATCAAAAGCACACTTTAACATTTTACAACATGATCAAGTGAGAATTCTTCCTGGAATTCAATACTATCAATTTGAGACTGCACATTAACAGGAAGAGGATCATAATAACTAACCAGACACTTTGAAGAGATTATACAAAGATTTTACTCCATAGTAAAAGGAAGTAACTACAACAAAGCAAATAAAACCAAGAGTAGGTTATTCTCCTTCCAACCAGAAGCCTACTGTGAAAATGACATAAACTACCAAATTTTGGAAAGTATGTAGATAAGCCAGAAATCCCATGTGCTGCGATGTGTGTGAAAAGTGGTATAAAGATTGTGGGATGGAGTTTCATAGTGTCTGTTAAAGCTGAATAAACCTATTTACCAACAATTCACTCCCATACACACACACACACACACACAGAGGCAGCAGATATATCTACATTTTTCACACTTAAAGACAAATTATAGATTTTACATGCCAGTAATAGTCATGACAGTCATAGACTGAGAACCATTCACTTGCATATTAATACTAGAACGATGCAGTCAGTTGATATTCACATGATGGAACTGGATCCATCCAACTCTAATGAATGGTGCACAACAACATGCAGTGATACATAAATTTACAGGCAAGAGACAGAAAGGAAAAAAATGCCAATTACAAAAGAGTTCCCGTCACCTGATTACATTCACATAAAGTACAAAAACGAGGACAGGCACCTATTCCTTACGTGTTAAAGGAGTGTTGAGCTTTTGGGAAAATTACTAAGGACCTCAAGGGGAATTTTAGAGGACAAACAAAATAAAGTTTCTTGAGCTCAATGGATTATAGAGATGGGATTCGGTTGTGAAATCCCACTGAACTGTTCACCTACGATCTCCACGTGTGACTTTACTTTTAAAAAATGTCCAAGAATAAGAGATGTATATTAAAAGATCAGTGTCAGGGCACCTGGGTGGCTCAGTGGGTTAAGCATCTGCCTTTGGCAGAAGTCATGATCTCAGGGCCCCAGGATCCTTGCTCAGCAGCAGGGAGTCTGCTTCTCCCTCTCCCTCTACTCTGTTCTCTCTCTAATAAATAAAGTCTTTAAACAAACAAACAAACAAACAAATACACAAATAAAAGTGTCATAATGTATGCTGACAAGTTGAAATTAAAGTTAGGAAGGAACTTCCCACTGTGACTAAATTTTCATGGCATGCATGAATTTATAGCTAAAGCAATATGGTACTGAGTATACAATATTCACAAAAAAAGAAGGAAATATAGAATTATTTTCTTAAAATTCATATAGGAAAACACAAAAAAATTAAGCGGATAGAGTGTAAAGTAAAAACACGGTAATTCCAAACCCCAACATCTCCATTAGAATATTAAACATATATAAACTAAATGTTCCTGGTAACACTAAACTTTGCTTGAATATATTCCGTTGGAATTTTCCTAGAGTTGTAACTGAAACGTGAGGATGAAATTGGAAAAAAACTAAACAAAAAACAAAACCGTGTGTGATAACCAATTAAACATGCTGCATGGCAAAAATAAATATGATGTCGAATAATTTTTAACACTGAAGGAGTTTGTCACTCTTCTTCATAATGTTGTTAAGTATCTAAATGTACTCCATTCTATCTCATCAATAACACATAATCAGTGTGTGCATATTTATATACACATATAAACATATACACACTTACATACACGTATGTAGCAAGACATTCATTGTTACCTCACGAGATATAAAAGTATTCATCACAGAGGGTTGACATCATAAAGATGGTGACATAGGTAGATCCCACTTCTGTACTTCTCATAATAAGCTCAACTAGCAACTATACACATAAGACATCACTGGGCAATTCTCAGGACTCAGGGGTGATGCTGAACACCCCCTGGACTACAAAGATCAATAGGGACAGCATCAGAAGGTTAAGTGGAGTCGTTTCCCTATGACCACAGTACACTTCTCCATGGGCCAGCACAGTGCCCCACTGTGGGGGACCACCTAGAACTAGGGTTCTTCTCCCAAGAAGAAAAGAGCCCAGAGTAGGTCAATGACACCGTGGGCATTGTGCCTTGGGGAGGATGGCTTTTCCTGAATGAGTCATTATCCTTCAGTGGAACCACTTTAAAATGTGAGTATAACATGATACCCAACTTTATTTTATCAGTTTTGACAACTGATAAAAATCCTCTTTCCACTCAGATCAGGAAGGGTGTTAAGGACTGCATGGGCTGTGAAACCACATAGGGATATCAAGACTAAAAACTGGGTGGGCCATTTGAAGCATCCATGACTGGTGACCTGCTCCTAAGATATGCAGTGCTTTGCACACAGTCAAGAACACAGGACTAGATTGATCATGGGGCTGAGTGGAAGTGAGGGAGGGAGGTTGTGCCAGCCGTGGGTCACCATCCCTGGAATGTCAAACATGTATAGTGAAGCAGATCTATGTGGGGGTTATATACCTGGGATATCAGTGTTTCTTCTTCTGCCTATTAGTATCCAAAAGCCTTCTTCATCATCAACATCGACTCTGCCAGATGACACCTTAAACCTATGCCCAAAATGTTTAATCATCCGTATCCTCTCTCCACCCACTCCCACATCTGCACCTGGAAAGGTATAGTTATCTATGTCACCCAATAGCAGCTAGGTCTGAAGACCACCAGGGAATTCATTAACTCATGTGGAATGGATCTGACTGCCTTGAATCCCAGAAAATCACCACATTCCTCAAGTCCCCATCTCTGTCATTTTATTCATCACTAGAAGCTACTTAAGACATTGCAGTGACCAAAGAGAGCTCCCGACCAGAACTTCCCCACCTTTCAAGAGTTGTCCAGGATCACCTGGTTGGTATGGTCGTCTGGGCATCTGCCTTGATCCCAGAATCATGGGATCGAGCCCCACACTGAGCTCCCCACTCACTGAGGAGTCTGCTTCTCCTTCTCCCTCTGCCCCTCCCCCGACTCCTGCAAGCTCTTGCATGCTCTCTCTGTGTCCCTTTCTCATATAAATGAAATCCCTTGGGAAGCCCGGGTGGCTCAGCGGTTTGGCGCCGCCTTCGGCCCAGGGCCTGATCCTGGAGACCCGGGTCCGAGTCTCCCTGCATGGAGCCTGCTTCTCCCTCTGCCTGTGTCTCTGCCTCTCTCTGTGTCTCTCATGAATAAATAAATAAAACCTTGAAAAAAAAATAAATGAAATCCCTTAAATTGTTCATACTTGCTTTCACTAAGCCTTCTCTCCCTCTCGAAGGATACCGTTAGCATGTCTTATCTGTCCTCACAACTCTTGGTACCAAATGCCTGAAGTAGTCCTGTGGCCCACTGATGTGCTTCCCGGTCTACCAAGGAAGTGGTGACAGCATAGTATTTAAATCTCAGATATGACCTCAAATGATCCAGTTACCAACCATTTCCGACTCAATTAAAAAAAGTAAAGCTCCTCCTAAGAACCTACAACAGCCTGTGTGGCTTATGTGGGAGGGAGAGAGCAGTGACAATGGGGTCTCCATAACATACAAAAGGAGGACAGCTGTGATGCCACACACTATAAAGGAGAGGAAGACATGGAAAAACTGGGAATGATTTGGAAACAAAACAAGTAAAATTTGTCTTTCTAAATTTACAGTCAGTAGTGCAGACTTGGACAGGCAGTCTCTCCCCCCCATGAAGAATTCATGTCGGTTCTTTAGCCTAGATATTTTTCATCTCGCCTTGGGCTGCATCATCACTCCCAATAAAATATTGTCTTCTTATGTTTAGAACATCTACCACACCCCGAGCATTGTCCCAACTTGGTCTCTTCAAATGAATGTTAAAACATCCCATGACTCATGAAGTCTCCACGTCTTCACGTAAATCAAACTGTTATACGAAAGTGACTAACTTGGATGATGTCACTTCCAAGAAGGGAAAAGAATAGTAAGTAAAGAAATCGCACTTAGCGTTCTTCTCCAATTAAGAAGGAAGAAATGAAATGTAGCAATTAAACTACATGGAATTGAATATGCTCAGTGAGAAATTACTCCCACATTCGGATGAATTTTTGAACACCATGTCATTTCATGCAAACCATTCTTAAAATCCCTAAGACATACAAGCAACAGTTCCTGAACATTCAAAACAAGGAAAACAGAGTAGATCCTACATGAGTAATAGGTAAGTAGATGAGACACAATTTGCCCGGAGAGATTTTCAAACCAAGGCATACGAAATTTAGGAGAAATAAATTCAACGCAACGTATAGAAAATTATTCCCATCAGGAATCTAGTAAACATTTTTGTTTACTAGGAAATCATGAAGTTTGAAAATAACCTTCTTTGCCCCAATATTCCCTTTCCTTCTGGAGATATAGGTATACCCACACATATACACACAGGTACTTCTTCCTAGTTACTCTACTATTCTGAAATATATCTTGGGATGCCCGGGGGGGGGTTAGTGGTTCAACATCTGCCTTCGACTCAGGGCATGATCCCAGATTTGCGGGATCGAGTCCCACATCGTGCTTCCTGAGGAGCCTGCTTCTCCTTCTGCCTATGTCTCTGCTTCTGCCTGTCTCTCTGCCTCTCATGAATAAATTCAAAAAAATCTTAAAAAGAAAAAAAAAGAAAAAAGAGATATATCTTTAGCTTTTTTTTAAACGTTTTTTAAAAAGATTTTATTTATTTATTCATGAGAGACACACACAGAGAGAGAGAGAGACAGAGAGAGAGGCAGAGACACAGGTTCCATGCAGGGAGCCCAATGTGGGACTCGATCCCGGGTCTCCAGGATCAGGCCTTGGGCTGAAGGCAGCGCTAAACCGCTGAGCCGCCTGGGCTGCCCATATCTTTAACTTAATATAACACTTTGCATTCTGTGGATACCAAACCCATAAATGTTGTCTTCTCTATGCTCACCAAAACAACATAAACAAAGAAAAATAGCGATCGAAAATTCTGTAGATATGGCTTGTAATTATATGTGTATTGACTTTGTTCAGTTAACAGTTTTGAAGTAGGACCCCTGGGCATTGGATGATGAGCCAAGGTTCAATAAAAGAAAACAAAGAAAGGGAAATAAAGTTTACTACTCATAGGTACTGGAGGATGTAAATAATATGCCTTGAGAGACAGCATGAAGGGTTCAAGATTGACTGCAGGCAGAGAAAATGACCAAGAAGTGGGGCAGATGCCATGTTTCGAGTCCACGGTTGGAGTGCTTTCGAGTTCCTGGGCTAAATCTAGAATGCAAATCAAACCAAAATGAGTAAGATTAACTGTGCAGGGATCTTCTCTAAGGGGAGCTTATGCTAAATACTGCCAGCAGACAGCTCTTTCACAAACACTATAGAGAAAGTCCTATCAAAAGTTACCTTTACGGGATCCCTGGGTGGCGCAGCGGTTTGGCGCCTGCCTTTGGCCCAGGGCGCGATCCTGGAGACCCGGGATCGAATCCCACATCAGGCTCCCGGTGCATGGAGCCTGTTTCTCCCTCTGCCTGTGTCTCTGCCTCTCTCTCTCTCTCTCTGTGACTATCATAAATAAATAAAAATTTAAAAAAAAAAAAAAAAAAAAAGTTACCTTTACTTGTGACTTGGGGGCCTTTTATCTAGTGTTATTTGCCACTGGGTAGAACTAGGGTCCGTTCAAAGCCCCTGCAGGCAGTGTGATTATACAAAATGCATTCCAACACAGCATTATCAAGAAATCATTTAGCCACACGCTCAATAATACATCTATATCATCCTTATTACAAACATCATCCTGGGGTGCCTGGGTGGCTCAGGTGATTTAGCTTCTGTCTTCAGCTCAGCTCATGATCTCGGGGTCCTGGGATCAAGCCCTACATCGGGTTCCCTGCTTAGCAGGGAGTCTGCTTCTCCCTCTCCCACTGCTGTTCCCCCTGCTTGTGCTCTCTCTCACTCAAATAAATAAATAAAATCTTAAAGGAAAAAAACCCATCATACTGCTTTAGCAGTAGTATAATATAAGGAGGAAAACATACATCACATAAACTTGGGGAAAATAACCTCAAATAGGGACGCCTGGGTGGCTGAGCAGTTGAGCTTCTGCCTTTGCTCAGGGCATCATCCTGGGGTCCTGGGATCAAGGGATGGAGTCCCACATCGAGCTTCCTGCATGGAACCTGCTTCTCCCTCTGCCTAGGTCTCTGCCTGTGTGTGTGTGTGTGTGTCTCGTGAATAAATGAATAAAATCTTAAAAACAAAATAACCTCAAATTATTTGAGGTTTAAGACCACAGGGAAAAAAGATTATTAGTCATAGCATCCCACTGCTCTAACAAATACAGGTGACTCCTGAATACAGCAGAGGTTCAGTGTGCCAACACCCATGCAGTTGAAAATCCATGTATAATATGGACTCTCTAACACTTAATTTTAATAGCCTCCTGTTGACCAGAAACCTAATCAAAAACAGTCCATTAAAGATGCCTAGGTGGCTCAGTCTATTAACCGTCTACCTTTGGCTCAGGTCATGATCCCAGGGTCCTGAGATCGACCCCAAATCTGCTCTCCCTCTCCCTCTACTGCTCCCCCTGCATATTCTCTCTCTTTCTCTCATTAAAGAAAAAAAGTCAATGAATATACATGTTATTTTACAGATGATAATACAACAACAAAGGATGCTCAAAAAAAGACAATATTAAGAAGAGCAGAGGAAAGAGAAAATACATTTACAATACTGTACTATAAATAAATCTCGCTATAAGTAGACCTACACAGTGTTCAAACTCACATAGCACAAAGGTCAAGTATACTTTGTGTTCCTGTCTCTTTACCTACAACCTTGATGAAGTTGGGGCAGGCTATGGTTGGTATGGGATAAAACTTCAATCCAGGGCAGAGCCCAGTGGCTCAGCGGATTACCGCTGCCTTTGGCCCAGGGCATGATCCTGGAGACCCGGGATCCGGTTCCCACATTGGGCTTCCTGCAGGGAGCCTGCTTCACCCTCTGCCTGTGCCTCTGCCTCTCTTCTCTGTCTCTGTCTCTCTGTCTCTCTCTGTGTGTCTTTCATGATTAAATAAATAAAATCCTTAAAAAAAAAAATACTTCACTCCAGATCACTGTTAACACATTACAATCCATCCAGTGTTACTAATTAAAACATATAATTTCAAATGCACTCTAAAGACACCACTGCCACATCACCATGATTCTTAGTCAAAATACCCATTACAAGCATTCAGAACCATTCTTGTTCCTCAGAGGTAATTTTCTGTGAATTCTGTTCTCAATGCCTTTTCTTATTTTTTTTAAGATTTTATTTATTTAATCAAAAGAGACACAGAGACAGAGGCAGAGACCTAGGCAGAGGGAGAAGCAGTCTCACTGCACAGAGCCTGAGGTGGGACTCAATCCCAGGACCCCCAGATCACGCCTGAGCCGAAAGGCAGACGCTCAACCACTGAGCTACCCAGGCGTCCCTCTCAATGCCTTTTATTTTTTTATTTTTATTTTTAAAGATTTTATTTATTTATTCATGAGAATACACAGAGAAGAGAGAGAGAGGCAGAGACACAGGCAGAGAGAGAAGCAGGCTCCATGCAGGGAGCCTGATGTGGGACCCAATCCCGGGACTCCAGGATCACGCCCTGAGCTGTAGGCGGTGCTAAACCGCTGAGCCACCGGGGCTGCCCCTCTCAATGCCTTTTAAACAGAGACCAGGGCAGCCCGGGTGGCACAGCAGTTTAGCGCTGCCTGCAGCCTGGGGTGTGATCCTGGAGACCCGGGATCGAGTCCCATGTCCGGCTTCCTGCATGGAGCCTGCTTCTCCCTCTGCCTGTGTCTCTGCCTCTCTCCCTCCCTCTGAATAAATAAATAAATACATCCTTTAAATAAATAGATAGATAGATAGATAGATAGATAGATAGATAGATAGAGACCAAGTATGGAGTCGAAGTGGACTTACAATAATTTTATACCCTTTACAGAATAGCTAAGTATAATTTCCTCAGATGTCTGTGAAATCTCTTTATTTGAACGGGATAACTAATATTCTTGACTTCTACCAACTGCTAATATAAAGATACATCCAGATGTTAATGAACTGCCAGCATAGTCTCCTAAAACAGCAATTGGCAAATCTATTTATTTTTTTAAGATTGTTTATTTATTTAAATACCCACCATTCGCTTTGACGTGGATGGAACTGGAGGGTATTATGCTGAGTGAAAAAGGTCAATCGGAAAAGGACAAACATTATATCGTCTCATTCATATGGGAAATATAAAAAATAGTGAAAGGGAATAAAGGGGAAAGGAGAAAAAATGAGTGAGAAATATCAGAGAGAGACAAAACACGAGAGACTCCTACCTCTGGGAAATGAATAAGGGGTGGTGGAAAGGGAGGTGGGCGGGGGTGGGGGTGGGGGGTGACTGGGGGACGGGCCCTGAGGGGGGCACTTGATGGGATGAGCACTGGGTGTTATGCTATATGTTGGCAAATTGAACTCCAATAATAAAGAATTAAAAAAATAAAAAATAAAAGAATTTGATGTCAGAAAGCCAAAAAAACAAAAAAAAACAAAAAAAGGATTCTTTATTTATTTTATTTTATTTTATTTTTTTAATTTTTATTTATTTATGATAGTCACAGAGAGAGAGAGAGAGAGAGGCAGAGACACAGGCAGAGGGAGAAGCAGGCTCCATGCACCAGGAGTCCGACGTGGGATTCAATCCCGGGTCTCCAGGATCACGCCCTGGGCCAAAGGCAGGCGCTAAACCGCTGCGCCACCCAGGGATCCCCCTCTTTATTTATTTTAAAGAGAGAATGAGTGACCACGAGATATGTAGAAAAGGATGGAATCCCCAACACACTCCACCCCATGAGGAGACTATGGTGATGATGCCTGAGATGATGACCGGAGCTTAAACCAAGAATCAGATGCTTAATTCACTGAGCCACCCGGGTGCTCCTTGGTAAAACTATTTAAAATTCAGGATGTTGGGATCCCTGGGTGGCGCAGCAGTTTAGCGCCTGCCTTTGGCCCAGGGCGCGATCCTGGAGACCCGGGATCGAATCCCACGTCGGGCTCCCGGTGCATGGAGCCTGCTTCTCCCTCTGCCTGTGTCTCTGCCTCTCTCTCTCTCTCACTGTGTGCCTATCATAAATAAAATTTAAAAAAAAAAAAATAAAAAAAATAAAATAAAATTCAGGATGTTTCTTTATCTTATGTTCCTTATATCTTAAAAATTATTTTATCCATTTATTTGTCTTCTTTTTTCAAGATTTTATTTATATTTATTTTTGAGAGACACACACAAAGAGAAGAGAGAGAGAAAGAGAGAGGCAGAGACACAGGCAGAGGGAGAAGCAGACTCCATGCAGGGAGCCCAACGTGGGACTCAATCCCAGGTCTTCAGATCAGGCCCCGAGCCAAAGGTGGTGATAAACTGCTGAGCCACCCGGGCTGCCCTCCATTTATTTTTTTAAGCTTATCTATCTATCTATCTATCTATCTATCTATCTATCTATCTATTCATTCATGAGAGACACACAGAGAGAGGCAGAGACATGGGCAGAGGGAGAAGCAGGCTCCCCGCAGGGAGCCCGATGTGGGACTCCATCCTGGAACTCAGGGATCATGCCCTGAGCTGAAGGCAGATGCTTAACCGTTGAACCACCCAGGCATCCCTATCCATTTATTTAGAGAGAAAGAACATGTGGGAGATTAGCAGGGAGGGCCTGAGGGAGAGGGACAGAAAGATCCCTAGCTGACAGGGCTGAGCACTGAGCCCAATATGGAGCTCCATCCCAACTTCCCAGATCATGACCTGAGTTGAACTGAAGAGACAGATGCTTAAGCAACTCAGCCACCCAGGCACCCTTCTCTTACTTTAATGTAAATGATGACTCTCTGAACACTTACTTCATCATGATTTAGGTCACTCTTCCTCATGACCCACAAACAGCATCTCCATGTGGACTTTCTTCATAAATTGTAAACCATAGTCTCCTTCATCGTGTATGCAAAGTAGGCATGAGTGAATTCCCCACCAAATAAGAGCCCCTCATGTCTGTGAGACAGCCACAATCAAATCACCTTGAATGCACCCACGCAATAAAGGCACAACACGAGATGACTTAAGAGTCAAATCAATACTATTTGCCATGCAAAAACTCTCAAATATGGCCAAAAGAAAATAAGACACACTAATACCCCTCCCCAGACATCCATCCTCTCTCGATCCTTTCAGGCATATTAGCAAGTGCAGCTGACCTTTGAATAAGTGGGTTTGAACAGTATGGGTCCACTTACACGTAAGTTTTCTTGATACGTACTTCTTGAAGTACTGTAAACATGTTTTCTGTTCATTATGATTTCCTTAACATTTTCTTTTCTCAAGCTTACATTATTATAACAATGCCATAATAGGGATACCTGGGTGGCTCAGCGGTTGAGCCTCTGCCTTTAGCTCAGAGTGTGATCCCGGGTCCAGGAATCGAGTCCCACATCGGGCTCCCTGCAAGGAGCCTGGAGCCTGCTTCCTTCTCTATCAATGTCTCTGCCTCTCTCTCTGGGTCTCTCATGAATAAATAAATAAAATATTAAAAAAAAAAACAATGCCAGATATAGTACAGAAAACATACTAAGAATGGGATATTGACTGTTCCTGTTCTGGAAGGCTTCTTGTCAACAATAGGCTATTTCCATGGATAAACAGGTATGGTTTTATGTATGGGGAGTCAAAAGTGACGAGCAGATTTTCAACGGTGAAAGAGTTGACACCCCTAATACCTGCATTGTCCAAAGCTAAAATGTAATTAAGTGTTTGAACTTTGGATTTTACTCCATAATAAATATCCTAATTTAGAATCATGTGTGAAATAGACTGATCTTTTGCTTTCTACAGTGAATTATTTGATTGATTTAAAGATTTTATTTATTTATTCATGAGACACACAGAGAGAGACAGAGACAGAGACACAGGCAGAGGGAGAGGCAGGCTCCATACAGGGAGCCCTACATGGGACTGGATCCCAAGACTCTAGGATCATGCCCCTGGGCCCAAAGCAGGCGCCAAACCGCTGAGCCATCCAGGAATCCCCTCTTATTTATTTTAGATTTCACATTCCCATTACATAGTTTGACAATTATTTACATCTTCAATATTCCATCCTTCATGAAGGCTTCCTTCTTCTGAAGTGTGTATTAAGAACAAAGGTTTTTCATCATTCATTACATTTCTAGGGTTTCTATCCAGTATGCTTTCTCCTGTATTGAGTAAGAGTTTGTTCCCTGTGAAGACTTTGCCAACATTCTTGACATTTGTACAGTATCACCACAGGATGTATTATCTCATGTCGAATAGTTTTCATTATGTATTAAATGTTTTGCCACATTCTTTTTTTTTGTTTTGTTTTGTTTTGTTTTGCCACATTCTTTACACTTGTAGGGTTCCTGTCATTAGGCACTGTCTGATGTTCAGAAAGTTGTAGCTTCTGAACAAAGCTTAAAGGCTTTGCGCATTTTTTTTTACATTGGTCAGCCTTCTCACCAGCATGTATTACCTTATGATGGTAAGTTTTGAGTAGTGCTTAAAGGCTTTGCCACAATGTTTACATTTGTAAGATTTCTTCCCATTATGAAATCTCTGCTGTTGACTGAGTTTTGAAGACCAGTTTATTTTTTTTTATTTTTATTTTTTTTAATTTTTATTTATTTATGATAGTCACAGAGAGAGAGAGAGGCACAGAGACACAGGCAGAGGGAGAAGCAGGCTCCATGCACCGGGAGCCCGATGTGGGATTCGATCCCGGGTCTCCAGGATCGTGCCCTGGGCCAAAGGCAGGCGCCAAACCGCTGCGCCACCCAGGGATCCCTGAAGACCAGTTTAAAGGTTTGCCAGAGTTACTACATTTGTAAGTCTTCTCTCCAGTGAGGACACAAGGATGTAAAATAAGATTTGAGCTTTCATAAAAGACTTTCCCACATGTATTACTGTAGACTAGTTATCTGGAAACTGAGTTTCCTGACCCTTGATTATTGTTTCTCCCCAATATATTCCACTGATAACGTTCTGTCTCGAGTATAAACACCTCAGTGATTATGGAAGATAGAAAGGCTTTTAGTGAGGACTCTAAGTGTATAACACATAAAGATAAAAAACGTGGGACACCTGGGTGGCTCAGCGGTTGAGCGCTTGCTTCTGCCCAGGGCGTGATCCTGGGGTCCCGGGATCAAGTACCTCAACAGGCTCCCTACATGGAACGTGCTTCTTTCTCTGCCTGTGTCTCTGCCTCTCTCTGTCTCTCTGTCTCATGAATAAATAAAATCTTAAAAAAAAAAAAGATAAATAACTTGCTCCAAATTATGTATTATGTGATAACTATTAAACAGTGATGTCTGAATAAAGACCCCCCTCCCCCCTGTTTATCTAAATTAAAGACATTGAAAAAGGATTGATTATGTATTGGTGGAAGAATAATGAACCCTCTGAAAAAGACTTCCCAAATCAGTCACATTTAGAATTTTTTAAAAGATTTTACTTATTCACAAGAGACAGACAGAGAGAGGCAGAGACATAGGCAGAGAGAGAAGCAGGCTCCTCACAGGGAGCCCGATGCGGGACCGGGCCCCGGACTCTGGGATCATGCCCTGAGCCAAAGGAGACTCAACCGCTGAGCCACCCAGGAGTCCCACATTTAGAATTTTTAGCTTTCTTTCTCCATGTCTAACTTTCAGACATGTCTCAGTGAATGATTGATCCAATCTTATATTTCAAATGGTTTGTATGTTATTTTCAGGATGGACTAGGGGGGGTTTCCAGAATTTGCAAATGTTCTTTCAGAGAACAGGTATGCATGAAAATGGAATTTGGCCCTCGGGTTCAAAGATACCGTTCTGCCAATGTGACTCACGTAAGGTGGGGTTTCCCCCCTAAAGTTTTATATCCTTGACCTCTTCTGGTAGTTGAGATTTCATTACGGGTGATTTTCCTAGTTTGGTTATATCCATCGAAATATCCTTCCTGCTTTTCCCTCCCCCATCCCTTTCCCAGACATTCATTAATTATAAATACTCAGGGCCACAGCTTTTGGATCTTCCTATATAACAATCTTCTTTGCCTGTCTTTGCTAACAAGCCTAGGGTGTTATGGAAAGACACAACTAAAAGATACAAAATAAGTTTTTCCACTTACTAAGCTCACATGCATGTACATTAAAATGCTAATTTGCAAAAGTAATACCTATCATAGGACATCAGCAACTGGGGAATTGGAAGCACTTAGGGCTTTGCTCTTCCATGGAGACAAAAAAGGACCAAATTACCTTTTAGAATGCTCCAGAAGCCAATGAGGAGAGCCACATCCCCAGGCAAGTACAAATGAAGAAAGGCCATATCAGAGAGACAAAGGAAGTTTTTGACACTTGCTCCTTGCAGCTAGCTGCTCAACCTGTCACTCCATGGCAACATTGTGAGAAAACTCTTACAAAACAGTGGCCTGTATGTTCAATGATCTGGCTCCATTATAGCTGCCCGAGGAACTTGTTTCTGTCATGCATGACATGGAAAAAAGGGAGAGTGAGAACACCCTCTGGAAGCAGTGTGGTAGCTGCTCAGACAAAAGGCGGGCATTTGTTCAAACAATGGAGAGATAATAGGGCTGAAGGGAAAGAGCCAGGAAGATATCATGAGCTATAAAGCAGTAACTGCCCTTTTGTAACGTGTAAATAACAAAAACTCAGACATGACAAATGCCCAGCATATGTGTGACAGGTGCCAGGATTACTATTATGTGTGTTCTCTAAAAAGAAAGTACATAATCCTGGGCCCAGAAGCTGCTTTTCTATTTCTTTTTCTTTTTTCTGTTTTCGTAATTCACAAATGTCAACAGAAGATCACATGACACAAAGAAACAGAAAAATGTCAGGCAGCTGGGTGGCTCAGTGGTTTAGCGCCACCTTCAGCATCGGGGCCTGATCTTGGAGACCCAGGATCGAGTCCCACGTCGGGCTCCCTGTGTGGAGCCTGCTTCTCCCTCGGCCTATGTCTCTGCCTCTCTCATGAATAAATAAATAAAATCTTAAAAAAAAAAAAAAGAAAAGACAAATGTGTTCCAGTCACAGGAACAAAATATATACCCCAAACTGACCCTAGATTAATGAGGAACTATTAATTGGATAACAGAGAATTAACTATGAAGAGAAAAAGGTATGTGACTAAATGATCTCAGAAAACTTGGGATCCCTGGGTGGCGCAGCGGTTTGGCGCCTGCCTTTGGCCCAGGGCGCGATCCTGGAGACCTGGGATCGAGTCCCACGTCGGGCTCCCGGTGCATGGAGCCTGCTTCTCCCTCTGCCTGTGTCTCTGCCTCTCTCTCTCTCTCCTGTGTGTGTGTGTGACTATCATGAATAAATAAATAAAATCTTTAAAAAAAAAAGAAAAAAGAAAACTGTGTGACCAAAATGGAAACAAAAGAGACAAAGTATAACTATCAACCAACCAGGATTGGGAGCCGAAGAGTACAATCACTGAACTGAAAAATACAGTAAGGAGGGATGCCTGGGTGGCTCCCCGGTTGAGCTTCTGCCTTTTGCTCAGGTCATGATCCTGAGGTCCAGGATCGAGTGGCACAGTTGGCTCCCTACAAGGAGCTTGCTTCTACCTCTGCCTGTGTCTCTGTGCCTCTCTCTGTGTATAAATAAATAAATACAACCTTTAAAAAAAATACACTGGGCACCCCAGGTGGCTCAGCGGTTTACGCCACCTTCCACCCAGGGCATAATCCTGGGGACCCTGGATCCAGTCCCAAGTCTGCCTTCCTGCATGGAGCCTGCTTCTCCCTCTGCCTGTGTCTGCCTCTCTCTCTCTCTCTCTCTCCAAAAAAAAAATAAAATCTTTAAAAAATATAAATAAATAAATAAATAAATAAATAAATAAATAAATAAATAAATGCACTAAGGAGTGAGCAACACACTTGCTCAAGCAGAAGAATGAATCGGGCTCTCCAAAGACCCTGTTGTTTTTTTTTAAAGATTTTATTCACTTATTCATGAGAGACACAGAGAAAGAGAGAGAGGCAGAGACACAGGCAGGGGGAAAAGCAGGATCCATGCAGGGAGCATGACATGGGACTCGATCTGGGGACTCCAGGATCATACCCCTGGCCACAGGCAGGTGCTAAACCACTGAGCCCCCAGGGATCCCCAAGACCCTTTGTTTTAAATCACCTACTACGAAGACCAAAGAAAAATGTGGAAAACGACATGGCCTGGGGATCCATGGGACTCCAACAAGTGGGATGATACGAACATTAAGGGGACCCCATACAGAGAGGAGTGAAAGGGGGCAGAGAGTTTACATGAACAGCTAAAGGCTTCTACTTCACACATATGTGGAAAGAGGCAAATTCAATAATCTCAGTAAAAAAGTAGAATAAATGTCAAGACAGAAACACAGTGACACATTACAATTAATCTATCAGAGATGCCCGGGGGGCTTAGCGGTTGAACGTCTGCCTTTGGCTCAGGGCATGATCCCAGGTCCGGGGAAGGAGTCCCACTCTGGGCTCACTGCGAGGAGCCGGTTTCTCCCTCTGTCTATGTCTCTGCTTCTCTGCGTGTCTCTCATGAATAAATAAATAGAATCTTTAATATATATGCATATACATATGTGTGTATATATATAAAACTCATCCATCAAAAATCAGAAGTGAAAAGAGAATTTTAAACCAACATGACAACAACTACTCATCATCTACAAGGGAGCCTCTATAGTATACTACTGAAATTTTCAGTAGACGTTACAACATAAAACTCTGCTCATGTGAATATTTAAAAGGGCACCTGGGTAGCTCAGTCAGTTACCCATCCACCTTCAACTCGGGTAACGATCCCAGCATCCTGGGATAGAACCCCATGTCATGCTCCCTGCTCAGCAGGGAGTCTGCTTCTCTGTCTCCCTCTCCCTGTCCCTCTCCCTCTCCATCTGCTTGTGGGCTCTCTTTCAAATAAACAAGTAAAATATTTTTTTAAATAGCATAAAATTAGAAATCTACATACTAAACTGAATTACAGTATGGGATGCCTGGGGGGCTCAATGGTTGAGCATCTGCCTTTGGTCAGGCTGTGATCCCCGGGTCCAGGAATGGAGTCCCACATCGGGCTCTCCACAAGGAGCCTGGTTCACCCTCTGCCTACATCTCTGCCTCTCTCTCTCTCTCTCTCTCTCTCTCTGTGTGTCTCTTATGAATAAATAAACAAATAAATAGGGCAGCCCAGGTGGCTCAGCGATTTGGCGTCGCCTTCAGCCCAGAGCACAATCCTGGAAACCTGGGATCGAATTCCCACGTCCGGCTCCCTGCATGGAGCCTGCTTCTCCCTCTGCCTCTCTGTGTGTCTCATAAATAAATAAAATCTTTAAAATAAAAAATAAAAATAAAAATAAAAATAAATAAATAAAACTTAAAAAATAAATCTTTTAAAAAAAGAATTATTCGAAGTACAATTATTCTATACGCAAAACATTTTTTCAATATGGGAATTTTACTATCTACTTCACTTCTTATAAAGCACATACATGCCCATGTCATATCAGAACTTTTGATCTAGGGGTATCCCTGGGTGGCACAGCGGTTTAGCGCCTGCCTTTGGCCAAGGGTACCATGCTGGAGACCCAGGATCGAATCCCACGTTGGGCTCCCGGTACATGGAGCCTGCTTCTCCCTCTGCCTGTGTCTCTGCCTCTCTCTCTCTCTCTCTCTCTGTGTGACTATCATAAATTAAAAAAAAAAAAGAACTTTTGATCTAGGGATGCCTGGGTGGCTCAGCAGTTGAGCCCCTGCCTTCAGCTCGGGGCATGATCTTGGAGTCCCGGGATCGAGTCTGACATCGGGCTCCCTGCATGGAGCCTGCTTCTCTCTCCCTATGTCTCTGACTCTCTCTCTCTGTCTGTGTCTCTCATGAATAAATGAAAACAATCTTAAAAAAATAAAAAATAAAGTGCTAGCAAATAAAGGTAGAATAAATAATGTAACTGGCCAAGAACTAGTATGCAAATCTTAAATAATTCAGGCAAGGATCATCAAGGGACTTTATCTGATGAAATCACTGAGTTTCTAATTTTGTATAATTAAGATTAAAGCCTCCACAACAGTGGAATGCCTAAGTCAGAAATCATGGGATGTCTGTCTCTAATGTTCCTGGGATTTCTGCACCAAAACCCGTATGGCCACCACAACTCTGGCACACTTCCCACACGAGGCAAAACAGAACTTAGAAAAGAGTTAGCATCAAGTTCTTCAGAAACAGGGAGATTTCCCCAAGGTCCTCAAAACGATGGAGAAACTCTCAGATTATGGAGGCCCTCCCTGTGGATGTGATGGACCATAACTGGACCTGAAGGAGAATCCTTAAGAGAATAAAAGAGCATGATAATGTTGCATAATAGATGTCCCTTTGGAAGAGACAGAGAAATAAAACTGGGCTTCCCCAACTGACTTTGATTCAAGGAGAGCTACTGGAACCGCACTTCAGGGTCTATCATCCTCCTTTAGATTTGGACCTCAACTTCTGTCATCTGCTTCACATATTCCCACCTACCTGGATGGATGGCTACTGTCTTCTTTGTCTTCAGATCCCAAGGTTCTTTCCTTTGCTCCAAAAAGGAGACCAAATCTGGCTTTGATACAATTAGACCTGTTTATTAAAAAAGAGAATAGAAGTATTGCTGGAGATTCTTTCAATCCACTATTATGCTCAATAGAGAAGAGAGGCCATTGTAAAATAACAGAAGATGATTTCCAAACACTGTTGACCAACAGCCACTTTAGAACAGGTAGGGTATCAAATATTCATATCCTGACTCCGACTTCCAAGTACTACTGATATAATAATAATGAGTAAAAATTGGAGTTTAAATGTGGGCAATAAGGGCAGCCCGTGTGGCTCAGCGGTTTAGCGCCGCCTTTAGCCCAGGGTGTGATCCTGGAGACCTGGGATCGAGTCCCACATTGGGCTCCCTGCATGGAGCCTGCCTCTCCCTCTGCCTGTGTGAGTCTCTGCCTCTCTCTCTCTCTCTCTCTCTCTCTGTGTGTGTCTCTAATAAATAAAAATCTTTAAAAAAAAAGTGGGCAATACCATTTTATGCTGCTCAATGTTTAGAATTGCCACTAATCTACAGAAATGATGTTACCTTAAGGAAGGGGAAGCTAAAGCTGAAAAGCAAATATCATTAAGATTTTTCTCTAAACCTACAACCCCAGGTCGCCCGGGTGGCTTGCGGTTGATCTGCTTGATCATCTGCCTTTGGCTCAGGGTGTGGTCCCGGAGTCCCGGGATCAAGTCCCACGTCGAGATCCTTGCACGGAGCCTGCTTCTTCCTCTGCTCATCCCCCCGCCTCTCATGAATAAATAAAAATTAAAAAAAAAAAATCTAAAAACCCCAACTTATGTTCCTTACTGCATGGACTGGATTCCAGTCATGCAATGAGGAATCACCCAAGAGACAGTCTTCAAAGGAAGGAACGAAACCTTGAGTTGGTTTGGGAAATTTCAAAGCCGTTATTCTCACCCACGAAGAGGAGGTGTCCATAGTTCTCTAACATCACATCTCTGTATAATTCCCGCTGAGTATGGTTCAGACATCTCCACTCCTCCGGAGAGAATTCTACGGCCACATCCCTGAATGTCAGCAGTCCCTGCAATAAATCCCACAATTACCAAATGGCCATTGACAAGAGTTCACAACGTACCTAAGATGAAAGAGGGAGTTAGTGTCACCAGCTAGAACCCATGATCTGACCCTTTCTGCTTACCTGCTTATCAATGCCAACCCTAGTCTCTCACATTTTACTTAACCTCTTCTTTCCACCTTATCCTTTACTGAGGCCAAACACCTTATGGGCAGTCTCCAGTGGTGAAACAGAAACTATCCAATGAAGAAGGGGAATGACTGCCCCGAGGAAGTGTTTGGCCTGGCGCAGGTTGAGGCAGACAGACCATGGAGTCATCTACAGTTACTTTTACCTCATTATAATACTAAAATTCTCCATGCATGGAGGACAAACATCATTTACCTAAAGTACAAGTATTTTCTTAACGTCTATATGCAACCTTATGCCAGCTCTACATAAGGTAACAGGCTACCCTTTCTAAATATCCACCCTAACCCCCCCATAATAGGAAATCATTTATCATGTCCCCTTGCTCTGTGAGTCTCTGCTTTGGAAGTTATACCCTATAATCTTATTTGTGGCAAATCAAGATCCCTGTGTGTGAGAACCCCATGTAGTGTAGTTTCCATCTGTGACTCACCAAGCAGTGAACTCATGTCATTTGAGCTATTTTAGAACTAGTTCTGGGGATCCCTGGGTGGCGCAGCGGTTTGGCGCCTGCCTTTGGCCCAGGGCGCGATCCTAGAGACCCGGGATCGAGTCCCACATCGGGCTCCCGGTGCATGGGGCCTGCTTCTCCCTCTGCCTATGTCTCTGCCTCTCTTTCTCTCTCTGTGACTATCATTAATAAATAAAAATTAAAAAAAAAAAAAAAGAACTAGTTCTATCTTACGGGAGTCTCCTGCTTTATGCAGTAAAATAATATTTAACATGGTATTAGGCTCTAATGTACTAACTTTGAGGTCACAGGATGGCATGTGATCCACAAAACTTATCAGTACTGTGTGTTGGGGATCCCTGGGTGGCTCAGCGGTTTGGCTCCTGCCTTCAGCCCAGGGTGTGATCCTGGAATCCTGGGATTGAGTCCCGAATTGGGCTCCCCGCTTGAAGCCTGCTGCTCCCTCTGCCTGCGTCTCTGCCTCTCTCACTCTCTCTCTCTCTCTCTGTGTCTCTCATGAATGAATAAATAAGATCTTTAAATAAATACATAAATACATAAATACTGTGTGTTGATCCAATTGAAGTTGTATATTGAAAGCATCAACATAGGTATACACATTATTGAATACTATGTTTATATCATTCAGTTAAGTTGTTTATTTTTCATACAGGGAAAGTTTTGGTGGACTACAAATGTAGTCATCAACTTTTTTTTTTTTTAAATAGTAGCTCTCTCTGCTACTCCTCCTGCTTGTGCTCACGGGCTCTCTCTCAAATAAACAAATAAAGAATCTTTAAAAAAAAACGTGACAGAGCAGCAAATTGTCATGGTGACAAATTTAAGAAACACTGTCAATGACCTGAGACTTATAAATCTCTTTGTGGATAATGATGTTTCTTTCATTCACCCTATCTATACAAAGACATGATATAGATACAAAACAGCTATTATTTGAGTCTAGCATAATGAGGGAATACAAGCAAAAAATGTTTGCCTTTAAACCAGAAGTGTGGGACGCCTGGGTGGCTCAGCAGTTGAGCCTCAGCCTTTTACTCCTGATGAGATCCCGGAGTCTCAGGATGGAGTCCCTGGATCGAGTCCCAGGATCGAGTTCCAGGTCGGGCTCCCCTCAAAGAGCCTGCTCTCCCTCTGCCTATGTCTCTCTCTCTCTCTCTGTGTCTCTCATGAGTAAATAAATAAAAGCCTTTTAAAAAAAGGAGGATGTCAGTGACATAAGTGTGGAATATAATAAAAACTCACAGGATAGAAGTCTGGTTGATGGAGAACCTCCACTCCCTGAAGTCGATATGATCAACTACATGAAGCCGAGTTTTCATTTGTCCAGTGGAAACTGCTTGGTGTGGGTTGGGAGTAGAAGGTCAAGAAACTATCCATGAGACATTTTTGGTGAAAAAAATCCTTTTTTTATTAACGCTCGGGGATATGACCCTTGGGCAGAAAAAGCTGCAGTGTGATTTTGAGGAAGCATGGATTATATGCTTTTAAGCTTGGGGGGGGGGAGCTGCTCAGTATAGGTAAAATAAGTTTCTAAAGGGATTTACATCTGTTCAAGAGGACTTCTAGGATCCTGGGAGTCTGGCTACCATCAAGCTAAGGTTGCTTTTTGCCTCAAGCAAAGCATTAACACTAAGGCAGCTGTGAATTCCCTGAGAAAAGTCAGACTCTGCTTGTCTCAAGTATTATCTATCAGTGAGCTGCAAATCTCACTACGGACGTTTCATTTTACCTACATTTCTTTTGCTTTGTTCTCCTAAGAAACTACAAGCAAAGAGAAACTCAGAAGAAAGAAGTTTCCAGGTGAAAAGGGATGGTTTCTGCACATTGCTCAGCAAATCCAAGATCCTTACAAATAGAAAAGGAAAATAGGATCATTGCAGCCGAGACATCTAGCAGAGCATCAAACCAAAAGAAGTTAACACCAGCTGTAATGAAACGTTGATATCCGTGCCTAAGGAACACTGAAGGACCCATTACTACTGGTGTTGAGGAAGGGACAGGCAGGGCTCACCAAAAATCCCAGAAATGGGGAGCCGTAAGAAACCACAGATAAGGGAACATAAACAGACCAACTCGTTTGTTTTAAACATCAGAGATGAGATAGCGAAAGGAGAAGTAATCGTGGTGCTATCAGTGGTGATGTCAAGATTTAAGTCCCCGGGTCAGGTGTCTATACGAGATCAAACATAAAAGCCTTCATTGGCAACCAGTTTGAAACCCCTCTCACTCTAGACAGCTTTCTTTCTGTTCTCACCCTCACTTGGTAAACTATCACTTCACCCTTTTGTGTCTACGAGAGTCATTCTTCCACTCGGCAGACAAGAACCCTGCAACAGTGTGTTCTTCATAGACGCTGCTTTTAGGCAAACAGGCTTGAGCAATGGAATGCAGAAAGAGCCAGTGACCACCTGGCTGAATGCAGACAGGCCCATCAGGCAACCCACCCTGAAGTGTCCAGAGGCCTGAACTAGCCATTGGGCTTCTCACAACCAGGTACACTTCCCCAAAAAAGGGAAGATTCCATTTGTTGCCATATGTCCTCATCTTCCCCCTTTAACCACAGCCCCCACCCTCTATACGTCTTTGCAGACAGCCTCTCCTCTGTGGTCCTACCTGCAGCTCCCTCCAGCTCCCTCGCTGTCTATTCAATGTGAACTTTCTAGCTCCTTTGTTCTGCCTCAGGTGAATTCTCTCACTTCCTCTGCTACCAGCTTCTATCTGATGGTCACCCTATATTTAGGGGCCCACTTTCAATCAAGAGACACCCCATTTAGGCACCACATTCTTGTGGCCCCTAAAGAGTAAATCAGACTGTAAACTATGAATACTCTTCATTTATACAAACTTCAAAAAAAAAAAAACAAAAAAAACAAAAAATAACAAACTTCAGTTGTGGAGGCCAAGAAAAATTAAGGCCATTCCACCTCAAGTTTAGCATTAGCACAAGTACAGCCATCTTAGGCCCCTAGGAATGAGCTGAACTTTACAGGAAAAACTGCAGAATGTCCTAGGCAGGGAATCCCATATCGGAAAGACCATAAAGCTCAGAATGCCCTCGGCAGAGAATCCCAACAGTCACAGACGGTTCCATTTCCTGTAATATCTAGTATATTTTAAATATAGTACCTTCTCCATGTTCTAAACAGTAAGACTGGGCCCCCGTTTGTTCTCAGAGAATATTCTTTTTTTTTCTTTTTTTTTTTTTGGATCTTATATCCACTGTGTTTATTCTTTAACTTGGGGGATTCCTGGGTGGCTCAGTAGTTCAGCGCCTGCCTTCGGCACAGGGCGAGATCCTGGTATCCCGGGATCCAGTCCCACGTCAGGCTCCCTGCGTGGAGCCTGCGTCTCCTCTGCCTGTGTCTCTGCCTCTCTCTCTCTGTGTCTCTCATGAATAAATTCAGAAAATCTAAAGAAAAAAAAAGGATTCTTTAACTCAACACCGTCCCCGTGGATCTCTCACAAAGGAATTATTTTCAATACTTGCAAGCAGGTCTGTAATTCAAAGTGACAACCGTTGATGGCCTACTGAGAGCCAGATTGGGGAGAAGGAGTAAAAGGCTCTGGTTAATAGGGAGAAGTGGTCTAAAGACCTGATCTTGGGGATCCCTGGGTGGCGCAGCGGTTTAGCGCCTGTCTTTGGCCCAGGGCGCGATCCTGGAGACCCGGGATCGAATCCCACATCGGGCTCCCGGTGCATGGAGCCTGCTTCTCCCTCTGCCTGTGTCTCTGCCTCTCTCTCTCTCTCTCTCTGTGTGTGACAATCATAAATAAATAAAAATTAAAAAAAAAAAAAGGACCTGATCTTGAGTGTCATTTCTGAAAAGGTTTAAAAATTAGGTGCAAACATAAAGCAGAAACATCAGAATTAGAGAAACTAATGTTTGCAATATCTAAATCTGAGGAATTTGGGGAGAAAAGGAGGACATGACCTCTGACCTGGGATGCAAGGCTTACCTGACAACTGGCCATTTCTTCTGTCACCTCCTCTAGAGCTCTTCCTCAGAAGAGATTCCAGGAGGAATCATAGCTGCACTCAGAAAAAAATGCCTTTAAAGCCACCAGCAGAGCCTCTTGTAAGCTGCTCGCCTGCAGGTAGGACTTTGAAATGCAAAGGCCCAACTTCCTCATCCTTTGTGTCAGGAGCAATTCAGAACTGATTCTCTCCCAGGAGACCAATCTTTGAGTTTTCCTTCTCTGCTTTCAGGGGGCCTACTCTTCCACAGATACAGACAGATTCCACTGGAGGCTAGGAAAACTGTGCTGCATGGAACTGACCCTCCCAGGCTCATGTGCATTTAATTAAAATAACACTGTTGTTTCCACCCTCACGGAATGACAGAATGGGGGAGACACTAGATATGATTCTTTTTGAAACTCCACACATGATCCTATTGGGAAGCATTTGGAGAGGCGAACAGGCCAAAAGGAGTAACCGTTCCTTTTGGTTGTTATCCAGATTTAAATCCACGTCTACTCCAGTGATCAGTTTCTGGAATTTACACTTTCTCCCTCTTGCAGCTACGCGGAGGAAAACACCCTTACACGTGGAGCTTTCCCTTATAAGTAAACAAATGTGTGTTGAAAAAGGCACCTTCTACTGGGTTTCAGAGCTTTTCCTTTGTTTCTTTAAAATAATCCTTAGGTGGGACCCCTGGGTGACTCAGGGGTTAAGTGTCTGCCTTCCCCTCAGGGTGTGATCCTGGATTCCGGAAACAAGGCCCGCATCCCGCATCTCCTGCATTGGGCTCCCTGCATGGAGTCTGCTCCTCCTCCCTCTGCCTCAGTCTCTGTCTCTCTGTGTGTCTCATGTGGATAAATAAAATCATAAAATAAAATAAACAAAACAAAATAAAATAAAATAATAAAATAAAATAAAAAATAAAATAAAATAAATAAAATTTAAAAAATAAAATAAAATAATCCTTAGGCCAAAGAGACATGTTTTGTGGTGACAAAATGCTCCCCTTCCATAGGAAAGTTTATTTTCATAAGTCCCTGCCAAATAATGTTACAAATTAAATGTACTTTTTAAATTCCCATTGATGGGACACTGCGTGGCTCAGTGGTTGAGCTTCTGCCTTCCACTCAGGGTGTGATCCCTGGGTTCTGGGATCAAGTCCTGCATCAAGCTCCCCACAGGGAGTCTGCTTCTCCCTCTGCCTATGTCTCTGCCTCTTTCTGTGTCTCTCATGCGTGAATGAAAAAAGAGAAATCTTTAAAAAAATAAGTAAATAAAAAGAAATTCCCATTGATGTAAAGTGTTGGGGTTTGGAGCCAGTTGCCAAGAAGGAATTCTTGAGACATCTTTAGTGCAGAAAGGTGGTTTTGTTAAAGCACAGGGACAGGACCCATGGGCAGGAAGAGCTGCACTGGGGTTGCAACAGGTGACTGATTATATAGTTCCAAGTTGGGAGAGAAGAAATGGCCCGTTGTTTGGAAAGGCCTGGTGTCCTGGGTCAGAGGCCATGTCCTCTTTCTCTCCAGAAATTCCTCACATATAAAAATCGCAAACACTGATTTTTCTAGTTTTGATATTTCTGCTTTATGTTAGGGACAGCATGAGCCTCCAAAGCATTTTGGAAACAAGGCTTCCAGGATGTCGACAGGGCTAGCTATTTTTTATTTTTTTAAGATTTTATTTATTGGGGATCCCTGGGTGGCGCAGCGGTTTAGCGCCTGCCTTTGTCCCAGGGCGCAATCCTGGAGACCCGGGATCGAATCCCACGTCGGGCTCCCGGTGCATGGAGCCTGTTTCTCCCTCTGCCTGTGTCTCTGCCTCTCTCTCTCACACTGTGTGCCTATCATAAATAAATAAAATTAAAAAAAAAAAGATTTTATTTATTCATGAGAGACACAGAGAGAGGGAGACATACAGACAGAGGGAGAAGCAGGCTCCCCATAGGTAGTCTGGTGTGGGACTCGAACCCGGGACTCCAGGATCACGCCTCCAGCCTAAGTCAGAGGCTCAACCGCTGAGCGACCCAGGTGTTCCAGGGCCTAGCTCCTTTGAAGGAAGGACACTTAGTACTCTTCAATAAATCCTGTCACGAGACACCTCAGATGTATATTGGTGGGCTATATGTCGGAGGAAAATTGCTAACATGTATCTTGGGAGGTAGAGATAAAGGTAGTTTCCAAAGGAATTTTTATATGTTAAAGTAAACACAAAGGAGACACTTGGGTGGCTCAGTCTGTGAAATGTCTGCCTTGGGCTCACATCATAATCTGAGGGTCCTGAGATGTAGTCTTGGATGGGGGCTCCCTGCTCAGTGGGGAATCTGCTTCTCCCTCTCCCTCTGCTTCTATCCCCAGGTCACTCGCTCTCTCTCTTTCATTATTTATAAATAAAATCTTTACAAAAATAAAAAATAGACTCATATGATGGGGGTGGGGAGAAAGGGACAGGAGGGGGTGGTGGTGGAATAATATTATTGTACAATTGTCTTTTGCCCTAAGCAAAGTGTCAACATCCAGATAGTTGAGCTCTGAGAGGAAGGTCACTCTACTTAGTTCAAGGACTTGTCAATAGGCTGCAGACATTAAGGAAATTTAATTTCTTCTTTTGCCTTTGTTTCCCACATCACCATCAGTAGTAAATGAGAATTCTAATTCCTCAATATTTTTACTAAAATTGGGTATTATCTGGGGCAGCCAGGGTGGCCTAGTGGCTTAGGGCTGCCTTAAATTTATTTTTTATAAATAAAAAAATATATTTTTGTTTAAGATTTTATTTATTTATTCATGAGAGACACACAGAGAGGCAGAGACACAGGCAGAAGGAGAAGCAGGCTCCACGCAAGGATCCCGAGGTGGGTCTCCATCCCAGGACTCCGAGATCAAGCCCTGAGCCGAAGACAGAACAACTGCTGAGTCACCCAGGTGTCCCCTGTAAGTCTACTTTAAGGTATAAAATCTATTTTAGAAGTTTCCTTTATCTCTACACCCCCCAGGATACCTGTTGCAAATCATCCTCCAAGCACATGACCCACCAATAGCCATCTAAAGGGTCTCATGACTCAGCTTTTTTTAGACGGTAATATAGTGGCCTTTCCCAACAATTGCCAGCCCCTTCAAGGTCCTGGAAACCTTGTTTCCAGAATTCCTTAGAGAGTATGCTATCCTCAAACCCCTCCCAACTACCGCTATATAATCAGCCACCCCTCACAAGATTGGGCCACCAGCTCTTCCTGCCCACGGGTCCTGTCCCTGGGCTTTAATAAAACCACCATTTAGCACCAAAGGATATCTCAAGAATTCTTTCTTGGTTGTTGGCTCTGGACCTCACCTATATTCTAAAACTTTATCAACAGGTAGTTTTGAAAATCAACATTTACCTGCTGAAGGAGAGCAATTTGTTACCCCAAAATATGTCTTTTGGCATAAGGATTATTTTAGGCTGGGTATTTTAATGCACAGACAGGGGTGCTTGGGTGGCTCAATGGATTAAGCCTCTGCCTTCTTCTGAGATCCAGAGCCCAGGGTCCTGGGATTAAGTCCTGGGTCAGGCTCCCTGCTCAGCAAGGAGCCTGGTTTTCCCTCTCTGCCATTCCCTTTGCTTGTGCTCTTTCTCACTCTCTTTCTCAAATAAATATCCAAAATCTTTTAAAAAAGAAAAAAAAAAAAACAGAGAAAGGAAAAGCTGTAAAACCCAGTACTTACTGTCTAAAGAGACATTTTGCATAAGGGAAAGGTCCGTTACTGAGTCTCTCCCTTTGTGTAGCAGGAAGAGGGAAAAGGTAAATCTCCAGAAACTCTGATCCATGGAGAAGGCCTGGATTAAAATCCGATAATAGCAGAGCCTTCGTTACCAGTCACCTCCCCAGATGTTTCCTGGACTATCAAAAAGGATCATCATTCCCCTCGGATTCCGTCAGTTGGTGTGGGTGGAAACAACAGCGTTGTATTAAGTCAGTGCTCCGGGTGATTCTAAGTGAGGCCACAGTTAAGTAGAAAGGCTTCCTTTTAATTTCTGAGAATTGAGAGCAGGCTTCGCCTTAGGAGGGGTAATGGTCTCCACTACCCGAGTCAGGAGGGTTAGGGCCACAGCACACGGGGCCTAGGCTGTAGCTGAATCTGTGAGCATCTGGGGGAGGGGAGGGCCCTGGAAGCAGAGAAGGAAAAATCAGTTCCTGATTTCCAACTGGGAGTTCACAGCTTCTCAACAGCTCCAGGCCCAAAGGACTAGGAAGTTGGGCTTTTTGTGCATTTCAAAGTCCTGCCTGCAGGGGAGCAGTTTATAGGTGGAGAGACTTGGCTGCCTTTAAAGGTGTGTTCTCCTGATGCAGCTGGGACTCCTCCACGGAGATCTTGTGAGAGAGCTCGCTAGAGGCCGAGGTGGACGGAGCAGAGATGGCGGGGTCTCAGGTAAGCCTTGTGTCCCAGCTTAGAGGCCGCAGTGCCTTTTTGGCCCGAAATTCCCTGCATTTGGAGATTGCAAGTGTTGATTCCTCCAGCTCTGATATTTCTGCCTCGTGGTTTCACTTATTGTTAAACACCTTTTCAAATCTAATACCCAAGGCTCGATCTTAGAACACTTCTCCCGCATCACCTTCTTTCCCTTCTCTCCAACGGGGCTTCCAATAAGCCACCAAAACTGTATTTATTTTTTATTTTTGAAGATTGTATTTGGGGGATGCCTGGGAGGCTCAGCGGTTTAGCGCCTGCCTTCGGCCCAGGGCTTGATCCTGGAGACCCGGGATCGAGCCCCACATCCGGCTCCCTGCATGGAGCCTGCTTCACCCTCTGCCTGTGTCTCTGCGTCTCCGTATCTCTCTCGCTCGCGCTCTCTCTCTCTGTGTATTCTCATGAATAAATAAATAAAATCTTAAAATAAAATAAAGATTGTTTTTATTCTTTCATGAGAGCCACAGAGAGAAAGGCAGAGAAATAGGTAGAGGGAGAAGCAGGTTCCATGTGGGGAGCCCGATGTGGGACTTGATCCCGGGATCACGACCTCAGCTGAAGGCAGACATCCAACCGCTGAGCCACCCAGGCATCCCAACAGTTGTACTTTAAATTACAGTTCTGCAAGCTTTGAAAATGTACCCTTGCTGACAGATCCCTAGAGAAGACATTGAGTCCAACATTCCTGGTGGTGATGGGATCCTGGGATAGCAGCCGAGGAAAGCACTTGCCCTTTAGTGGCCACCTGGATGCTTTATCAGCTCTGTGTGGGCCAGGAGTAGGAAAATGCACCAATAAATGCTATAGATATATAAGGTCCAGGATAACTCAGAATACTCTTTAAAAAGAGGAGACTTACAGTTTAGAATGTGAAAAAGATAGTGTATTTAGGGACGCCTGGGTGGCTCAGCGGTTTAGTGTTTGCCTTCAGCCCAGGGCGTGATCCTGGAGTCCCAGATTGGATTGGAGTTGCACATCGGGCTCCCTGCGTGGAGCCTGCTTCTCCTCTGTGTCTCTGCCTCTGTGTGTGTCGCATGAATAAATAAATAAAAATCTTTTTTTAAAAAAAGATACTCCATTTAAATATATATTAGGTAGGGACACCTGGGTGGCTCAGTGGTTGAGCGTCTGTCTCCGGCTCCGGGCATGGACCCGGCGTCCCAGGATGGAGTCCCACACCAGCTCCCCTCGAGGAGCCAGATTCTCCCTCTGCCTGTGTCTCTGCCTCTCTCTCTGTCTCTCATGAATAAATAATAAAATCCTTAAAAATATGTAAATATATACTAGGTATTACAAGACAGTGAAAGTATGTGACCGAAATTTGTATAAATCCACTGTATTCTCATAATTCAATTACTATTCTAAACACCTCAGGAACGACAATCCTCTTGATGAAGTTTTGGGGAAGTTTTCAACTATATTTCACCTATATCTCACTAATAAAGTTTTCACCTATATGAGGTGAAGTCCTGCGCCAACAGCCAAGAAAGAATTCTTGAGACGTCCTTTGGTGCTATATGGTGGTTCTATTAAAGCACAAGGACAGGGGCTGCGGGCAGGAAGAGTCCCCAACCTGGGCCTGTGAGGGGTGACTGATTATTTACCTGGGAGTTGGGAGGGGTTTGAGGATAGCATACTCTCTAAGGAATTCTGGAAGGAAGGTTTCCAGGACCTTGAAGGGGCTGGCAATTGTTGGGAAAAGGCCACGTATACCGTCTAATAAAACCTGAGTATGAGCCCCTTCAGATGGATAACTGTGGGTCATGTGCTGGGGGGATGATCGCCAACACCTACCTTGGGTGTCTAGAAATAAAGGACATTTCTAGAGAACTTTCAAAGGTTAAAGTAGACTTACAGCCTCCTGGGGGTCAGGCAAAGATTGCCTTTTACCCTACGCAAAGTGTGACCATCGAGACAGTTGAGTCCGGAGAGGAATGTCCCTCTGCCTGTTTCAAGGACTTGTCAATGTGCTGGCCCTGGCTCATCATTTGTCCTCAGCTAGCCCTCTGTTCCCCCATCTCTTTAGGCACTGCTACTAGTTTGTTTCCTACAGTTAATGTTACCTTCCTTTCCTTGGCTTGCTCCTCTCTGCCAGACTTCTCCCTATAAAATTCATACTTTCCTTCTTATCTTTACTAAGGATCTTAGGTTTACTGAAGGATGTGCAGAAACTATCACATTTATTTATTTATTTATTTATTTATTTTAATTTATTTATGATAGTCACAGAGAGAGAGGCAGAGACACAGGCAGAGGGAGAAGCAGGCTCCATGCACCGGGAGCCCGACGTGGGATTCGATCCCGGGTCACCCAGGGCCAAAGGCAGGCGCCAAACCGCTGCGCCACCCAGGGATCCCACTATCACATTTAAACAGGAAAATTCTGAATTTCTCTGGCTTCTAGTTTCTAATGAGAACAAAAGCAAAAGAATGTCCCCTGATAAATACTTGAGATGGGCAGAGTCTGAGAGGACTGAAGGAATTCACAACTGCCTTAATGTTGATGCTTTGTTAGAGGCCAAAAGCAACTTTTGTTTGGCAATAGCCAGACCTCCAGGATCCTGTAAGTCTTCGTTAATATATGAAAATCTCTTTAGAAACTCACCTTATCTTTGCCCCCATCTCTTTTTTTTAAAAAGATTTTATTTATTTATTCATTAGAATACACGGAGAGGAGAGAGAGAGACAGAGACACAGGCAGAGGGAAAAGCAGGCTCCACGCAGGGAGCTGACCTGGGACTGGATCCTGAGTCTCCAGGATCACGCCCTGGGCTGAAGGAGGCGCTAAACCGCTGAGCCACCGGAGCTGCCCATCTTTGCCCCCATCTTAAAAGTATATAATGATTGGCTTTTCAAAAGGATACCTCAGGTCTTTCTGCCCTCCTGTGGTCCTGTCCCTGTCTTAATAGAAACAGGATTTTGCAACAAAAATTGATCAGCATACCTTTTTGATCCTTAGCTCCAGGCTCACATCACATTAGCTTCCAATGGACAGGGAAGGCTCTCACCTTCCCGTAGTGAGATATTTACTTCTGGGAGTGAAGGCTCTCAATCAGACCTCCATCTGGTGGGTTTCAATGTTACTCCACACTTAGTGTCATAGTAGTCTTCTTTTTTTAAATTTTTTTTTATATATTTATTCCTCCGAGGCACAGAGAGAGAGGCAGAGACATGGGGAGAGGGAGAAGCAGGCTGCCTATGGGTAGCCCGATGCTGGACTCCCCCTGGGATCAGGACCTGAGACAAAGGCTGGTGCTCAATCACCTATCCACCCTAGCACCCCTAGAGTTACTTTCTATTTGCTTCTTTGTAATACAACACACACACAAGAATCACATAATTGACGTATTTCACTGTCTTAAAATCCTGAAAGATTATAGAACTACAGATAGAAACTATACCCGTGTGTGGATGTCACAGAAAGGAAACTTGATTTGCTGCCTCACAGATCACTGAGAATAACTTCCTAAGCAGAGACTCACAGAGCAAGGGGGAAAGGTTTCCTGTTGTTTAGGGTTAGGCTGGATATTTAGAAAGAAGGGCCTTGTCATCGTCTGTAGAACTGGGCGGAAACCCCACATGCATCTGAAGACAGCACTTCTACACATACTTGGGTTATATAACTGAGGTTTGTGCTCCTCCTTGCTGGAGACTTTGGTAATAAATGAGGTAAGAGACAATTTTGGTTACTCCACAGGTTACTGTTTGTTTCAACTGTAGAGGGTGAGTCAGGGGTTTAGCTCAAATTGGGCTGGTCCAGGCTGTTCCTCAGGGGGATGTAGTTCTGGAATGTTGCTGAGGTCCAGAACCTTTAGGTCAAGAATTCTTGAGAGGTCTTTGGTGCAAAAACGTGTTTGTATTAAAGATGAGGACAGGACCAATGAGTAGAAAGAGTTGCAGCTGCTGCAGCAGCCTGCTGCCTGCTGGCTCCAATTGCCCAGGGACTGTGAGGAGCAACTGATTACACATTCTGCTGTTGGGGCAAGTACAGAGTAAGGGAGTTCCAAATGGCTTTTCATATGCTAAAAAACACTCAACAGGATACAATGGCCCCGTTACTGTCAAACTAAGGTTGTTTGTCCCTCTAGGAAGGTATTCACCTTGAGAAAGTTGAGGACTTCCTCCAGGAGCTTTATACTCTGACTCAAGTATTTGTCAATGGGCTGCATTTTTCAGAGCCATTTAATGTCACATACCTTTCTTTCTGCCTTTTTTCCCCACCTCAAGATCAGTCCTTTCCTTTTGGTGGATAGTTTCTGTTTCCATCACAGGAGACTCTGCCCATGGGGTGTTTTGCCTCAAGTAAAAGATGTGGTGGATAGAGAGGTTAGTAAATGTGGGACCAAGGTTGGAGGGTACAAGCTGGTAAACACCTGAAGGTCAGGTCTTGGGGTGTAGCTGATGACACTAACTCCCTCCTCCATCACTTGGGCCATAATGAACTCTGCCTATGACCACTCGGTAATTGGTATTTATTGCAGCGACTGCTGACATTCAGGGATGTGGCCATAGAATTCTCTCAGGAGGAGTGGACATGCCTGAACCACACTCAGCGGAAACTCTACAGGGATGTGATGTTAGAGAACTACGGACACCTCCTCTTCTTGGGTGAGGATCACTCCTTCCAGATTTTCCATACCACACTCAGGGTTTCCTTCCTTCCTTTGAAGACTGTCTGTGTCTTGGAAGATTCCTCTTTGAATGACTGGAATGTGGATCTGGGCAGTAAAGGGAAAAAGTAGTGTTTTATAGACGTAGACAAAAGTCTTCAATTGCTTCCTTTCAGCTTTAATTTCCTCTTCCTCAAGGTAACATCATCACTTCTGTAGATGCGTGGGAATTCTGTACAGTGAGTGGCAGAAAATAGTACACCCCGTAACTTAAACTCCAACTTACACCTTTTATTCTTGTGTCTAGTACTTGGCTGTGGAGGACAATTCTGAACACTGGACATCTCTCCTGTGTGTTCTAAAGGGGCAGCTGGGCAACAGCCTTCAGGAAATCATTTTCTTGAATCTACAGTGTCTTTTTCTCTTCTCTACTGAGTATGAGGGTGGATTGAAAGTTAGCATCACCAACAATACGCATCCCTTTTCTCTAATAAACAGGTCTCATTGTGTCAAAGCCAGACCTGGTCTCCTTTTTGGAGCAAAAGAAGGAACCTTGGAGTGTGAAGAGAAAGAAGAGAGTAACCATCCATCCAGGTAAGTGGAAATGAATGAAGCAGATGACAGAGGTGCGGTCCACATGTGAAGGGGGAAGAGAGACCTTAAACTGTGGTGGGAGTAGTTCTCCTTGAATGGATACACTCTTGAGAAACCTAGTTTATATTTTTCTCCCTGTCACAGAGGGACATGTGCTATCCAACATTATCAAGCTCTTAGCTTCTCTAAGGATTCTCCTTCAGCTCCACTGATGGTCCATCACCTTCCACAGGGAGGGCCAGGAGACTCCCCTGGGAGTGGGAGGGTCTCCATAATCTGGGAGGTTCTCCATGGCTGTGAGGGTCCTGGGGAAGTCTCCCTGTTTCTCAGGATCCATAGACTTAGCCCTTTGGTTTTTTTGTTTTTTTTTTTTTAAGATTTTATTTATTCATGACACACACACACACACACAGACCCAGGCAGAGGGAGAAGCAGGCTCCACACAGGGAACCTGATGTGGGACTCGATCGTGGGACTCCTGGGACTCCAGGATCGCGCCCTGGGCCAAGGCAGGCGCTAAACCCAAGGCAGGCGCTAAACCGCTCAGCAACCCAGGGATCTCAGACTTAGCCCTTTGTAAGTTCTGTTTTGCCTCATGTGAGAAGCATGTGAGGGTAGTTGTGGGCATACTTGGGGTTGGTGCAGAAATCCTGGGAACACTGGAGACAGATACCACGTTTTCTGGCTTATGCATTCCAATGTTATGGAGGCTTTAATCTTGATTGTACAAAATTCACACTCAGTAATTTCATCAGATAACAAATACCTCCATAAAAAAAGAAAATCTAATTCTTTATTTCACTTTGAAAGTTAAATTTTTCTTTGTATGAACTGAAATTAGGATATAACAGTGTGTTCCATTCCTCAGTGATGAAAAAATGTAACGTATCTATTTGTATCCTAGAATTCCTACCTAAAATAATGCCATGAGGGAGCTAGAACATTTAGACCTTAGAACTTGAAGCCTATAATAAATTCTCAATTTTTACCTTCTTTCTTAATACTTGCATCATTGTATGAATTGTCTTGTATGACAGGAATTTCTTTTTATTTTGTCAAGTGTGTTTTCACTTTCTTATTAGTTATATATGAGATTCATCTGTTATTTATTAGATCAAAAGTTCTGATATGACATGGGCATGTGAGGTAGAGGGATGTCTGGGTGGCCAGTCAGTTGGTCCCAGGTCATGATCCTGGAGTCCTGGGGCTCAGCCCTCCGCAAATTGGGCTCCCTGTTCAAAGTGGGGAGTCTGCTTCTTGCTGTGCCCTTCCCCTGCTGTGCTCTCTCTCTCTCTCTCCTTCTCTTTCAAATACATGGATAAAGTCTTAAAAGAAAAAAAAGCAATAAAGTATAATTTGTATAATTCCTGTATTTTAAAGAAACCTTTCGTTCATAAATATAATTTTACTTCAGTGACAATTAGTCATTGGGGTTTTCTTCTACTTTCTTTGGAATATATCTGAATTTAATCCAAATATGTATTTTATGTATAGTGGCCTTTAGCGTATTTTGCAACTTTCTTGGTGTTTATTTAGAAATGAAGATGTTGTTTATTTCCTTGGTTCTAAGGAGTGGGATGTAGTCTTAAATCCTCTGTTCAAGGAGGGATATATTAATAAAATAATACATTTGTATAATGCCTTTTTTTAAATTTTTATTTATTTATGATAGTCACACAGAGAGAGAGAGAGAGAGGCAGAGACATAGGCAGAGGGAGAAGCAGGCTCCATGCATCAGGAGCCCGATGTGGGATTCAATCCTGGGTCTCCAGGATCGCGCCCTGGGCCAAAGGCAGGTGCTATACCACTGCACCACCCAGGGATCCATGTATAATGCCCTTTTAAGTGGTTGTTCAAATAATTTTCACTTACAGGCTTTACTGATTGATTTTAATGAATATTCTTTATAATATTGTGGTCAGTGAAAACCAGCCAATAATTCATACTTGTTTTTTATGATACATAGATGCAGTTTAAAATTAGTTTTATAGAAAGTTTCTTTGAGAAGAATTCATCTGTTTGTTGTTGTTGTTTTTTATTTTTATTTTTTGAAAGATTTTATTTATTTCTTCATGAGAGTTGGAGAGAGAGGCAGAGACACAGGCAGAGGGAGAAGCAGGCTCCATGCAGGGAGACCGATGTGGGGTTGTGGACTGGATTCCAGAACTCCAGGATTACGCCTTGGCCTGAAGACAGACGCTAAACCGCTGAGCCACCCAGGGATCCTGTATTTTAATGCATCTATTTTAATGTAGCTTTTTTAGGGCTAAATTTTGTCTTATTCTGGCTTTGTAATTCCATAACAATGTGCTTCCTTTTGTCTCGGACTTTCCACTACATTATTTAGTGGTGATTTTGGTTTTACTTGTGTATTTAGTTACACCATGACCATTTTCTTTTTCTTTTAATTTTTCCATAAGATTTTTTATCTATTCATTTGAGATAGACGGAAAGAGCAAATGAGAGCATAGCACAGGGGAGGACCAGAGGGAAAGGGGGAAGGAGAGTCCGCGCTGAGCAGGGAGCCTGACCTGGGCTCAATCCCAGGACCCTCTGATCAGGATGTGAGCTGAAAGCAGACACAGAACCGACTGAGCCATCCAGGTGCCCCAAGGATGACAGTTTTCAAGTACAGAGTTCAGAGACCATCTGAAGGATTGTGACCATGATCTGAACCGAAATTAAGAGTCCAATGCCTAACGTGATTCCTTCCTCTGCTTCAGCTCTGTAGTCTCTTTCTTGTTTGAACAAACACTCACCCTTTGTCTGAGCAGCCACCACAATGCATCCAGAGGGTGCTGTCGTTCCCTCTGCCTCCATGTCATGTGTGACAGAAACAAGTCCCTCAGGCAGCAGCCAAGAATCCATATCCCTGAACCTACAGGTCACTTGTTTCTTTCTCTCCTGAGGAGAGGTAAGAGTTATTTCACAGGGTGGCCTTTAATTGTCAGGGAGGGTGAGCAGCTGCTGTTGTGGACAAGTGTCACAAACTTTCTTAGTGTCTTTGTGGCTCTTCATCTTTACCTGCCTGGGGGTGTTGTGTTTTCCTCACTGGCTTCTGGCGCACTAAAAAAAAGTAATTTGGTCCATTTTTGTTGTCATGGTAGAGCAAATCCTGGTGGTTCCTAAGTCTCCAGATTCATCTAAAGTGCTATACTGGGTATTAATTTACACATTAGCATTTTAACATATATGCATGTATGTGCACTAAGTGGGATGTCTTATTTTAAATATTTTAGTTGTGGAGATGCCTGGGTGGCTCAGCGGTTGAGCGCCTGCCAACAGCCCAGGGCATGACCATGAGTCCCAGGATTGAGGACCACATTTTGGTCCCTGAATGGAGCCTGCTTCTCCCTCTGCCTGTGTCTCTACCTCTTCTGTGTGTGTCTTTCATGAATAAATATGTAAATCTTAAGAAAATAAATAATAAATCTTTTAATTGTGTTTTTCCATAGCACAGTAGGCTTGTTGGCCAAGACAGGCAAAGAAGATTCATTCCATAGAGTGATAAGGGATGATGTGGAATCTGTAGACCTAAGTATTTATGCTTAATGAATGACTGGGATGGATGGGGTCGTGGAGGGCAGGAGGGATGTGATGATGGATATAAGCATACTGGGACAGTTGCCCATAATGGAGTCTTCACTGCCAGAAGAGATCAGAGATATAAAACAATTGTTGGAGAATCCCACTTTAATTCAGTTATATTTGCAGAATGATGTTTTGAGTGCAAGCACCCACATCCACTTTTAAACCTACATATTTTCTGGGGATCCCTGGGTGGCGCAGCGGTTTGGCGCCTGCCTTTGGCCCAGGGCGCGATCCTGGAGACCCGGGATCGAGTCCCACGTCGGGCTCCCGGTGCATGGAGCCTGCTTCTCCCTCTGCCTGTGTCTTTGCCTCTCTCTCTCTCTCTCTCTCTCTCTCTCGAATAAATAAATAAAATATAAAAAAAAAATAAAAATAAAAATAAAAATAAATAAACCTACATATTTTCTGAAAGGACATTTGGAAATTTTGGAAAGTGACCTAGTCCAAAGTAAAGAAATTACTTTGAATGAAAATAATCATTCAAACCATTTCAAATATAAAGTTGTATAAATCTGCACTGAAATATTTCTGAAAGTCAAACATTTAAAAATTAAGAAAAATTTCTAAATGTGATTGATTTGAGAAATCCTTTTCAGTGGATTCATTGTTCTCCCACCAGCATGTAATCCTTCCTTATTCCAAAGTCTCTAATTTTGATAAACACAGGATGGTCTTTATCCAAATATCACTATACAGTAGTTGCCACATAATACCTAATTTGATACAAGTATTCATGTGTTCAGAACTTTGGAAGATCTTTAGTGAGGACTTTACCTTCCATAATTACAGAGGTATTTATTTTTTTAAAAAGATGCTATTTATTTGAGACAGAGCACAAGCAGGCAGAGCCCGTGGGAGGGGATGCTGACAGAGAGGAAGAAGGAGACTCTCCTGAAGAGCAGGGAGCCTGGTGGCAGGGCTTGATTTCAGGAACCCGGGATCATGACCCTAGCTGAAGGCAGATGCTTAACCAACTGAGCCACCCCGGTGCCCATACAGAGAACCAGAATAAAAGTAATAAAGGTGGGAAAGTCTAATAAAGCTCAAATCTCATTGTATATCCTGTACCCTCGCTGGAGAAAAGACTTCCAAATGTAGCAACTAGAGCAAAGCTTTTAAGTTGTGTTCAGCACTCAATAGCAGAGATTTTACAATAAGAAGAAACCTTACTAATGTCTAAAATGTGGCAAAGCCTTTAACTACCACCCTAAGCTTAACAACCTAACATAAGACATAATGAGGGGATGGCTGACAAATGTACAATAAAATTGGACAAAAACGTTATGCGAAACTACAAACTTTGTGAACAAAGAGGAGCATAGTGGAGCAGAGGGTGCATAGTGAGGGGAAGCCCTTAAACGTAAAGAATGTTCAAGGCATTTAATTCATAACCAGAATTATTCAACATGAGGTAATGCATCCTGTGGATAACATAGAGTTGTTAAGAATAGTGTCCACATCTATGCCTGGAACTGCACTCTTATTGAACATCAGTAAGATAACAAAGCGTACTGGGCAGAAACCATAGAAATATGGGATCCCTGGGTGACTGAGCAGTTTAGCACCTGCCTTTGGCCCAGGGCATGATCCTGGAGTCCTGGGATGGAGTCCCACACCAGGCTCCCTGAATGGAGCCTGCTTCTCCCTCTGCCTGTGTCTCTGCCTCTCTCTGTGTGTCTCTCATGAATAAATAAATAAAATCTTAAAAAAAAAAAAAGAAATGTAAAATTGATGCAAGACCTTTGGCTTTACTACATACTTCAGAAAAGAAACATCTTTATGAAGGATAAAAACATTAAGGACATAAAAAATTGGTAAGTTGTGAGATGGAAAGGAAATCTAAATAACATCAGAATTCACAGAAGAAAGCAGTAAGTCAATATCCCTTTTCAGGCATGATCTGAAATCCAAGTATTTATTATAGAGAAAAATCCAAAGTTAAAACACACAGATCACTCACATCTTAGCCTTGGACAATGCAACTGTTAGGGGCACCACCTCTTTACAATTGAAAACCTGTGTGGGTCAGCCTCGGTGTGTCACAGGTGTTTAAGCTCCTCCTGCAGCCCATGACGTGATCCTGGAGACCCTGGATCAAGTCCCATGTCAGGTTCTCTGCATGGAGACTGCTTCTCCCTCTGCCTGTGTCTCTGCCTCTCTCTCTCTCTCTCCATCTCTATGAATAAATAAATAAATCTTTAAGAAAAGAAAAGCAAACCTGTGTGTATCTTTTGAGTGCCCCAAATTGAAAACCACACCTGTTTTGTCATGGAAATAACCTGTTGTTGACCTCAGAAGCCTCACCTGGAACATAAACAGTCAATCATCGCAGTTTTTGGTATGTATTCCTGTATTATATATGGTATTTTTTATAGTAATGTTAGCTTGAGAATAGAAAATCTTAAGGTGAAGACAAAACACATTGTACTGTACTGTATTCATGTATTGTTACATATATATGGACCTCCGCTGTTGAAACCCGGTATTCAGCGGTCCTCTGTATCTGTTAATATCCCTGTCAGGATGGAGAGGAGATGGTTGTCTGAAGAGAGATTATTATTTTCGGTGTGTCTCCTGTTTTCTTTTGACCATATTTGACATTTTTGCATGGCAGATGTTAATTTTACTCTGAAATCCTCTCATCCCAAGGCTTTATCGTTTGTGTACATGTAAGATGATTTGGTGGCTGCTGTCTCACAGACATGCAGGGCTCTGGTATGAGGGGGACTTCATTCCTACCTACTTTAACATGGAAGATTAAGGACATTATAATGTACAATTAATGAAGAAAGTCCACATGGAGATGCTGCTTGTGGCTGACCTGTAAGTGTGATCGAAGTCCCGATGAAGTAAGTGTCCAGGGCACCTTTCCTTGCATTAATGTACCACAGAGAAACAGTCTGAATTTTATTTTTTTTTTTTATTTTTTTTTATTATTTTTTTTTTATTGGTGTTCAATTTACTAACATACAGAATAACACCCAGTGCCCGTCACCCATTCACTCCCACCCCCCGCCCTCCTCCCCTTCCACCACCCCCAGTTCGTTTCCCAGAGTTAGCAGTCTTTACATTCTGTCTCCCTTTCTGATATTTCCCACACATTTCTTCTCCCTTCCCTTATTTTCCCTTTCACTATTATTTATATTCCCCAAATGAATGAGAACATATAATGTTTGTCCTTCTCCGACTGACATACTTCACTCAGCATAATACCCTCCAGTTCCATCCACGTTGAAGCAAATGGTGGGTATTTGTCATTTCTAATAGCTGAGTAATATTCCATTGTATACATAAACCACATCTTCTTTATCCATTCATCTTTCGTTGGACACCGAGGCTCCTTCCACAGTTTGGCTATCGTGGCCATTGCTGCTAGAAACATCGGGGTGCAGGTGTCCCGGCGTTTCATTGCATTTGTATCTTTGGGGTAAATCCCCAACAGTGGAGTCTGAATTTTAAATAGTGTTTCCATTTGCATTTTAAGCAGAATAGAGTGGTAGTTTATTAAAAGCTGGATGTATCTTCAGGATAGCAATTGATCCAAGTCAAGAATATTAGTTATGCAGTTGAAATAACGAGATGTTCACAGGTACCTGAGGGATGTATAACTTACTCTTCCGTAACCTGTATTTTTTAAATATTTTATTTACTTATTCATGAAAGACACAGAGGCAGAGACACAGGCAGAGGGAGAAGGAGGCTGCATGCAGGGATCACGTCCTGAGCTGGAGGCAAACACCCAACCACTGAGCCACCCAGGTGCCTCCCATAACCTGTATTAATGTCTTGTATGAATTTCATAACTAACTTGAAAAAATATTTAAATAAGTTCCAATTCACTTTCATCTGGATTCCATTCATTGTACAATGTGAACGGACTGTATTTGGGGAGATCTCAGGAAGCTCAAGGAGAGTATTGAGAGAAGGCAGAGACAGAACTGCGGGAAGCTGAGAAAGACAGAGTCAAATTCATTTATGAATAAAGATTTGTGTTATGCACATTGTGTGTTTGCACGTCTGTCAGAATATTGTACATGACTGTAAGCAGAGCTTTTTTTTTTTTTTCCAAAAAAAGGTTTTATTTATTCATTTATTTGAGAGAGTGACAGAGAGAGAGAGCATGAACAGGGAGGAGAGGGAGAAGCAGACACCCCACTGAGCAGAGAGCCCAAGGTGAGGCTCCATCCTAGGACTCTGGGACCATGACCTGAGCCCAAGGCAGACCCTTAACTGACTGAGCCATCCAGGAACCCCAAATAGAGCATTTGTAGGAATGACTTACCTGTGGATAACTCAGGGATGAGCTGTGACTTAGTTCCTGCAGAGGTCCAATTTATCCCATAACAGAATCACCAGGAGCACTTGTAAACCTTAGATTGCCGTGTCTATCTCCACATTACCATGTCAGTACTTCTAGGGTACATTCCCCAAATTTCCTTTCTTACACTTTCTCAGGTACCTGTCCAGGGAACCCATTCTGAGAACCAATGACTAGAAGCAGATGTCTATAAGATCCCAGATTCTGGGATCCCTGGGTGGCGCAGTGGTTTGGTGCCTGCCTTTGGCCCAGGGCGCGATCCTGGAGACCCGGGATCGAATCCCATGTGGGGCTCCAGGTGCATGGAGCCTGCTTCTCCCTCTGCCTATGTCTCTGCCTCTCTCTCTCTCTCTCTGTGACTATCATAAATAAATAAATAAAATTAAAAAAAAAAAAAGATCCCAGATTCCCCCAGGGAACCCCTTGAGGCCAGACCTATGTGGGCACCCAACAATCAGCTTGACATTTGGGGAATGCTGGGTGCCCACCATGGGCTCTCTCTCATGGTGGAACAATTGTAGTTCCAGCTGGCCCCTCATGGTGGAGCGCTGTGCTGGCCCCAGGGAAGGCGCATTGTGGTCAGACTAAAATTGTTCGTCTTACCCTTCTAATGTCCCCCTTGTCTCTGTGGTCCAAGGGGTGATTCAGTCTCACTCTTGAGTACTGAGAGTTGCCTAGTGATGTCTATCTCAGAAGTACTGAGGTGGAACTACCTGCTTCACCATGTTGATGATGTCATCCCTCTGTGATAAGTATTTTTTTAATGTCTCCAGCTAAAAATAAATGTTTCCCTATGTACATGTATGTATATCTGTGTATGTTTATATGTGTGTGTACAAATATGCACACAAATATAGGTTATGCTTATTCTCCATGAAATGCATTATTGAAATCCTGTACATCTAGATCTTCAAAAATAAAACTACTAATAGTGACCAACTCCTTTGGCGTTAAAGGTTATTCAATAGGATTTTTATTTTGCCATGCCACTTGTTTGGTTGTTTATCACTACACAGCATTTGTTCCATTTACTTTTTTTCAATTTTACCCTCATGTTTTAGTTCTATCTCCAGAAAATTCCAGTGGAATATATTCGATCAATGTTTAGTGTCACCAGGAACATTTGGTTTATTTGTGTTTAATATCTTTTTTTTTTTTTTTTAATTTATGATAGTCACACAGAGAGAGGGAGAGGCAGAGACACAGGCAGAGGGAGAAGCAGGCTCCATGCACCAGGAGCCCGACGTGGGATTCGATCCCGGATCTCCGGGATCACGCCCTGGGTCAAAGGCAGGCGCCAAACCACTGCGCCACCCAGGGATCCCTGTGTTTAATATCTTAATGAAGATATTGGGGTTTGGCTATACTACATTTTTTGTCTTTCCTAAATGCTCCCTGTTTTTTTATTCCTTTCTTGTGTTCCTATATCCATTTTAAGAAAATAATTGTACACTTTCTTTTTTTTTCTGTGAACTATGTATATCAGTACCATATTGCTTGAGCTAGAAACTAAAGCATTCTTTGAAAATCTAGTCCTTCCTACATTTAATTTCACCTTGTCAATATATCTACTTTATGACACTTCTCTTTTTACATCTAGTTTTTTTCGGGAGGTTTTTAGAATTTTTAAATTTTAAATTTTATTTTTATTTATTTTTAATATTAGCAGGTCAACATTTTTAGGACCCCATTTCTGAGCAATTTCTCCCCTAACACAAGGCTCAAACTCCCAAATCAAAGTTGCATGTTCCACAAACTGAGCCAGAGAATTTCCCCATGTTGAATATTTTTTTGAAGTAAAGTCACATATATAGAACGTATGTTAACAGCTCAATTGAATTTCACAAACTAAGCACATCTCTATAAACTGTTGATGTCAAGAAACAATATTTGACCTCAAAAAAGATATTACTTGACCTCTGCAATTCCTTTTATTTCCTTGGTACCTTTCCACAAGGCTCAGCACTCTTTTAACGCGGAAAGCCATAGATCGCTGTCCTCGTTTTTGTACTTTATATAAATGTAATCAGGCAGTGGGAACTCTTGTATTTGGCTTTTTTGTATCTATGCTTGTGAATTGATCTGTATTCCTTCATGTTATTGTGCATCATTCTTTAGAATGGATCCATCCGACTCCATTGTGTGAATATCAATTGATACATCATTTTGTGGCTAATGGAGGGGAATGGTTTTCAGTGCAGGACTGTCATGATAGTACTGGCTTGTAAGTCTATAATTTATCTTTTAGTGGAACATACACACATATCTGCTGGTTATATATGTGAGATCAAATTGTTAGTAAACATGTTTAATCATATTCAGCTTTAATAGATACTCCCAAATACTTAAGATTTTATTTATTTATTCATGGAGACATAGAGAGAGGGGCAGAGACACAGGTAGAGGGAGAAGCAGGTTCACCCGGGGAGCCTGATGCAGGACTTGATCCCAGGACCCCAGAATCACAACCTGAACCAAAGGGAGAACCTGGTCTCCCCATCCACACGCTCTCTAAAACTTAGTAGTTTATGTCATTCTCTCTATCTCTCTTTTTTAAAGATTTTATTTATTTATTCATGAGAGACAGAGAGAGAGGCAGAGACACAAACAGAGGGAGGAGCAGGCTCCATGCAGGTACCCCAATGCAGGTCTCTATCCCCGGACCCTGGGATCATGCCTGGAGCCAAAGGCAGGCACTCAACCGCTGAGCCACCCAGGCATCCCCCAAGTGGTCATTTTATCTGCTTTTTTATTACTGTTACTATGGAGTTGGGCATTAACCTTTTGATAATCTTTTTTTCAAAGTATCTGCTGGGTTATTGAGCCTATTTCTTCTGTTTTGGTATTTTTTTCTTTAGGCTTTATAGATATATATTATGAGAATGAGTCCTTTTTTCCTTCTCTCACTCTATTTCTCTCTCTTGAGCTTATGATGCAGAGAAGTTCTTAATGTAATCCAATTTGTGATTTTAACATTTATGGTTGGTGGTTTTTATCATTTTTAGAAATTTTCTCATATACTCAGGCCACAGAGATAGACCCTTTGTCTTTTTCTGAAAACATCATAATGATCTATATAATATCAATCAGAAATGTATTAAGTCATCGTTCTCTAGTTTGTGTAGTGACTGAGGTTTTCTGGTTTTTCCTTTTTTCTCAACATGGCTAACAAGTTGAAATGTATTCTGAACGTGTTTTATTGTGGTTTCTTTTCATGCTTTCATTAGTGGCTAAGGTTCAGGAAGATAATGCTCTCTGCTTTCAAGATACTGGGGTTCCCTATGCTCAGGGTCTCATAGATGCGACACAAACCCACTGCATATGCAGCATCTACATGTGTGAAATGGGGATTTGGAGCTGGCAAGTGAAATTAGCGTGATCAAGATGTTTGTGGTGTTTCATGAACCCTAAGATCCTTGGACTTGAATCTGAGAGTCCTCTGTCTTCGGCTAGCATTGGAAAATTGTTACAGGCAAGCTTGTTCCACTATAGAATATGTGGAACATGGAATTTTTATACTTCTTGGGATTATACATGGGTTTATTTGAAATGAAGTTGATGGGCACCTGGGTGGCTCAGTCACTGAGCCTCTGCCTCCGCTCAGGTTGGAATCTCAGGTTCTGGGATCGATCCCCCTCAGGGAGCCTGCTTCTCCCTCAGCCTTTCTCTCTGCCTCTCTCTGTGTGTCTCTCATGAATAAATAAACAAAATCTTAAAAAATAAAAACATGAAATTGATATTTATGCGTCTGTTTCTGCTTTTTATTTGTTTGTTCACTTTTTTTTTTAGCCTGAACCTATAAGTGAAATCATATGTTATTTGCTTTTATTTGCCTGACTTATCAGCACAGTACTTTCTAGGTCTATTTACATTGTCCAGCACAATACCTCCTTGGTCTCTTTTCATTCATTGTCATCAATGGCTAGAAACCACAAAAATGACAGAAACAGACCCACTCCAAAAACAAAACAGAACTGCTGCTTTCTGGAGTGGAATGGAGAGGGATGATGGGCCCAACTGGATAAAGGGGAATGGAAGGTTTAGGCTTTCAGTTATAGAATCGATAAATCATGAGGCTAAAGGATATAGCAGAGGGGATATGGTCAGTGGTATTGTAATCTGGTTCTATGGTGCTAGGTACTGGCTACACTTGGATGGAAAAACATTTATGTTGCAAATGGATGTCAAAAGAAAGCCAGAGTAGCAACACCTGGCTATCAAACAAGCTAGACTATTTTGTTCTTGTTCGATGTTTATCCTGCTTTGGTACCAGGGTAATGCTGGGCCTCATAGGATGATGTTGAATATGTTCTGTCCATTCCACTATTTGTAAGATTTTGATGGATTGTCATTAATTATTATTTTATTTTATTTTATTTTTTTAATACATGATGATGTTTTTTTTTTTTTTTTTTTTTTTTTATTTATGATAGTTACAGAGAGAGAGAGAGGCAGAGACACAGGCAGAGGGAGAAGCAGGCTCCATGCACCAGGAACCCGATGTGGGATTCGATCCCGGGTCTCCAGGATCGCGCCCTGGGCCAAAGGCAGGCGCCAAACCGCTGCGCCACCCAGGGATCCCTAATTATTATTTTAATGTTCGGATTGTCATTAATTATAATTTTAATGTTCGGTAGAACTGACCAGCTAAGGTATGTGGTCCTGGGTTTTTTTTCTAAGTTACCTGATTTGTTTGTATATAATTGTTCACACAATCTATTATCACACTATGTATTTCTGTAGTTATCGGATGTGTTTTCTGTCCCATTTCTTGTTTTAATTTTTGAGACTTCTCTCCTTTTTTCTTAGTTAATGTAGTTAAAATTTTGATTATTTTTTGGAAAATCTGGGCATTGATGTCAATGTTATGTTACTGTTTATTATGGTCTCTATCTCTGATTTTTCTTTGTTAGTTTCTTTCTCTACTGGATCACAGCTAAATTTCTTCTTTTTCTAGTTCCTTGTCTTGTAACATTCAGAAGAAAAGTTGTGGGTGTCTAGGTGGCTCAGTCGGTTACGCATCTGACTCTTAATCTCAGCTTAGGTCTCCATCTCAGGGTCTTGGGTTCAGGATCCAGTTAGCCAGTTAGGCTTCATGTTAGGTATGGAACCTACTATAATAAAGAAATGAATAAATTAAAGAAAAAAGTTGAAACTGCAAATTATTTCAGGCATTTATAGTATTTAAAAAATTGACAATGCAATGTGTCGTAGAAAAAATTACTAGAAATAAACAATACAAATGATTGCCAACAAAACAACAAAAAAATAAAGATTGTGTAGGGTTTTTTATGGATGTCATCTGTAAAGAGATAAACTTGCATTTTCTTTTCCCATTTGGATTTATGTTTCCCATTTATGTTTTTTTGTTTTTTGTTTTGTTTTGTTTTCCCATTCAGACTAGAGTATCCAGTACTGTCTTGAATAGAAGTGAAATTCCTTGTTATGATCATACAGAAGAAGCTTACAGTTTTTTCCTGTTGAATATATTAGATTTCAGGTTTTCATACCTATATGGCCTTTATTAAGTTGAGGTGGTTTGCTTCTATTCCTACTTTCTTGAGTGTTTTTAATAGTGAAACATTGTGCAATATGCTCTTATTCTTGTTCTGCAGCAATATGATTGCCATTTTTGATCTTCATTCTGTTAATGTGGAGCCTTTAACTTGTAGTTTATGTTGAAACACCCTTGAATTCCAGGAAGAATTCTCTTTAATTGTGTTGTAAAACGTTTTTTTGATTCAGTGTGCTAATTTGCTTTTTTATTGTGGACTTTGTATAACTGCGCCTCACAGGTAGTACTTTGTAATCTTCTTTACTTGTACAGTCTTCCTTTGCCTTTGACAACCTGGTAACACTTGAATCACAGAGACTATTTTGATAATTTCCCTTCTCTTCACTCCCTGAAAATGTTGGAAGAGATTTGAAATACTTTTCCAGGGGACTCCTGGGTGTCTCAGCGGTTGTGTGTCTTCCTTTGGCTCAGGGCGTGATCCCAGAGTCTCTGGATTGAGTCCCACATCAGGCCTTGTGCATGGAGCTTGCTTCTCCCTCTGCCTCTGTATGTGTGTCTCTCTCATGAATAAATGACTAAAATCTTTAAAGAAAGAAAAAAGAATACTTTTACATTAAATCTCTGAATTATCCAGTGAATTCACTTGGAATAAAACTTTGTTGGAAAGTTTTTTTTGTTTGTTTGTTTTTGAAGATTTTATTTATTTATTCATAGGACACAGAGAGAGAGAGGCAGAGACACAGGCAGAGGGAGAAGCAGGCTCCATGTAGAAAGCCTGTATGGGACTCAATCCAGGGTCTCCTGGATCGCTCCCTGGGCTGCAGCCGGCGCTGAACTGCTGTGCCACTGGGGCTGCCCTATTGGGAAGTTTTAAATTATTTTTTCAATCTACTTAGTAGTTGTAGATCAGTTGTGACTTTTTTAATATTTCTTCAGGAAATATTTTTTGGAATCCTGAAATCTAGGTAGCTTACATCTTTTTTGAAATTTATACACATTTTTGGTATTTCTTTCTTGGCATATAGTTATCCATTGTCAGTTTTTATTTTTTGTGTTTTTATGGTATCAGTTAATACTGTCTCTGTCACTTCACTTCTGATTTTAATTGGCCTTTTTTTTTCATTCTTACTTGAATTTGTTAAAAGTCTGTCAATTTTGTTTATCTATCCTGAAACCAACTCTTCCTGTTGTCGATAATTTCCCTTTTTTTTTTTTTTTTTTTTAGTTTTTATTTATTCATGAGAGGCAGACAGAGAGAGGCAGAAACACAGGCCGAGGGCGAAGCAGGCTGCATTCCATGCAGGGAGCCTGATGTGGGACTCGATCTGAGTCCTGGACCACACCCTGGGCTGAAGGCAGCACTAAACCACTGAGCCATGCGTGGAGCCCGATATTTTCCTATTTTTGCTGTATCCGCTTTTGTCCTTTTCTGTTAATCTTTAAATTTCCTCCCTTTTTGCAAACTTTGCACTCTCGGTGCTTTCCTGATTTTTTGAGATATAAGAAAGTGATTTGTACTATAGCATGACAGTACTACAGCTATCTATGAGTCTATGTGGTCAGTACATTCTGTGTAAGTTTATGTGTCCATTGAGGAACAAAGTCCTGATGATTCCTTCTGACCATCTTGCTGATGTTCTCTGACTGATTTTCAGGTTATCTATTAGTGGTTGTCAGCATATTCATCTGAGAGTAGTAAGTGGAATAATTTTACAGTTCTCTTTCTTGCTTTCTTTCAGCCATATCTTCATGGGACACCCAGAGCTTGCTGTCAAAGCCAAGCATCGAAGCTTCTTTCCAAAAAGTGTCAATGGGTAGATTAAAAAATAATGCCGTTGAGAATTTACACTTCATCATAACAGACTGGGACAATGATGGAGAGAGTGAAGGGCATCAAAGGCATCATGAAGGACACAATGAAACTGAGACATCTGCCCATAATAAGAATCTCCCTGCCCAAAATGGTCAAGGATATAAAACATTTTCAGTAACCTCCCTTTTTAAGTCTGCTACTTCCACAAAGCAGTGCGTTTCTGAAAACAAAAGCTCAAATCAAATGTTCAAACTTACATATTTAGGGAACAACGATAGTTTAGAAAATCTGGGAAGTTACCTAGTCCATGCTGAAAATAATTATTTGAACCCTTGTGAAAAAAGAATTGGATTGACTATTCAGTCGAATATTTCTAAAAATCAGAGATATGAAAATGAAGAACAAAGTGCTAACCAGGATCCATTTGAGAGGTGTTTCACTAAGGAGTCGACCCTACAAAATTACCAGAGCCTGTTCAATGGAGACAGAGTTGCTCAATGCAGTGAATCTGAGAAAACATTTAACCAGGGCTCCAATGTTAGTCAATGTGTGAGGACTCAGCTTCTAGGGAACCATCATGAGGGTAGTAAATGTGGGGAAGTCTTTTATCAAAAGTCTAACCTTAGTACACAAAGTAGTATGAATACAGGAGAGAATCCTAAAAATGAATGTGAGAGTGCTCTTAACCAGTCCTCCAATGTTGATGATCAACAGAGAATTCATGTGGGAAAAAACCCATTCAGGTGTAATCAACCTGGGAACATGTTTTGTCAAGCATCAAGGCTAAGTATACATAAGACAGTTCATAGTGGAGAGAAAAGTGACATTTGTAAGGAATGTGGCAAAGATTTTGACTTGAACTCAGTACTACCTCAATGTCACAGAATACGTAATGGGGAGAAACTGTACAAATGTGAAGAATGTGGTGAAACCTTTAAGGTCTCCTTTTCCCTAAATAGACATAGGCAAATGCATACTGGAGACAAACTTTACAAATGTGAAGAATGTGGCAAGGCCTTTACACAGCACTCAAGCCTTACTCAACATCACAGAATTCATACTAGCAAGAAACCACACAAATGTGAGGAATGTGGCAAGACCTTTAAGACGTGTTCATATCTTACTCAACATCACAAAATTAACACTGGAGAGAAAACTTACCTATGTAAGGAATGTGGCAAGGCCTTTTACACTCATTCAGGTCTTATTCAACATCACAGAATTCATACTGGAGAGAAACCGCACAAATGTAAAGAATGTGGCAGGGCTTTTACACAGCCCTGGAACCTTATTCAACATCAAAGAATTCATACTGTCAAGAAACCTCTCAAATGTGAGGAATGTGACAGGACCTTTAGTACTCATTCATCTCTTTCTAAACATCACAGAATTCACACTGGAGAGAAACCTTACAAATGTACAGAATGTGGCAAGGCCTTTAGACATGGCTCTACCCTTACTCAGCATCATAGAATTCACACAGGAGACAAACCTTACAAATGTAAAGAATGTGGCAAAGCCTTTAAGCAACACTCACACCTTTCTACACATCATAGAATTCATATTACAGGACAATGTTACAAATGTAAAGAATGTGGCAGGGCCTTTACACGGTCCTGGAGACTTCTTCAACATCATAGAATTCATACTGTCAAGAAACGTCACAAATGTGAGGAATGTAACAAGACCTTTAGTAGTCATTCATCTCTTACTCAACATCACAGAATTCACACTGGAGAGAAACCTTACAAATGTAAAGAATGTGGCAGGGCCTTCACACATCACTGGAGCCTTACTCAACATCACAGAATTCATACTGGTGAAAAACCTCACAAATGTGAGGAATGTGACAAGACCTTTACAAGGCGTTCATATCTTACTCAACATCACAGAATTCACACTAGAGAGAAACCTTAGAAATGTAAAGAATGTGGCAAGGCCTTTAACACTCATGCAAGTTGTATTCAACATCACAGAATTCATACTGGAGAGAAACCTTACAAATGTAAAGAATGTGGCAGGGCCTTCACACAGCACTGGAGCCTTACTCAACATCACAGAATTCATACTGGCAAAACTCACAAATGTGAGGAATGTGACAAGACCTTTAGTAGTCATTCATCTCTTACTCAACATCACAGAATTCACGCTGGAGAGAAACCTTTCAAATGTGAGGAATGTGGCAAGGCCTTTAGCCAGCACTCAAGTCTTCCTAGACATCATAGAATTCATACTGGAGAGAAACCTTACCAATGTAAAGAATGTGGTCGAGCATTTCCCAGCACTCACACCTTACTAGTCATCACAGAATTCACACTAGAGAAAAACCTTAACAAATGTAAAGAATGTGGTGAGGCCTTTAATCACTATTCAGCCTTTACTCATCAAAGAAGTCCCACTAGAGCAAAGGCTTCAAAGTTGTAGGATTGTGAGAGAATGTTTAAGTTCTTTTAAGCAACAAGAAACTTGACTTGAATAGATAATGATCAATATTCTTTTCTTTTAGAGCAATTTATCCTTACTTTAAGACAGATTGTCCTACATCTAAAATTGTATACAACAAAATTATATAAAATATTCCTTGATTTTGCAATGATAAATGAGAAACTTAAAAATTCTCCAATGTCACTGTGGAGGCTGAGTAAATGAGGCCATTCCACCTTAACTTTAGCATTAGCCCAAGTACAGCAATGTCAGGCCCCTGTGATAAGAGCTGAACTTTACCTTACTTCGGTTACAGGAAAAAACAGCTTACAGCTTAACCCCCTAGAAAGTCCCATATCAGAATGAGAACAGAGATTAATGCCCTTGAAAGCCCCATATCAGAATGTAAACAGAAATTCCTCCATCCCTTCTGGAGGTCACCTAGACCAGCCCATAAAACTAATCTGGAACCCACCTCGGGGTCCAAGTCCCTGCCTCGCTGTTTCGGGTACACTTGGACCCAAGCTCAAGCTTGTAAATAAACCCTCATGTGTTTGTATCAGTCTCGGCTCCTTGGTGGTTTCTCAGATTCGTAATCTAGGGCACAACACTAACAAGGAATGCAAGGATTTTTATGTTCTTTTATTGTTGTCAAACTGTGAGAGCAAAATAACTCATGGAATGTAACAATAAAAGCTGAATAATCACAGCGTTAATGGAAAAGCGTAGTTTCACAGAACTACTTTTTCCCCTCATCCTATCTCTTCTTGATGTTGATCAAATTGTACCATTGGCCATTTAGTTTTCTTTTGTCTTTTAAAAGCCATATGCTTGTGCAGAGACACAGTTACCTGGTGTCCAATAAAGGAATGGGGAAGAGAAAAGTGAACAGAGGAAACCCCTTCTTGCTCTGGCTGGAGCAGAGTTGTAACATAGAAGTTTCCCTTTCTAGTAGACACCTCCTGTCTGGTGCTGGAACCCATCAGTTGTATCTTTCTCCTCTGTTTCCAGCTGTGGAAGTGTGTGTCTTTTTCCTTTATTGGATGCCCATCAAATCATGTAACCTATTGCATTGACAAACATTATTGTTCACAATAGTTTTTCATTAGTTTATTACATGTGGTTTGTGCTTCTACTTTAACTGCACTACAAAGCAAACCTGCCCCATCAAGTTGGAATTAATATGATCATTGTTCTCAGTCTTGACTCCTTTTTCTATTTTTTATTATTTTTTTTATTGGAGTTCAATTTGCCAACATGTAGCATAACACCCAGTGCTCATCTCATCAAGTGCTCCCCTCAGTGCCTGTCACCAAGTCACCCCTAACGTTTTGACTCATTTGGGTTTTCCTTTGGCCATTGAGAGTGCCAGCATCTCCTAGCTACCTCTTCTCAGAGGTACCAGGTCCCCAACGACAGCACAGAAGTAGCACCAAGAGTGTCAGAAGAAGCAACTATGAGAGGATTTGTAAGTACTGCTCAACTCTTACTCCACATTAGGTAATTCATATCAGAGAAATGAAATATGTGTAAAGAATGTGGCAAGGCCTTTCAACAACAGAAAACCGTGATTACTGATCAGAAAATGTATAGTGGAGACGATTTTACAAGTACGAAAGATTTGGCAAGCCCACTAACCAGTACTCAAGCCTTACCATCTTAGGAAAATCATTAGAAGGTCATTACATCTAGATAAACCTCTAGACTTACTCAACATCATAGCTATCATACAGAAGAGAAACCATAAAGTGTAAAAGTTGCAGTTCCTTTAACTGGAATTCAGTCCTGAATCAGTATCCCAAAATGCATACTAGATTCAAAACCTACAAAAAGATGAATGAGGAAAGACCTTGTTTTTCTATATAGACTTTAGAAAACATCAGAGATTACAGAAAGGAAAGTAAGTTGAAAGACCTAAATATTTAGAAATGTACTTATTGAACATCTAATGTCAATAAATGTCACAAATCAATACAAAGCAGTATATCAGTTACCCTTTTTAGACAGTACTTTATATCAAATACTTACAAGTAGGGCAGTCCCGGTGGCTATCGGTTTAGCGCCGCCTGCAGCCCTGGGTGTGATCCTGGAAATCCGGCATCAAGTCCCATGTTAGGCTTCCTGCATGGAGCCTGCTTCTTCCTCTGCCTGTGTCTCTGCCTCTCGCTCACTCTCTCTGAATAAATAAATAAATAAATAAATAAATAAATAAATAAATAAATCTTTTTCAAAAATACAAGGAATACCACAAAGTTAAACATGAAAATGATATATTGTGTTTCAAAAGATACAAGGGATGGATTTTTGCAAAGGTATAATTTCAATGTGCTTGTTTTACACTGACCCTGTGTGAGATAGGTGACTAGTACATATTAATGCATTTTTTTTTTTTTGAAAATTAACGGATGCCTAGTTGGTATATGAAATTATATAGCTGACTTTTGCTGCATCAAAGATGAGATGCCCTTCTTTCTTAGGTGGGGCTCATGCAGACCTCATTTCCCATTGAAATGAACAACAACATGATTTAGAATATATGAAGAAGATCTAAATGGAGATGCTGTTCATGGTTATAACATTAATGTAAGTTAACATGAAATAAGTTTTCAGAATATCATTCTCCATTCATTAAAACTAAAATCTTTCTGGATAGTTTAAATAAAATGGTTAGCTAGTTGGTCTTTATGGAAAAAGAGGTGGCAGTCCTGGAAAATACTGATGAATCTTGATAATAGCAATGGTTATAAGTTGAATTCTTAACATCAGGTGGTGTGGTTCCAATGAGGAAATCAGCACAGATACCACAAAGAGAAGAGATAAGTCTTCCCTATGATGGCATACACCTGGAAATTCATATTTCTTATGAGTTCTCTCAAGCCTGAAAAAGTTTTAACTGGAAATCAAGCAGTTAACAAGTTAAAATCAACTGTTAAAAGAGGTCTTTCTTTAAGCCTCTAGGTAACCAGAAAGTAAAAACCTGTAGACAATACATAATAAATAGGGAGAAAATAATCGAAGTATACACCCACAGAAAATAACCAAATCACAAAGATAAATAGCAAATGAAGAACAGGGCAAGTATTTCTAAAACAGACAGGAAACAATGAAAAGAATGACAACACTAACTCCATACCTTAATCAGTGCTTACTTTTTTTTTTTTTCAGTGCTTACTTTAAATATAAAGGGACTATATTCTCCAATTAAAAGGTATGACTGGCTGAATGGAAAGAAATAGAAGACCCAAGTATATTTCCCTTCAGCCCAAAGAACACACTCAGAGCGAAAGTGCAGTGTGATAAAAGATATACCATGCAAATAGAAACCAGATGAAATCAGGATGGGTATGCTTACATCAATCAAAGTAGACTTTAAGTCAAAGACTAGGAAGACACGGCACGGGTCCTTATAAAATAAAGTGGTTACATCGTGCAGTGTTTTTAATTATGGTGCATTTGGGAAAAAAAGATTTACCCCATTCCAGTTTTGGTAGGACTCAAATAGTGTGTTTATAACTCTTGCAATACCCCTATGAAAAACAATGTACTTTCCCATAAATTTTGGTGGTGTTTTTCCAGGTACATCAATTATAGCTTATGTAATTTTTTTATTTTTTAATTATTTTTTTATTTTTTTTTATGATAGTCACACAGAGAGAGAGAGAGAGAGAGAGAGAGAGGCAGAGACATAGGCGGAGGGAAAGCAGCCTCCATGCACCGGGAGCCCGACGTGGGATTCGATCCCAGGTCTCCAGGATCGCGCCCTGGGCCAAAGGCGGGCGCTAAACCACTGCGCCACCCAGGGATCCCCAGCTTATATAATGTTTATGAACATGTGTATCTCCTGTGTCCCCTAAATGACTAGTCAATACTCAAATACCTACTTCTGTGCTTCGAGGTTGGGAAAAAGAGAACACTAAATGACAATTGGAGAAGGAGTTACTGCTTCCAGATTTTGATGTGTGTGGAAAAATATTGTTGCAATGATAATCTTGGTAATTACTGAAAGAAGTAGTCAATGGTTTATGGAAACCAACTAGTATGGGCTAATCAATCTTTTCCCCACAGTATTCAGTTTTCTAATCTCTGGCTATTATACATTGCAGATTTTTTCACATATAATTTGATTTACATTGTTCTCTGCTATTTAAAGTCTCCAAATAACTTACTTGTCCTTTCTGGTAGGTTATCATAATACCCCTTTGTAAGATTCCTGATATTATTCCTGGGCAGCTATTCTTTATATACAATGCAAATGACAGGCTTTGTATGGGTCACCTTTACAGTGCTTCTGATTGTGGCTTTAGTTCAACTTGGATTCTTTCTGAAATGTACATCTTCACGTAAGAAAACCTTACATTATGCTTTGATTTTTAGACTAACTACATTACATGTGACTAAAGGTTTTATACCCTATATGTGCATTTATTGAATATAAAACATTTACTCATTTATTGTTGGCAAAAGCTGGTTAAGCACATGTACTTACAAGTTTGTATTAAAGCTGTAGGTTTGTGTATTTATTTAGTGTCTGTATTAAGAGG